>NW_028155862.1:622500-1075000 GCF_963454915.1 Gymnoscopelus microlampas | reverse complement strand
ATGAGCTGGAACCAGCCCAGCGGGAGCAGTTCCCTGCCATCCTGACATACCGGTTAGTGTTTTTATTTAATTGTCTATTGTTTTCATGAACCCTGTCAATGTGTTTATTGTTTTATTTGAACCACAATATTTTACCAATGCGGGTGGGTGGGTCACAGCCTCACCCTCTGACCTCTGTGTGTGTCTCTCTCTCTCTCCCTCCCTCCCTGTCTCCAACAGGCTGTCGTGCGACAAGAGGGTGTTCCGCTTGATGCAGGAGCGCACTCTGGGGAACAGTGTCTCCTGCCTGTACAAGCAGCTGTGCAAACAGCACCACCTCACCTGGAGGGCACGGTCCATAGATTACCTCTCCGTGTGCCGCAAGTTTCTGGCCAACTACACTGCGCAACCCCCACCCCGAAGGGAACGGTTCAGTTTCGGGTCCTTTTTTTTCATTTTCGCATTCGCTGGGTGCCCGAAACTGAATGGTTCCACTCAATTGAAATGTTACGTTCTTTTTCAAGTACCCAGTATCTGAAACTGATTTTTTTGCCCGAAACTGAAATTTCAATTTCAAGCAAACCGTCTTCAACTTCAGGGAAGTCCGTTCTCAACACTAGGGGCAGTCACGTCACAAATCCCGAAGTTGAAGATTCGGGTGCCCAGAATTGAAGGTCGCCGCCCCCGATTTGCATTGACTCCGCCCATTGCCCGAAGCCCCGCCCAGTGCCCGAAGTTGAATTTGAGGCTGAATTTCAACTTTAGGTCAAAATTACCCAGAGTTGAAGCCTAAGGTCAAAATTGCCCCAAGTCGAAGTTGAAACCGAATTTCGACCTTAGATCAAATTGGTCATCCTAGGGGCTAGGAGGTCCAGTGAAAGGCCTAAATACTCTCCCAAGATGGAAGAACAACATAATGCAACATGGGAAACCTAGGCCTTAACATGACCTTAGGAGGAAGTGTGACCTTTAGGTCAGAAGTGCCCAAAACTGAAAGTTAAAGCTAAAATGAGCCGAAGTTGAAGATGTCCCCCTGAGGGCCCTTAAGGGCCCCGAAGCCAGAAAAAAGGACACAATGCTCTGTTGAGATGTGGGAACGATATATTGAAAGATTGGAGCGCAGATCTGCCGGGAAAAAAAATGTTTCTAATCACACCAAGATGCACACAGATGCTCTTTCAGGCTCCAAGTCCAACACCCTCCCCCATTCTTGGGCTATTAGGATCATATTTTTTTCCTGACATATATGAGCTCTGACAGTTACAGCTAAAATGACCTGAAGTTGAAGCTGTCCCCCTGGGGACCCCTAAGGGCCCCGAAGCCCGAAAAAAGGACACAATGCTCTGTTGAGATAAGGGAACGATATATTGAAAGATTGGAGCGCAGATCTGTCGGGAAAAAAAATGTCTCTAATCACACTAAGATGCACACAGATGCTCTTTCAGGCTCCAGGTCTAACACCATCCCTCCCCCATTCTTGGCCTATGAGGATCTTTTTTTTTTCCTGACATATATGAGCTCCAATGTTTCAATATATCATTCCCACATCCCAATAAAGCACTGTGTCCTTTTTTGGGCAATCCAGGCCCGCAGAGGGCCCCACGGGAACAGCTTCAACTTCAGGTACTTTTAGCTTTAACTTTCAGATTTGGGCACCCTAACTTGTGATCTTTAAGTGTTCGGGCCGGGGTCATCCTAAGGGCTAGGAGCTTCAGCGAAAGGCCCAAATACTCTCCTAAGATGGAGGAACAACATACTGCAATATAGGAACCCTAGGCCTTTGTATGCCTGCAAGGGTCACTGTTTCAACTTCAGCTAATATTATCGTCAACTTTCAACTCTGGGTCAAAAGTGCCCAAAACTGAAAATTACAACTAAAATGACCTGAAGTTGAAGCTGTCCCCCTGGGGACCCCTAAGGGCCCCGAAGCCCGAAAAAATGACACAATGCTCTGTTGAGATGTGGGAACGATATATTGAAAGATTGGAGCGCAGATATGTCGGGAAAAAATAATGTCTCTAATCACACCAAGATGCACACAGATGCTCTTTCAGGCTAAAGGTCTAACACCATCCCTCCCCCATTCTTGGCCTATGAGGATCTTTTTTTTTCCTGACATATATGAGCTCCAATGTTTCAATATATTATTCCCACATCCCAATAAAGCACTGTGTCCGTTTTTGGGCAATCCAGGCCCGCAGAGGGCCCCACGGGAACAGCTTCAACTTCAGGTACTTTTAGCTTTAACTTTCAGATTTGGGCACCCTAACTTGTGATCTTTAAGTGTTTGGGCCGGGGTCATCCTAAGGGCTAGGAGCTTCAGCGAAAGGCCCAAATACTCTCCTAAGATGGAGGAACAACATACTGCAATATAGGAACCCTAGGCCTTTGTATGCCTGCAAGGGTCACTGTTTCAACTTCAGCTAATATTATCGTCAACTTTCAACTCTGGGTCAAAAGTGCCCAAAACTGAAAGTTACAGCTAAAATGACCTGAAGTTGAAGCTGTCCCCCTGGGGACAGTGATCTTTAAGTGTTCGGGCCGGGGTCATCCTAAGGGCTAGGAGCTTCAGCGAAAGGCCCAAATACTCTCCTAAGATGGAGGAACAACATACTGCAATATAGGAACCCTAGGCCTTTGTATGCCTGCAAGGGTCACTGTTTCAACTTCAGCTAATATTATCGTCAACTTTCAACTCTGGGTCAAAAGTGCCCAAAACTGAAAGTTACAGCTAAAATGACCTGAAGTTGAAGCTGTCCCCCTGGGGACAGTGATCTTTAAGTGTTCGGGCCGGGGTCATCCTAAGGGCTAGGAGCTTCAGCGAAAGGCCCAAATACTCTCCTAAGATGGAGGAACAACATACTGCAATATAGGAACCCTAGGCCTTTGAATGCCTGCAAGGGTCACTGTTTCAACTTCAGCTAATATTATCGTCAACTTTCAACTCTGGGTCAAAAGTGCCCAAAACTGAAAATTACAACTAAAATGACCTGAAGTTGAAGCTGTCCCCCTGGGGACCCCTAAGGGCCCCGAAGCCCGAAAAAATGACACAATGCTCTGTTGAGATGTGGGAACGATATATTGAAAGATTGGAGCGCAGATATGTCGGGAAAAAATAATGTCTCTAATCACACCAAGATGCACACAGATGCTCTTTCAGGCTAAAGGTCTAACACCATCCCTCCCCCATTCTTGGCCTATGAGGATCTTTTTTTTTCCTGACATATATGAGCTCCAATGTTTCAATATATTATTCCCACATCCCAATAAAGCACTGTGTCCGTTTTTGGGCAATCCAGGCCCGCAGAGGGCCCCACGGGAACAGCTTCAACTTCAGGTACTTTTAGCTTTAACTTTCAGATTTGGGCACCCTAACTTGTGATCTTTAAGTGTTTGGGCCGGGGTCATCCTAAGGGCTAGGAGCTTCAGCGAAAGGCCCAAATACTCTCCTAAGATGGAGGAACAACATACTGCAATATAGGAACCCTAGGCCTTTGTATGCCTGCAAGGGTCACTGTTTCAACTTCAGCTAATATTATCGTCAACTTTCAACTCTGGGTCAAAAGTGCCCAAAACTGAAAGTTACAGCTAAAATGACCTGAAGTTGAAGCTGTCCCCCTGGGGACAGTGATCTTTAAGTGTTCGGGCCGGGGTCATCCTAAGGGCTAGGAGCTTCAGCGAAAGGCCCAAATACTCTCCTAAGATGGAGGAACAACATACTGCAATATAGGAACCCTAGGCCTTTGTATGCCTGCAAGGGTCACTGTTTCAACTTCAGCTAATATTATCGTCAACTTTCAACTCTGGGTCAAAAGTGCCCAAAACTGAAAGTTACAGCTAAAATGACCTGAAGTTGAAGCTGTCCCCCTGGGGACAGTGATCTTTAAGTGTTCGGGCCGGGGTCATCCTAAGGGCTAGGAGCTTCAGCGAAAGGCCCAAATACTCTCCTAAGATGGAGGAACAACATACTGCAATATAGGAACCCTAGGCCTTTGTATGCCTGCAAGGGTCACTGTTTCAACTTCAGCTAATATTATCGTCAACTTTCAACTCTGGGTCAAAAGTGGCCAAAACTGAAAGTTACAGCCAAAATGACCTGAAGTTGAAGCTGTCCCCCTGGGGACCCCTAAGGGCCCCGAAGCCCGAAAAAAGGACACAATGCTCTGTTGAGATGTGGGAACGATATATTGAAAGATTGGAGCGCAGATCTGTTGGGAAAAAAAATGTCTCTAATCACACCAAGATGCACACAGATGCTCTTTCATGCTCGAGGTCTACACCATCCCTCCCCCATTCTTGGCCTATGAGGATCTTTTTTTTTCCCTGACATATATGAGCTCCAATGTTTCAATATATTATTCCCACATCCCAATAAAGCACTGTGTCCGTTTTTGGGCAATCCAGGCCCGCAGAGGGCCCCACGGGAACAGCTTCAACTTCAGGTACTTTTAGCTTTAACTTTCAGATTTGGGCACCCTAACATGTGATCTTTAAGTGTTCGTCTTACGGTCATCCTAAGGGCTAAGAGCTCCAGCGAAAGGCCTAAATACTCTCCCAAGATGGAGGAACAACATATTGCAATATGGAAACCCTAGGCCCTAAAAAGACCCTAGGAGGAAGTGCTGACCTTTACTGAATTTCTTCAGTTTCAGGTCATTTTACCACCTACTTTCAGATTTGGGCACCCTAACATGTGATCTTTAAGTGTTCGGCTTGGGGTCATCCTAAGGGCTAGGAGCTCCAGCGAAAGGCCCAAATACTCTCCTAAGATGGAGGAACAACATATTGCAATATAGGAACCCTAGGCTTTTGTATGCCTGCAGGGTGACTGGTTCAATTTCAGGTAATATTATCATCAACTTTGGGTCAAAAGTGCCCAAAACTGAAAATTACAACTAAAATGACCTGAAGTTGAAGCTGTCCCCCTGGGGACCCCTAAGGGCCCCGAAGCCCGAAAAAAGGACACAATGCTCTGTTGAGATGTGGGAACGATATATTGAAAGATTGGAGCGCAGATATGTCGGGAAAAAAAATGTCTCTAATCACACCAAGATGCACACAGATGCTCTTTCAGGCTAAAGGTCTAACACCATCCCTCCCCCATTCTTGGCCTATGAGGATCTTTTTTTTTCCTGACATATATGAGCTCCAATGTTTCAATATATTATTCCCACATCCCAATAAAGCACTGTGTCCGTTTTTGGGCAATCCAGGCCCGCAGAGGGCCCCACGGGAACAGCTTCAACTTCAGGTACTTTTAGCTTTAACTTTCAGATTTGGGCACCCTAACTTGTGATCTTTAAGTGTTTGGGCCGGGGTCATCCTAAGGGTTAGGAGCTTCAGCGAAAGGCCCAAATACTCTCCTAAGATGGAGGAACAACATACTGCAATATAGGAACCCTAGGCCTTTGTATGCCTGCAAGGGTCACTGTTTCAACTTCAGCTAATATTATCGTCAACTTTCAACTCTAGGTCAAAAGTGCCCAAAACTGAAAGTTACAGCTAAAATGACCTGAAGTTGAAGCTGTCCCCCTGGGGACCCCTAAGGGCCCCGAAGCCCGAAAAAAGGACACAATGCTCTGTTGAGATGTGGGAACGATATATTGAAAGATTGGAGCGCAGATCTGCCGGGAAAAAAACTGTTTTTAATCACATCAAGATGCACACTGACGCTCTTTCAGGCTCCAGGTCTAACACCATCCCTCCCCCATTCTTTGCCTATGAGGATCTTTTTTTTTTCCTGACATATATAAGCTCCAATGTTTCAATATATTATTCCCACATCCCAATAAAGCCCTGTGTCCGTTTTATGGGCAATCCAGGCCCGCAGAGGGCCCCACGGGAACAGCTTCAACTTCAGGTACTTTTAGCTTTAACTTTCAGATTTGGGCACCCTAACTTGTCATCTTTAAGTGTTCGGGCCGGGGTCATCCTAAGGGCTAGGAGCTTCAGCGAAAGGCCTTAATACTCTCCTAAGATGGAGGAACAACATACTGCAATATAGGAACCCTAGGCCTTTGTATGCCGGCAAGGGTCACTGTTTCAACTTCAGCTAATATTATCGTCAACTTTCAACTCTGGGTCAAAAGTGCCCAAAACTGAAAGTTACAACTAAAATGACCTGAAGTTGAAGCTGTCCCCCTGGGGACCCGTAAGGGCCCCGAAGCCCGAAAAAAGGACACAATGCTCTGTTGAGATGTGGGAACGATATATTGAAAGATTGGAGCGCAGATCTGTCGGGAAAAAAAATGTCTCTAATCACACCAAGATGCACACAGATGCTCTTTCAGGCTCCAGGTCTAACACCATCCCTCCCCCATTCTTGGCCTATGAGGATCTTTTGTTTTTCCTGACATATATGAGCTCCAATGTTTCAATATATCATTCCCACATCCCAATAAAGCACTGTGTCCGTTTTTGGGCAATCCAGGCCCGCAGAGGGCCCCACGGGAACAGCTTCAACTTCAGGTACTTTTAGCTTTAACTTTCAGATTTGGGCACCCTAACATGTGATCTTTAAGTGTTCGTCTTAGGGTCATCCTAAGGGCTAAGAGCTCCAGCGAAAGGCCTAAATACTCTCCCAAGATGGAGGAACAACATATTGCAATATGGAAACCCTAGGCCCTAAAAAGACCCTAGGAGGAAGTGCTGACCTTTACTGAATTTCTTCAGTTTCAGGTCATTTTACCACCTACTTTCAGATTTGGGCACCCTAACATGTGATCTTTAAGTGTTCGGCTTGGGGTCATCCTAAGGGCTAGGAGCTCCAGCGAAAGGCCCAAATACTCTCCTAAGATGGAGGAACAACATATTGCAATATAGGAACCCTAGGCTTTTGTATGCCTGCAGGGTGACTGGTTCAATTTCAGGTAATATTATCATCAACTTTGGGTCAAAAGTGCCCAAAACTGAAAATTACAACTAAAATGACCTGAAGTTGAAGCTGTCCCCCTGGGGACCCCTAAGGGCCCCGAAGCCCGAAAAAAGGACACAATGCTCTGTTGAGATGTGGGAACGATATATTGAAAGATTGGAGCGCAGATATGTCGGGAAAAAAAATGTCTCTAATCACACCAAGATGCACACAGATGCTCTTTCAGGCTAAAGGTCTAACACCATCCCTCCCCCATTCTTGGCCTATGAGGATCTTTTTTTTTCCTGACATATATGAGCTCCAATGTTTCAATATATAATTCCCACATCCCAATAAAGCACTGTGTCCGTTTTTGGGCAATCCAGGCCCGCAGAGGGCCCCACGGGAACAGCTTCAACTTCAGGTACTTTTAGCTTTAACTTTCAGATTTGGGCACCCTAACTTGTGATCTTTAAGTGTTTGGGCCGGGGTCATCCTAAGGGCTAGGATCTTCAGCGAAAGGCCCAAATACTCTCCTAAGATGGAGGAACAACATACTGCAATATAGGAACCCTAGGCCTTTGTATGCCTGCAAGGGTCACTGTTTCAACTTCAGCTAATATTATCGTCAACTTTCAACTCTGGGTCAAAAGTGCCCAAAACTGAAAGTTACAGCTAAAATGACCTGAAGTTGAAGCTGTCCCCCTGGGGACCCCTAAGGGCCCCGAAGCCCGAAAAAAGGACACAATGCTCTGTTGAGATGTGGGAACGATATATTGAAAGATTGGAGCGCAGATCTGTCGGGAAAAAAAATGTCTCTAATCACACCAAGATGCACACAGATGCTCTTTCAGGCTCCAAGTCCAACACCCTCCCCCATTCTTGGGCTATTAGGATCATATTTTTTTCCTGACATATATGAGCTCCAATGTTTCAATATATCATTCCCACATCCCAATAAAGCACTGTGTCCTTTTTTGGGCAATCCAGGCCCGCAGAGGGCCCCATGGGAACAGCTTCAACTTCAGGTACTTTTAGCTTTAACTTTTAGATTTGGGCACCCTAACTTGTGATCTTTAAGTGTTTGGGCCGGGGTCATCCTAAGGGTTAGGAGCTTCAGCGAAAGGCCCAAATACTCTCCTAAGATGGAGGAACAACATACTGCAATATAGGAACCCTAGGCCTTTGTATGCCTGCAAGGGTCACTGTTTCAACTTCAGCTAATATTATCGTCAACTTTCAACTCTAGGTCAAAAGTGCCCAAAACTGAAAGTTACAGCTAAAATGACCTGAAGTTGAAGCTGTCCCCCTGGGGACCCCTAAGGGCCCCGAAGCCCGAAAAAAGGACACAATGCTCTGTTGAGATGTGGGAACGATATATTGAAAGATTGGAGCGCAGATCTGCCGGGAAAAAAACTGTTTTTAATCACATCAAGATGCACACTGACGCTCTTTCAGGCTCCAGGTCTAACACCATCCCTCCCCCATTCTTTGCCTATGAGGATCTTTTTTTTTTCCTGACATATATAAGCTCCAATGTTTCAATATATTATTCCCACATCCCAATAAAGCCCTGTGTCCGTTTTATGGGCAATCCAGGCCCGCAGAGGGCCCCACGGGAACAGCTTCAACTTCAGGTACTTTTAGCTTTAACTTTCAGATTTGGGCACCCTAACTTGTCATCTTTAAGTGTTCGGGCCGGGGTCATCCTAAGGGCTAGGAGCTTCAGCGAAAGGCCTTAATACTCTCCTAAGATGGAGGAACAACATACTGCAATATAGGAACCCTAGGCCTTTGTATGCCGGCAAGGGTCACTGTTTCAACTTCAGCTAATATTATCGTCAACTTTCAACTCTGGGTCAAAAGTGCCCAAAACTGAAAGTTACAACTAAAATGACCTGAAGTTGAAGCTGTCCCCCTGGGGACCCGTAAGGGCCCCGAAGCCCGAAAAAAGGACACAATGCTCTGTTGAGATGTGGGAACGATATATTGAAAGATTGGAGCGCAGATCTGTCGGGAAAAAAAATGTCTCTAATCACACCAAGATGCACACAGATGCTCTTTCAGGCTCCAGGTCTAACACCATCCCTCCCCCATTCTTGGCCTATGAGGATCTTTTGTTTTTCCTGACATATATGAGCTCCAATGTTTCAATATATTATTCCCACATCCCAATAAAGCACTGTGTCCGTTTTTGGGCAATCCAGGCCCGCAGAGGGCCCCACGGGAACAGCTTCAACTTCAGGTACTTTTAGCTTTAACTTTCAGATTTGGGCACCCTAACAAGTGATCTTTAAGTGTTCGTCTTAGGGTCATCCTAAGGGCTAAGAGCTCCAGCGAAAGGCCTAAATACTCTCCCAAGATGGAGGAACAACATATTGCAATATGGAAACCCTAGGCCCTAAAAAGACCCTAGGAGGAAGTGCTGACCTTTACTGAATTTCTTCAGTTTCAGGTCATTTTACCACCTACTTTCAGATTTGGGCACCCTAACATGTGATCTTTAAGTGTTCGGCTTGGGGTCATCCTAAGGGCTAGGAGCTCCAGCGAAAGGCCCAAATACTCTCCTAAGATGGAGGAAAAACATATTGCAATATAGGAACCCTAGGCTTTTGTATGCCTGCAGGGTGACTGGTTCAATTTCAGGTAATATTATAATCAACTTTGGGTCAAAAGTGCCCAAAACTGAAAATTACAACTAAAATGACCTGAACTTGAAGCTGTCCCCCTGGGGACCCCTAAGGGCCCCGAAGCCCGAAGAAAGGACACAATGCTCTGTTGAGATGTGGGAACGATATATTGAAAGATTGGAGCGCAGCTCTGCCGGGAAAAAAACTGTTTCTAATCACACCAAGATGCACACAGATGCTCTTTCAGGCTCCAAGTCCAACACCCTCCCCCATTCTTGGGCTATGAGGATCTTTTTTTTCCCTGACATATATGAGCTCCAATGTTTCAATATATTATTCCCACATCCCAATAAAGCACTGTGTCCGTTTTTGGGCAATCCAGGCCCGCAGAGGGCCCCACGGGAACAGCTTCAACTTCAGGTACTTTTAGCTTTAACTTTCAGATTTGGGCACCCTAACTTGTGATCTTTAAGTGTTTGGGCCGGGGTCATCCTAAGGGTTAGGAGCTTCAGCGAAAGGCCCAAATACTCTCCTAAGATGGAGGAACAACATACTGCAATATAGGAACCCTAGGCCTTTGTATGCCTGCAAGGGTCACTGTTTCAACTTCAGCTAATATTATCGTCAACTTTCAACTCTGGGTCAAAAGTGCCCAAAACTGAAAGTTACAGCTAAAATGACCTGAAGTTGAAGCTGTCCCCCTGGGGACAGTGATCTTTAAGTGTTCGGGCCGGGGTCATCCTAAGGGCTAGGAGCTTCAGCGAAAGGCCCAAATACTCTCCTAAGATGGAGGAACAACATACTGCAATATAGGAACCCTAGGCCTTTGTATGCCTGCAAGGGTCACTGTTTCAACTTCAGCTAATATTATCGTCAACTTTCAACTCTGGGTCAAAAGTGGCCAAAACTGAAAGTTACAGCTAAAATGACCTGAAGTTGAAGCTGTCCCCCTGGGGACCCAGGGGGACAGCGGTGGTCTAGTGGTTAGAGGGGCGGCCTTGATACCGGAAGGTCCCTAGTTCGATTCCCCAATTCATCACATCAATCATGAATCACCGCTGAATAGCCCTTGAGCAAGGCTTCCATGCAGGGTCCGGCTGGAAACAAGTTTCGTACTTAGTCCGACACCCTGGGTAAACAACAGACTTTGCTTTGCTTTGCTTTACCCCTAAGGGCCCCGAAGCCCGAAAAAAGGACACAATGCTCTGTTGAGATGTGGGAACGATATATTGAAAGATTGGAGCGCAGATCTGTTGGGAAAAAAAATTGTCTCTAATCACACCAAGATGCACACAGATGCTCTTTCAGGCTCGAGGTCTACACCATCCCTCCCCCATTCTTGGCCTATGAGGATCTTTTTTTTTTCCTGACATATATGAGCTCCAATGTTTCGTCTTAGGGTCATCCTAAGGGCTAAGAGCTCCAGCGAAAGGCCTAAATACTCTCCCAAGATGGAGGAACAACATATTGCAATATGGAAACCCTAGGCCCTAAAAAGACCCTAGGAGGAAGTGCTGACCTTTACTGAATTTCTTCAGTTTCAGGTCATTTTACCACCTACTTTCAGATTTGGGCACCCTAACATGTGATCTTTAAGTTTTCGGCTTGGGGTCATCCTAAGGGCTAGGAGCTCCAGCGAAAGGCCCAAATACTCTCCTAAGATGGAGGAACAACATATTGCAATATAGGAACCCTAGGCTTTTGTATGCCTGCAGGGTGACTGGTTCAATTTCAGGTAATATTATCATCAACTTTGGGTCAAAAGTGCCCAAAACTGATAATTACAACTAAAATGACCTGAAGTTGAAGCTGTCCCCCTGGGGACCCCTAAGGGCCCCGAAGCCCGAAAAAAGGACAAAATGGTCTGTTGAGATGTGGGAACGATATATTGAAAGATTGGAGCGCAGATATGTCGGGAAAAAAAATGTCTCTAATCACACCAAGATGCACACAGATGCTCTTTCAGGCTAAAGGTCTAACACCATCCCTCCCCCATTCTTGGCCTATGAGGATCTTTTTTTTTCCTGACATATATGAGCTCCAATGTTTCAATATATAATTCCCACATCCCAATAAAGCACTGTGTCCGTTTTTGGGCAATCCAGGCCCGCAGAGGGCCCCACGGGAACAGCTTCAACTTCAGGTACTTTTAGCTTTAACTTTCAGATTTGGGCACCCTAACTTGTGATCTTTAAGTGTTTGGGCCGGGGTCATCCTAAGGGCTAGGAGCTTCAGCGAAAGGCCCAAATACTCTCCTAAGATGGAGGAACAACATACTGCAATATAGGAACCCTAGGCCTTTGTATGCCTGCAAGGGTCACTGTTTCAACTTCAGCTAATATTATCGTCAACTTTCAACTCTGGGTCAAAAGTGCCCAAAACTGAAAGTTACAGCTAAAATGACCTGAAGTTGAAGCTGTCCCCCTGGGGACAGTGATCTTTAAGTGTTCGGGCCGGGGTCATCCTAAGGGCTAGGAGCTTCAGCGAAAGGCCCAAATACTCTCCTAAGATGGAGGAACAACATACTGCAATATAGGAACGCTAGGCCTTTGTATGCCTGTAAGGGTCACTGTTTCAACTTCAGCTAATATTATCGTCAACTTTCAACTCTGGGTCAAAAGTGGCCAAAACTGAAAGTTACAGCTAAAATGACCTGAAGTTGAAGCTGTCCCCCTGGGGACCCCTAAGGGCCCCGAAGCCCGAAAAAAGGACACAATGCTCTGTTGAGACGTGGGAACGATATATTGAAAGATTGGAGCGCAGATCTGTTGGGAAAAAAAATGTCTCTAATCACACCAAGATGCACACAGATGCTCTTTCAGGCTCGAGGTCTACACCATCCCTCCCCCATTCTTGGCCTATGAGGATCTTTTTTTTTCCCTGACATATATGAGCTCCAATGTTTCAATATATTATTCCCACATCCCAATAAAGCACTGTGTCCGTTTTTGGGCAATCCAGGCCCGCAGAGGGCCCCACGGGAACAGCTTCAACTTCAGGTACTTTTAGCTTTAACTTTCAGATTTGGGCACCCTAACATGTGATCTTTAAGTGTTCGGCTTAGGGTCACCCTAAGGGCTAAGAGCTCCAGCAAAAGGCCTAAATACTCTCCCAAGATGGAGGAACAACATATTGCAATATGGAAACCCTAGGCCCTAAAAAGACCCTAGGAGGAAGTGCTGACCTTTACTGAATTTCTTCAGTTTCAGGTAATTTGACCACCTACATTCAGATTTGGGCAACCTAACATGTGATCTTTAAGTGTTCGGCTTGGGGTCATCCTAAGGGCTAGGAACTCCAGCGAAAGGCCCAAATACTCTCCTAAGATGGAGGAACAACATATTGCAATATAGGAACCCTAGGCTTTTGTATGCCTGCAGGGTGACTGGTTCAATTTCAGGTAATATTATCATCAACTTTGGGTCAAAAGTGCCCAAAACTGAAAATTACAACTAAAATGACCTGAAGTTGAAGCTGTCCCCCTGGGGACCCCTAAGGGCCCCGAAGCCCGAAAAAAGGACACAATGCTCTGTTGAGATGTGGGAACGATATATTGAAAGATTGGAGCGCAGATATGTCGGGAAAAAAAATGTCTCTAATCACACCAAGATGCACACAGATGCTCTTTCAGGCTAAAGGTCTAACACCATCCCTCCCCCATTCTTGGCCTATGAGGATCTTTTTTTTTCCTGACATATATGAGCTCCAATGTTTCAATATATTATTCCCACATCCCAATAAAGCACTGTGTCCGTTTTTGGGCAATCCAGGCCCGCAGAGGGCCCCACGGGAACAGCTTCAACTTCAGGTACTTTTAGCTTTAACTTTCAGATTTGGGCACCCTAACTTGTGATCTTTAAGTGTTTGGGCCGGGGTCATCCTAAGGGCTAGGATCTTCAGCGAAAGGCCCAAATACTCTCCTAAGATGGAGGAACAACATACTGCAATATAGGAACCCTAGGCCTTTGTATGCCTGCAAGGGTCACTGTTTCAACTTCAGCTAATATTATCGTCAACTTTCAACTCTGGGTCAAAAGTGCCCAAAACTGAAAGTTACAGCTAAAATGACCTGAAGTTGAAGCTGTCCCCCTGGGGACCCCTAAGGGCCCCGAAGCCCGAAAAAAGGACACAATGCTCTGTTGAGATGTGGGAACGATATATTGAAAGATTGGAGCGCAGATCTGTCGGGAAAAAAAATGTCTCTAATCACACCAAGATGCACACAGATGCTCTTTCAGGCTCCAAGTCCAACACCCTCCCCCATTCTTGGGCTATTAGGATCATATTTTTTTCCTGACATATATGAGCTCCAATGTTTCAATATATCATTCCCACATCCCAATAAAGCACTGTGTCCTTTTTTGGGCAATCCAGGCCCGCAGAGGGCCCCATGGGAACAGCTTCAACTTCAGGTACTTTTAGCTTTAACTTTTAGATTTGGGCACCCTAACTTGTGATCTTTAAGTGTTTGGGCCGGGGTCATCCTAAGGGTTAGGAGCTTCAGCGAAAGGCCCAAATACTCTCCTAAGATGGAGGAACAACATACTGCAATATAGGAACCCTAGGCCTTTGTATGCCTGCAAGGGTCACTGTTTCAACTTCAGCTAATATTATCGTCAACTTTCAACTCTAGGTCAAAAGTGCCCAAAACTGAAAGTTACAGCTAAAATGACCTGAAGTTGAAGCTGTCCCCCTGGGGACCCCTAAGGGCCCCGAAGCCCGAAAAAAGGACACAATGCTCTGTTGAGATGTGGGAACGATATATTGAAAGATTGGAGCGCAGATCTGCCGGGAAAAAAACTGTTTTTAATCACATCAAGATGCACATTGACGCTCTTTCAGGCTCCAGGTCTAACACCATCCCTCCCCCATTCTTTGCCTATGAGGATCTTTTTTTTTTCCTGACATATATAAGCTCCAATGTTTCAATATATTATTCCCACATCCCAATAAAGCCCTGTGTCCGTTTTATGGGCAATCCAGGCCCGCAGAGGGCCCCACGGGAACAGCTTCAACTTCAGGTACTTTTAGCTTTAACTTTCAGATTTGGGCACCCTAACTTGTCATCTTTAAGTGTTCGGGCCGGGGTCATCCTAAGGGCTAGGAGCTTCAGCGAAAGGCCTTAATACTCTCCTAAGATGGAGGAACAACATACTGCAATATAGGAACCCTAGGCCTTTGTGTGCCGGCAAGGGTCACTGTTTCAACTTCAGCTAATATTATCGTCAACTTTCAACTCTGGGTCAAAAGTGCCCAAAACTGAAAGTTACAACTAAAATGACCTGAAGTTGAAGCTGTCCCCCTGGGGACCCGTAAGGGCCCCGAAGCCCGAAAAAAGGACACAATGCTCTGTTGAGATGTGGGAACGATATATTGAAAGATTGGAGCGCAGATCTGTCGGGAAAAAAAATGTCTCTAATCACACCAAGATGCACACAGATGCTCTTTCAGGCTCCAGGTCTAACACCATCCCTCCCCCATTCTTGGCCTATGAGGATCTTTTGTTTTTCCTGACATATATGAGCTCCAATGTTTCAATATATTATTCCCACATCCCAATAAAGCACTGTGTCCGTTTTTGGGCAATCCAGGCCCGCAGAGGGCCCCACGGGAACAGCTTCAACTTCAGGTACTTTTAGCTTTAACTTTCAGATTTGGGCACCCTAACAAGTGATCTTTAAGTGTTCGTCTTAGGGTCATCCTAAGGGCTAAGAGCTCCAGCGAAAGGCCTAAATACTCTCCCAAGATGGAGGAACAACATATTGCAATATGGAAACCCTAGGCCCTAAAAAGACCCTAGGAGGAAGTGCTGACCTTTACTGAATTTCTTCAGTTTCAGGTCATTTTACCACCTACTTTCAGATTTGGGCACCCTAACATGTGATCTTTAAGTGTTCGGCTTGGGGTCATCCTAAGGGCTAGGAGCTCCAGCGAAAGGCCCAAATACTCTCCTAAGATGGAGGAAAAACATATTGCAATATAGGAACCCTAGGCTTTTGTATGCCTGCAGGGTGACTGGTTCAATTTCAGGTAATATTATAATCAACTTTGGGTCAAAAGTGCCCAAAACTGAAAATTACAACTAAAATGACCTGAACTTGAAGCTGTCCCCCTGGGGACCCCTAAGGGCCCCGAAGCCCGAAGAAAGGACACAATGCTCTGTTGAGATGTGGGAACGATATATTGAAAGATTGGAGCGCAGATCTGCCGGGAAAAAAACTGTTTCTAATCACACCAAGATGCACACAGATGCTCTTTCAGGCTCCAAGTCCAACACCCTCCCCCATTCTTGGGCTATGAGGATCTTTTTTTTCCCTGACATATATGAGCTCCAATGTTTCAATATATTATTCCCACATCCCAATAAAGCACTGTGTCCGTTTTTGGGCAATCCAGGCCCGCAGAGGGCCCCACGGGAACAGCTTCAACTTCAGGTACTTTTAGCTTTAACTTTCAGATTTGGGCACCCTAACTTGTGATCTTTAAGTGTTTGGGCCGGGGTCATCCTAAGGGTTAGGAGCTTCAGCGAAAGGCCCAAATACTCTCCTAAGATGGAGGAACAACATACTGCAATATAGGAACCCTAGGCCTTTGTATGCCTGCAAGGGTCACTGTTTCAACTTCAGCTAATATTATCGTCAACTTTCAACTCTGGGTCAAAAGTGCCCAAAACTGAAAGTTACAGCTAAAATGACCTGAAGTTGAAGCTGTCCCCCTGGGGACAGTGATCTTTAAGTGTTCGGGCCGGGGTCATCCTAAGGGCTAGGAGCTTCAGCGAAAGGCCCAAATACTCTCCTAAGATGGAGGAACAACATACTGCAATATAGGAACCCTAGGCCTTTGTATGCCTGCAAGGGTCACTGTTTCAACTTCAGCTAATATTATCGTCAACTTTCAACTCTGGGTCAAAAGTGGCCAAAACTGAAAGTTACAGCTAAAATGACCTGAAGTTGAAGCTGTCCCCCTGGGGACCCAGGGGGACAGCGGTGGTCTAGTGGTTAGAGGGGCGGCCTTGATACCGGAAGGTCCCTAGTTCGATTCCCCAATTCATCACATCAATCATGAATCACCGCTGAATAGCCCTTGAGCAAGGCTTCCATGCAGGGTCCGGCTGGAAACAAGTTTCGTACTTAGTCCGACACCCTGGGTAAACAACAGACTTTGCTTTGCTTTGCTTTACCCCTAAGGGCCCCGAAGCCCGAAAAAAGGACACAATGCTCTGTTGAGATGTGGGAACGATATATTGAAAGATTGGAGCGCAGATCTGTTGGGAAAAAAAATTGTCTCTAATCACACCAAGATGCACACAGATGCTCTTTCAGGCTCGAGGTCTACACCATCCCTCCCCCATTCTTGGCCTATGAGGATCTTTTTTTTTTCCTTACATATATGAGCTCCAATGTTTCGTCTTAGGGTCATCCTAAGGGCTAAGAGCTCCAGCGAAATGCCTAAATACTCTCCCAAGATGGAGGAACAACATATTGCAATATGGAAACCCTAGGCCCTAAAAAGACCCTAGGAGGAAGTGCTGACCTTTACTGAATTTCTTCAGTTTCAGGTCATTTTACCACCTACTTTCAGATTTGGGCACCCTAACATGTGATCTTTAAGTTTTCGGCTTGGGGTCATCCTAAGGGCTAGGAGCTCCAGCGAAAGGCCCAAATACTCTCCTAAGATGGAGGAACAACATATTGCAATATAGGAACCCTAAGCTTTTGTATGCCTGCAGGGTGACTGGTTCAATTTCAGGTAATATTATCATCAACTTTGGGTCAAAAGTGCCCAAAACTGATAATTACAACTAAAATGACCTGAAGTTGAAGCTGTCCCCCTGGGGACCCCTAAGGGCCCCGAAGCCCGAAAAAAGGACAAAATGGTCTGTTGAGATGTGGGAACGATATATTGAAAGATTGGAGCGCAGATATGTCGGGAAAAAAAATGTCTCTAATCACACCAAGATGCACACAGATGCTCTTTCAGGCTAAAGGTCTAACACCATCCCTCCCCCATTCTTGGCCTATGAGGATCTTTTTTTTTCCTGACATATATGAGCTCCAATGTTTCAATATATAATTCCCACATCCCAATAAAGCACTGTGTCCGTTTTTGGGCAATCCAGGCCCGCAGAGGGCCCCACGGGAACAGCTTCAACTTCAGGTACTTTTAGCTTTAACTTTCAGATTTGGGCACCCTAACTTGTGATCTTTAAGTGTTTGGGCCGGGGTCATCCTAAGGGCTAGGAGCTTCAGCGAAAGGCCCAAATACTCTCCTAAGATGGAGGAACAACATACTGCAATATAGGAACCCTAGGCCTTTGTATGCCTGCAAGGGTCACTGTTTCAACTTCAGCTAATATTATCGTCAACTTTCAACTCTGGGTCAAAAGTGCCCAAAACTGAAAGTTACAGCTAAAATGACCTGAAGTTGAAGCTGTCCCCCTGGGGACAGTGATCTTTAAGTGTTCGGGCCGGGGTCATCCTAAGGGCTAGGAGCTTCAGCGAAAGGCCCAAATACTCTCCTAAGATGGAGGAACAACATACTGCAATATAGGAACGCTAGGCCTTTGTATGCCTGTAAGGGTCACTGTCCCCCTGGGGACCCCT
This sequence comes from Gymnoscopelus microlampas, assembly GCF_963454915.1. Taxonomy (NCBI): domain Eukaryota; kingdom Metazoa; phylum Chordata; class Actinopteri; order Myctophiformes; family Myctophidae; genus Gymnoscopelus; species Gymnoscopelus microlampas. The sequence goes on along the minus strand of NW_028155862.1, from coordinate 1,056,935 downwards.
AAGGGCCCCGAAGCCCGAAAAAAGGACACAATGCTCTGTTGAGATGTGGGAACGATATATTGAAAGATTGGAGCGCAGATCTGTCGGGAAAAAAAATGTCTCTAATCACACCAAGATGCACACAGATGCTCTTTCAGGCTCCAAGTCCAACACCCTCCCCCATTCTTGGGCTATTAGGATCATATTTTTTTCCTGACATATATGAGCTCCAATGTTTCAATATATCATTCCCACATCCCAATAAAGCACTGTGTCCTTTTTTGGGCAATCCAGGCCCGCAGAGGGCCCCATGGGAACAGCTTCAACTTCAGGTACTTTTAGCTTTAACTTTTAGATTTGGGCACCCTAACTTGTGATCTTTAAGTGTTTGGGCCGGGGTCATCCTAAGGGTTAGGAGCTTCAGCGAAAGGCCCAAATACTCTCCTAAGATGGAGGAACAACATACTGCAATATAGGAACCCTAGGCCTTTGTATGCCTGCAAGGGTCACTGTTTCAACTTCAGCTAATATTATCGTCAACTTTCAACTCTAGGTCAAAAGTGCCCAAAACTGAAAGTTACAGCTAAAATGACCTGAAGTTGAAGCTGTCCCCCTGGGGACCCCTAAGGGCCCCGAAGCCCGAAAAAAGGACACAATGCTCTGTTGAGATGTGGGAACGATATATTGAAAGATTGGAGCGCAGATCTGCCGGGAAAAAAACTGTTTTTAATCACATCAAGATGCACACTGACGCTCTTTCAGGCTCCAGGTCTAACACCATCCCTCCCCCATTCTTTGCCTATGAGGATCTTTTTTTTTTCCTGACATATATAAGCTCCAATGTTTCAATATATTATTCCCACATCCCAATAAAGCCCTGTGTCCGTTTTATGGGCAATCCAGGCCCGCAGAGGGCCCCACGGGAACAGCTTCAACTTCAGGTACTTTTAGCTTTAACTTTCAGATTTGGGCACCCTAACTTGTCATCTTTAAGTGTTCGGGCCGGGGTCATCCTAAGGGCTAGGAGCTTCAGCGAAAGGCCTTAATACTCTCCTAAGATGGAGGAACAACATACTGCAATATAGGAACCCTAGGCCTTTGTATGCCGGCAAGGGTCACTGTTTCAACTTCAGCTAATATTATCGTCAACTTTCAACTCTGGGTCAAAAGTGCCCAAAACTGAAAGTTACAACTAAAATGACCTGAAGTTGAAGCTGTCCCCCTGGGGACCCGTAAGGGCCCCGAAGCCCGAAAAAAGGACACAATGCTCTGTTGAGATGTGGGAACGATATATTGAAAGATTGGAGCGCAGATCTGTCGGGAAAAAAAATGTCTCTAATCACACCAAGATGCACACAGATGCTCTTTCAGGCTCCAGGTCTAACACCATCCCTCCCCCATTCTTGGCCTATGAGGATCTTTTGTTTTTCCTGACATATATGAGCTCCAATGTTTCAATATATTATTCCCACATCCCAATAAAGCACTGTGTCCGTTTTTGGGCAATCCAGGCCCGCAGAGGGCCCCACGGGAACAGCTTCAACTTCAGGTACTTTTAGCTTTAACTTTCAGATTTGGGCACCCTAACAAGTGATCTTTAAGTGTTCGTCTTAGGGTCATCCTAAGGGCTAAGAGCTCCAGCGAAAGGCCTAAATACTCTCCCAAGATGGAGGAACAACATATTGCAATATGGAAACCCTAGGCCCTAAAAAGACCCTAGGAGGAAGTGCTGACCTTTACTGAATTTCTTCAGTTTCAGGTCATTTTACCACCTACTTTCAGATTTGGGCACCCTAACATGTGATCTTTAAGTGTTCGGCTTGGGGTCATCCTAAGGGCTAGGAGCTCCAGCGAAAGGCCCAAATACTCTCCTAAGATGGAGGAAAAACATATTGCAATATAGGAACCCTAGGCTTTTGTATGCCTGCAGGGTGACTGGTTCAATTTCAGGTAATATTATAATCAACTTTGGGTCAAAAGTGCCCAAAACTGAAAATTACAACTAAAATGACCTGAACTTGAAGCTGTCCCCCTGGGGACCCCTAAGGGCCCCGAAGCCCGAAGAAAGGACACAATGCTCTGTTGAGATGTGGGAACGATATATTGAAAGATTGGAGCGCAGATCTGCCGGGAAAAAAACTGTTTCTAATCACACCAAGATGCACACAGATGCTCTTTCAGGCTCCAAGTCCAACACCCTCCCCCATTCTTGGGCTATGAGGATCTTTTTTTTCCCTGACATATATGAGCTCCAATGTTTCAATATATTATTCCCACATCCCAATAAAGCACTGTGTCCGTTTTTGGGCAATCCAGGCCCGCAGAGGGCCCCACGGGAACAGCTTCAACTTCAGGTACTTTTAGCTTTAACTTTCAGATTTGGGCACCCTAACTTGTGATCTTTAAGTGTTTGGGCCGGGGTCATCCTAAGGGTTAGGAGCTTCAGCGAAAGGCCCAAATACTCTCCTAAGATGGAGGAACAACATACTGCAATATAGGAACCCTAGGCCTTTGTATGCCTGCAAGGGTCACTGTTTCAACTTCAGCTAATATTATCGTCAACTTTCAACTCTGGGTCAAAAGTGCCCAAAACTGAAAGTTACAGCTAAAATGACCTGAAGTTGAAGCTGTCCCCCTGGGGACAGTGATCTTTAAGTGTTCGGGCCGGGGTCATCCTAAGGGCTAGGAGCTTCAGCGAAAGGCCCAAATACTCTCCTAAGATGGAGGAACAACATACTGCAATATAGGAACCCTAGGCCTTTGTATGCCTGCAAGGGTCACTGTTTCAACTTCAGCTAATATTATCGTCAACTTTCAACTCTGGGTCAAAAGTGGCCAAAACTGAAAGTTACAGCTAAAATGACCTGAAGTTGAAGCTGTCCCCCTGGGGACCCAGGGGGACAGCGGTGGTCTAGTGGTTAGAGGGGCGGCCTTGATACCGGAAGGTCCCTAGTTCGATTCCCCAATTCATCACATCAATCATGAATCACCGCTGAATAGCCCTTGAGCAAGGCTTCCATGCAGGGTCCGGCTGGAAACAAGTTTCGTACTTAGTCCGACACCCTGGGTAAACAACAGACTTTGCTTTGCTTTGCTTTACCCCTAAGGGCCCCGAAGCCCGAAAAAAGGACACAATGCTCTGTTGAGATGTGGGAACGATATATTGAAAGATTGGAGCGCAGATCTGTTGGGAAAAAAAATTGTCTCTAATCACACCAAGATGCACACAGATGCTCTTTCAGGCTCGAGGTCTACACCATCCCTCCCCCATTCTTGGCCTATGAGGATCTTTTTTTTTTCCTGACATATATGAGCTCCAATGTTTCGTCTTAGGGTCATCCTAAGGGCTAAGAGCTCCAGCGAAATGCCTAAATACTCTCCCAAGATGGAGGAACAACATATTGCAATATGGAAACCCTAGGCCCTAAAAAGACCCTAGGAGGAAGTGCTGACCTTTACTGAATTTCTTCAGTTTCAGGTCATTTTACCACCTACTTTCAGATTTGGGCACCCTAACATGTGATCTTTAAGTTTTCGGCTTGGGGTCATCCTAAGGGCTAGGAGCTCCAGCGAAAGGCCCAAATACTCTCCTAAGATGGAGGAACAACATATTGCAATATAGGAACCCTAGGCTTTTGTATGCCTGCAGGGTGACTGGTTCAATTTCAGGTAATATTATCATCAACTTTGGGTCAAAAGTGCCCAAAACTGATAATTACAACTAAAATGACCTGAAGTTGAAGCTGTCCCCCTGGGGACCCCTAAGGGCCCCGAAGCCCGAAAAAAGGACAAAATGGTCTGTTGAGATGTGGGAACGATATATTGAAAGATTGGAGCGCAGATATGTCGGGAAAAAAAATGTCTCTAATCACACCAAGATGCACACAGATGCTCTTTCAGGCTAAAGGTCTAACACCATCCCTCCCCCATTCTTGGCCTATGAGGATCTTTTTTTTTCCTGACATATATGAGCTCCAATGTTTCAATATATAATTCCCACATCCCAATAAAGCACTGTGTCCGTTTTTGGGCAATCCAGGCCCGCAGAGGGCCCCACGGGAACAGCTTCAACTTCAGGTACTTTTAGCTTTAACTTTCAGATTTGGGCACCCTAACTTGTGATCTTTAAGTGTTTGGGCCGGGGTCATCCTAAGGGCTAGGAGCTTCAGCGAAAGGCCCAAATACTCTCCTAAGATGGAGGAACAACATACTGCAATATAGGAACCCTAGGCCTTTGTATGCCTGCAAGGGTCACTGTTTCAACTTCAGCTAATATTATCGTCAACTTTCAACTCTGGGTCAAAAGTGCCCAAAACTGAAAGTTACAGCTAAAATGACCTGAAGTTGAAGCTGTCCCCCTGGGGACAGTGATCTTTAAGTGTTCGGGCCGGGGTCATCCTAAGGGCTAGGAGCTTCAGCGAAAGGCCCAAATACTCTCCTAAGATGGAGGAACAACATACTGCAATATAGGAACGCTAGGCCTTTGTATGCCTGTAAGGGTCACTGTTTCAACTTCAGCTAATATTATCGTCAACTTTCAACTCTGGGTCAAAAGTGGCCAAAACTGAAAGTTACAGCTAAAATGACCTGAAGTTGAAGCTGTCCCCCTGGGGACCCCTAAGGGCCCCGAAGCCCGAAAAAAGGACACAATGCTCTGTTGAGACGTGGGAACGATATATTGAAAGATTGGAGCGCAGATCTGTTGGGAAAAAAAATGTCTCTAATCACACCAAGATGCACACAGATGCTCTTTCAGGCTCGAGGTCTACACCATCCCTCCCCCATTCTTGGCCTATGAGGATCTTTTTTTTTCCCTGACATATATGAGCTCCAATGTTTCAATATATTATTCCCACATCCCAATAAAGCACTGTGTCCGTTTTTGGGCAATCCAGGCCCGCAGAGGGCCCCACGGGAACAGCTTCAACTTCAGGTACTTTTAGCTTTAACTTTCAGATTTGGGCACCCTAACATGTGATCTTTAAGTGTTCGGCTTAGGGTCACCCTAAGGGCTAAGAGCTCCAGCAAAAGGCCTAAATACTCTCCCAAGATGGAGGAACAACATATTGCAATATGGAAACCCTAGGCCCTAAAAAGACCCTAGGAGGAAGTGCTGACCTTTACTGAATTTCTTCAGTTTCAGGTAATTTGACCACCTACATTCAGATTTGGGCAACCTAACATGTGATCTTTAAGTGTTCGGCTTGGGGTCATCCTAAGGGCTAGGAACTCCAGCGAAAGGCCCAAATACTCTCCTAAGATGGAGGAACAACATATTGCAATATAGGAACCCTAGGCCTTTGTATGCCTGCAAGGGTCACTGTGTCAACTTCAGGTAATATTATTGTCAACTTTCAACTCTTGGTCAAAAGTGACCAAAACTGAAAGTTACAGCTAAAATGACCTGAAGTTGAAGCTGTCCCCCTGGGGACCCCTAAGGGCCCACAAGGCCCAAAGTCCTTCGGGGGGTCCCCGCGGACCTCTGGAGCCCCTGCAGACACTTAGAAACATTTTTGATTTTTTTTGGAGAACCATGATTTTGGCCCTCGCTGAACCCATCACTACCCAAGGAAGAGGTCTCGTCCAGGGGTAGCGATGGTTCAGCGAGGCCCAAAATCCTGGTTCTCAAAAAAAAATCAAAAATGTTTCTAAGTGCCTAGGGCCCTCGAGGAGGTGGGCGCCTGCCTTCCTGCCTCCGGGAATTTTCTTGCAGGTGCCTGGAAGGTCCACCTGCGCCATCGGATAGTTATGCCCAGGACAGAGGCCTGTTCCTGGGGTGAGGATGGGTTCAGCTAGGCCCAAAATCATGGTTCTCAAAAAAGTTAAAATCTTCGGCCGGGGATCCTCCAGGGGGTCCCCGGGGACCTCTGGAGCCCATGCAGACACTTAGAAACATTTTTGATTTTTTTTGGAGAACCATGATTTTGGCCCTCGCTGAACCCATCACTACCCAAGGAAGAGGTCTCGTCCAGGGGTAGCGATGGTTCAGCGAGGCCCAAAATCCTGGTTCTCAAAAAAAAATCAAAAATGTTTCTAAGTGCCTAGGGCCCTCGAGGAGGTGGGCGCCTGCCTTCCTGCCTCCGGGAATTTTCCTGCAGGTGCCTGGAAGGTCCACCTGCGCCATCGGATAGTTATGCCCAGGACAGAGGCCTGTTCCTGGGGTGAGGATGGGTTCAGCTAGGCCCAAAATCATGGTTCTCAAAAAAGTTAAAATCTTCGGCCGGGGATCCTCCAGGGGGTCCCCGGGGACCTCTGGAGCCCATGCAGACACTTAGAAACATTTGATTTTTTTTGGAGAACCATGATTTTGGCCCTCGCTGAACCCATCACTACCCAAGGAAGAGGTCTCGTCCAGGGGTAGCGATGGTTCAGCGAGGCCCAAAATCCTGGTTCTCAAAAAAAAATCAAAAATGTTTCTAAGTGCCTAGGGCCCTCGAGGAGGTGGGCGCCTGCCTTCCTGCCTCCGGGAATTTTCTTGCAGGTGCCTGGAAGGTCCACCTGCGCCATCGGATAGTTATGCCCAGGACAGAGGCCTGTTCCTGGGGTGAGGATGGGTTCAGCGAGGCCCAAAATCATGGTTCTCAAAAAAGTTAAAATTTTCGGCCGGGGATCCTCCAGGGGGTCCCCGGGGACCTCTGGAGCCCATGCAGACACTTAGAAAAGTGTTTGATTTTTTTTTGGAGAACCATGATTTTGGCCCTCGCTGAACCCATCACTACCCCAGGAAGAGGCCTCGTCCAGGGGTAGCGATGGTTCAGCGAGGCCCAAAATCATGGTTCTTAAAAAAAAAAAAAAAATGTTTCTAAGTGCCCAGGACCCTCGACCCTCGCGTTCCCACATCCTAATAAAGCACTGTGTCCATCTTTGAGCCTTCCAGGCCCTGAGGGGCCCCCAAGGGCAAAGCTTCAACTTCAGGTAATTTGTTCATCAACTTTCAACTCTGGAAACTTTAACATATAGACTGACCGAAAGTGCAAACAGTTGCCAGGGGGACATCTTTAGGCCTGGGGTTCTGAGCTTTTGGTGTATTGTTCCCACAACCAAGAACAGTATTTTAGCCTTTAAATGGAGGTCCTAGGCCCAAAAATGACCCTAGGAGGAAGTGCTGACCTTTACTGAATTTCTTCAGTTTCAGGTCATTTAACCACCTACTTTCAGATTTGGGTACCCTAACATGTGATCTTTAAGTGTTCGGCTTAGGGTCATCCAAAGGGCTTAATGGAGGCCCTAGGCCCTCAAATGACCTCAGGAGGAACCCCTGACCATTACTGAATGTCTTCAGATTTAGGGACCCCAATTTGTAACCCATTCCCATTCCCTGATATATCTTAGAATGATGAATCCAATTTAATTTTGAACAATCTTTATTTTGATATTCATTACAACAGATAATATAAAAAACAATTAGCATCTTTGAGGTCTTTTAACATTATATACTTGTAGTCTGAACCGGCCCCGTACTTCGATAATGAACATCTCTCCTCCCCCTCCTCCTCCTCCTCCATCTCCTGCTCCTCCTCATCCTCTTCCTCCTCCTCCTCCATTTCCTCCTCCTCCTGCTCCTGCTCCATCATCTCCTCCTCCTCCTCCTCCTTCCTCCTCCTCCTCCATCTCCTCCTCCTCCTGCTCCTGCCCCTCCTCCACATTATATACTTGGAGTCTGAAGAACCTTCTCCGGCCGCGTACTTTGATAATGAACTCCTCCTCCTCCTCCTCTTCCTCCTCCTCTTCCTCTTCCTCCTCCTCCTCATCCTCCTCCTCCTCTTCCTCTTCGGGATTGGGTGGGATGTTTTCCTTGTCCCCTTCATCAGGAGGGGGGCTGGAGTGGGGCTAGGAGGACTCTTCACGACGCCGTTTGGCCGGTGGTCTCTCTTCAGGTTCCATTCTGTACAGTTATCATAAAGAGATAGATTTCAGATTACAAATCACACTTTTACATATCAGGTCATTTCACCTCTTACTTTCAGATTTGGGAACCCTAACATGTGTTGATCATCAGCACATGAGAACCCTTCAGCTCTGGGTACTCTGACCACAACATTTCAGAATCAGGCACCCGGGCCTTACCTGCTTCAGATTTGGGCAAGAGGAAGTGGAACTTCAAGGGTCAATCAGGGTTAATCTATGCATATGTATGTTTCAGTGGTTTTGGTAGATAATGATAATAATAAAAATAATAATGGATTTTATTTATAACGCACTTTGCATTTACAAGAAAGGAAAGAAAATGTTAACGAAGGCAAAAACAGAAACATCACACCAATATAAGATGTAGATGTAGATGATATACGGTGTAGAATAACAACATTTTTAAAAAAGAAAACAAACCTCAAGGTACTGGTGTGATCCTTTTTTCCCCAATTGTAAGACACTCCTCTGTGGTGAAGCTCATCGAAATGAACACCGTGCGCAGCTCCCTTCCCTTAAATACCCCAACCAGAAGGTCTACCCAATCACCACATAACAAGCTTTTGGTAGGTCCCAGGGAACACATCAACTCCAGGCATTCTGAAGTAAAGGCTTCAGATACAGGCACCCTGGCCTAAATTCAATTCAATTCAATTTTATTAAAGTGTCAAATCACAACAAGTTGTCTCAAGACACTTTACATGTAGAGAAGAGACCCAACATCCCACCCTGAGCAAGCAATTTTGCGACAGTGGCAACGAAAAACTCCCTCTTAATTCAACAGGAAGAAACGTCAGGCAGACCCTAGGCTCTAGGGCGGGGGCCTTCTGCCTCGACCGTGTTGGGGGAAAGAAGAGAGAGAGAAAGGGAGAGACAGAGGAGAGACAGAAAGAGATACAGTGCAAGCAGTAACAATAACAATAATAGCAAATATAATAGTGTAAGATACTAGCATATGATAGTATAATATAGTACAGCAATAGTGTGTATGCAGTATATAATGGAATAATATAAAAATGTTTAAGATAATATAATATGCGGTATAGTGTAGTGTAGTAGAAGTCCACGGTCGTGTCCAGGTCGTGCTCCATGGAGAGAGGCCCGGTCCGGTCCGCAGTCACAGTCTTGAGCCGCAGCTGGGGGTCCGTAGTAACAGTCCAAAGACTCCATGGAGAGGCCCAGGCCCGGTCCGCAGTCACAGTCTTGAGCCGCAGCTGGGGGTCCATAGTAATAGTCCATGGACCTGCGACGTGGGTGGTAGAAGAAACTCCGGGGAACGAGTCCCCGGTTGTAGAATTAGTGGCAGGCCTTACTAGAGCGTGAATCCGTACAGGGTTAATTACGATTGTACCAATGGGACACAAACCCACACAACCAAAGGGAGGACGGGAAGAGAGAGGACGAGGGGAGAGAGGATGACTATAGGGGGACTGAGTCTATACACTTCGGCTATAGGCTTTATCATAGAGAAAGGTTTTTAGTCTAGTTTTAAATATACAGAGTGTGTCTGCTTTACGGACTGAGACTGGGAGAAGGTTCCACAGCTGAGGTGCTTGAAACTTAAATGCTCTACCTCCTGTTCTAGTTTTTTGGGGGTTTACTGGAACCGTAAGCATTTTTTCATACTGTGGACGCAGTGGTGTTCTGGCTGGTTTACGGGGCTCGATGAGTTCTTTGAGATATACTGGTGCCTGTCCATTGAGAGCCTTGTATGTGAGGAGGAGAACTTTAAACTCTATTCTGTATTTAACCGGGAGCCAGTGCAAAGAGGCCAATGAAGGAGTGATATGATCTCTTCTTCTGGTTCCTGTCAGTATGCGCGCAGCGGCATTCTGGACAAGCTGCAGGCTATTTAGGGACTTACTTGGGCAGCCTGATATTAAGGCGTTGCAATAGTCCAGCCTAGAAGTAACAAATGCGTGGACAAGTTTTTCTGCATCATTTTGGGACAGAATGTGCCTAACTTTTGCAATATTACGCAGGTGAAAAAAGGCATTTCTTGAAATTTGTTTTATGTGGGACTGAAAGGACATGTCTTGGTCAAACGTGACTCCCAGATTCTTTACAGTGGCCCTGGAGGTCAAGGTAATACCATCTAGGGTAAAATTCTCATCGATTAATTTATCTCTGAGGTGCTTAGGGCCGAGTACAATAACTTCAGTTTTGTCCGAGTTGAGGAGTAGGTAATTACGGGTCATCCAACTCTTGATGTCTATAAGACATGCTTGAAGTTTAGCCAGTTGATCTGTTTCATCTGGCTTCATTGATAGATATAATTGTGTATCATCTGCATAGCAATGGAAATTTATAGAGTGTTTCCTAATTATCTCACCTAAGGGAAGCATATATAGAGTGAATAGTATTGGTCCAAGTACAGAGCCTTGTGGGACTCCGTATTTAACCTTTTCGCGTAGTGAAGGTGTATTGTTAACGTTTACAAATTGAAATCTGTCAGACAGATAGGACTCAAACCAGTTCAATGCAGCACCCTTAATGCCAACCAGATGCTCAAGTCTCTGCAACAAAATATGGTGATCAATAGTATCAAATGCAGCACTGAGGTCCAACAGAACCAGTACAGAGAGAAGGTTATTATCGGATGCAATCAGGAGGTCATTTGTGACCTTCACCAATGCCGTCTCAGTGCTATGGTGTGCTCTGAATCCTGACTGAAAAGCTTCAAATAGCTTGTTGTTATGTAAAAAATCACATAACTGCTTGGCGACTGCTTTCTCAAGGATTTTAGAGAGAAATGGGAGGTTCGATATAGGTCTATAGTTAGCCAAAATGCCTGAGTCGAGAGTAGGCTTCTTGAGGAGGGGTTTGATGACAGCTACCTTAAAGGACTGTGGTACGTAGCCCGTCACCAGAGACATATTGATCATATCGAGTAGGGGTGCACCAACCGGGGTCAGGGCCTCTTTAAGCAATTTAGTTGGGACTGGATCCAAGAGACAGGTCGTTGGTTTGGAAGATGTGATCATTAAAGTGAATTCGGAGAGCTCGACCGGGGAGAAACTGTCCAAATATACACTGTGTCGTACAGTCACTTCTGAGGATATTACGTCGGAGGGCGGTCCGGTAGGGGCTGAGAGTAGTAGGGGAAAGGGGAAAGGAACGAAGTCGTACGAGAAAACTTCAACATCAGGCATTCTGACCACAAGGCTTCAGCCTTTGTATGCCTGCAAGGGTCACTGTTTCAACTTCAGGTCATTTGATCATCAACTTTCAACTTTGGGTGAAAGGTGCCCAAAACTGAAAGTTAAAGCTTAAATGACCTGAAGTTGAAACATTGGCCCTAGGGGGCCCCTAAGGGCCCAGAAGGCCCAAAGTCCTCCGGGGGGTCCCCGCGGACCTCTGAAGCCCATGCAGACACTTAGAAACATTTTTGATTTTTTTTGGAGAACCATGATTTTGGCCCTCGCTGAACCCATCACTTCCCCAGGAAGAGGCCTCGTCCAGGGGTAGCGAATGTTCAGCGAGGCCCAAAATCATGGTTCTCAAAAAAGTTAAGATTTTTGGCCGAGGATCCTCCAGGGGGTCCCCGGGGACCTCTGGAGCCCATGCAGACACTTAGAAACATTTTTGATTTTTTTTGGAGAACCATGATTTTGGCCCTCGCTGAACCCATCACTACCCCAGGAAGAGGCCTCGTCCAGGGGTAGCGATGGTTCAGCGAGGCCCAAAATCCTGGTTCTCAAAAAAAAAAAAAAAATGTTTCTAAGTGCCCAGGGCCCTCGAGGAGGTGGGCGCCTGCCTTCCTGCCTCCGGGAATTTTCTTGCAGGTGCCTGGAAGGCCCACCTGTGCCATCGGATAGTTATACCCAGGAAAGAGGCCTGTTCCTGGGGTGAGAATGGGTTCAGCGAGGCCCAAAATCATGGTTCTCAAAAAAGTTAAGATTTTTGGCCGGGGATCCTACAGGGGGTCCCCGGGGACCTCTGGAGCCCATGCAGACACTTAGAAACATTTTTGATTTTTTTTGGAGAACCATGATTTTGGCCCTCGCTGAACCCATCACTACCCCAGGAAGAGGCCTCGTCCAGGGGTAGCGATGGTTCAGCGAGGCCCAAAATCATGGTTCTTAAAAAAAAATCAAAAATGTTTCTAAGTGCCCAGGACCCTCGACCCTCGAGTTCCCACATCCTAATAAAGCACTGTGTCCATCTTTGAGCCTTCCAGGCCCTGAGGGGCCCCCAAGGGCAAAGCTTCAACTTCAGGTAATTTGTTCATCAACTTTCAACTCTGGAAACTTTAACATATAGACTGACCGAAAGTGCAAACAGTTGCCAGGGGGACATCTTTAGGCCTGGGGTTCTGAGCTTTTGGTGTATTGTTCCCACATCCAAGAACAGTATTTTAGCCTTTAAATGGAGGTTCTAGGCCCAAAAATGACCCTAGGAGGAAGTGCTGACCTTTACCGAATTTCTTCAGTTTCAGGTCATTTAACCACCTACTTTCAGATTTGGGTACCCTAACATGTGATCTTTAAGTGTTCGGCTTAGGGTCATCCTAAGGGCTAAGAGCTCCAGCGAAAGGCCTAAATACTCTCCCAAGATGGAGGAACACCATATTGCAATATGGAAACCCTAGGCCCTAAAATGACCCTAGGAGAAAGTGCTGACCTTTACTGAATTTCTTCAGTTTCAGGTCATTTTACCACCTACTTTCAGATTTGGGCACCCTAACATGTGATCTTTAATTGTTCGGCTTGGGGTCATCCTAAGGGCTAGTAGCTCCAGCGAAAGGCCCAAATACTCTCCTGGAGGAACAACATATTGCAATACAGGAACCCTAGGCTTTTGTATGCCTGCAGGGTGACTGGTTGAACTTCAGGTAATATTATCATCAACTTTGGGTCAAAAGTGCCCAAAACTGAAAGTTACAACTAAAATGACCTGAAGTTGAAGCTGTCCCCCTGGGGGCCCTTAGGGGTGTCTCTAATCACACCAAGATGCACAGATCCTCTTTCAGGCTCCAAGTCTAACACCCTCCCCCATTCTTGGCCTATGAGGATCATTTTTTTCCCTTGACATATAGGAGCTCCAATGTTTCAATGTGTTGTTCCCACCACCAAGAAGAGTATTTTAGCCTTTAACTGGAGGTTCTAGGCCCTAAAATGACCCTGGGAGGAACCGTTGACCTTTTCTGATTTGCTTCAGTTACGGTTAATTTGTATGGTCACGTTAAATGTTAATTGGTTACACGTTCTGGTTAGGGTATTTAAGGGAAGGGAGGAGCACATGGTGTTCTTTTCCATCAGCTTGAGAAAGCACAACATTACGTCATTTAGCAGACGCTTTTATCCAAAGCTTTGGAGGAGCACCACAATTACCTAAAGGTTCGTTTTTTGGTAAAATTGTGTTCTTATTCTACATCAAATATCGTCTATCAAAAACACTGAAACAAACATGTGTATAGATTGACCCTGATGCCCGGATACCTGGAATTGAAGATATATGGTCCCAGTGCCCAAAGTTGAAATGTTCTCATATAACTCCACCCACTTTCCCTAGGTGCCTGAATTTGAAGCTGTATGGTCAGAGTGCCCAAAGTTGAAGGGCTCTAATGCAACTCCGCCCACTCTACATATTAAAGTCCACAGAGTTGAACGTTGATGACCAACACATGTTAGGGTGCCCAAATCTGAAAGTAGGGAGTCAAATGACCTGATATGTAAAAGTGTGATTTGCAATCTGAAATCTTTCTCTTTATGATAACTGTACAGAATGGAACCTGAAGACATTCCACCAGCTAAACGACGCTGTGAGGTGAAGGAGGAGGAGGAGGAGGAGGAGGAAGACGAAGAGGAGGAGGAGGAGGAGGAGCTGGAGGAGGAGGAGGAGGGGGAGGACGAGGAGGAGCTGGAGGAGGAGGAAGAGGAGTTCGAGATAATTTGGATTCTCAGCCCGAAGCATCGTGGAGCTTCAGTCTGAAATTGGCTGCTATGTCCGCGACTACTCTCTCCCTTGTTTGTCAATAAAGATGCCTGGCGCATGTGAACGGTAATTTCTGTGTATGTCGTCTCTTAACTGGACTTTAGGGTTTTATTGAACCAAGTGACAAGTCTGCTACGGCACATCAATTACTAGAGAGAGGGGATTCAAATGACAGATTTTTCTTCAATCGTGAAAAGCCAGAGGCTCACATTATGACACCAGACCAAAAGGAGCTCACTCAGAGTGTGGGCGGGGTCTAAGGTCTGGAACCAGGCTAGTTCGAGTTTTTTTTTGTAATAAATATTGAAAAAATAAAGATGTTTCAAAATTGAATCGGAGTGATCATTCTAGGATATATCAGGGAATGGGAATGGGTCACAAGTTCACAGAAACGCCATGTAGAGTGCATCCAGGACCCTGTCGAGGTGCCACTCTACAGGAAGACGGGCGAGCTGACCAAGGGGGGCGTCGTGCTGCCCGTCTTCCGCTGCGCGCGAGGGACAACATCCCTGGAGTCATTCCACCTTCACCTCAACCGCTTTGTCCCTGGTGAGTATGTAGTGCAAGAGAGAGTGGGGAAGGGAAGTGTGTGTGTGTGTGTGTGTGTGTGTGTGTGTGTGTGTGTGTGTGTGTGTGTGTGTGTGTGTGTGTGTGTGTGTGTGTGTGTGTGTGTGTGTGTGTGTGTGTGTGTGTGTGTGTGTGTGTGTGTGTGTGTGTGTGTGTGTGTGTGTGTGGGGGGGGGGGGGGGGGTGTCTGTCTGTCTGTCTGTCTTTCTTACTTACTTACACTGTTTTTTTCTCACACTTGTCATGTTTTAGGTACTAGTGCAAACGCACTTCACTTCCAGGCCTACCTGATGGAGGGGTTGACACGGTGGAATGACGACCGCGCGGCAGCAGCCTTGGACATGGCTGGCGTTTCTGAGATCTGCTACAGTGGCCAGATGCAGCACTTCCACAACCAGTTGAGTCAGGAGGTCCTGGGACTCAATCTGGAAGTGGACTACCCTCTGCCTGGTGAGTATTCAGGTGAACTCATAGGGCTGGAGTACCTGTTCTCCCAGACAGAGGCAGTGCTGCCTACGGACGTCGGCAGGGATCCTGATGCTCCGGATGGGATCGGCGTCGAGGAGTACGAGGTGGAAGCGAAGGACGAGGGCTTTGGGGACGTGGACGACGACCCCACACTGTCCGTCTACAGCCTGGAGGACACGCTGCCACCATTTGTCCTCCAGGCTGTGCCGTCTTCCACCTCTGAAGAACCAGCGCCAGCGCCGACCCAATCGGATCCCACCGACGTGCCGTGGTCTGGGCTAGCCGAGCAGAGGACCGTCCCTGACAGCCAGGCGGCTCCCCACATAAGCACACCCGGGGAGCAGGACGACGTAAGTACACTGCATCATAATTGATGAGTAGAAACAGGCCCACTTGTGGTGCATCTTAACAATTGTAATATTAGCTTTCTTAAAAGTTTCCTTTTTTTTTTTTTGCTTTGTTTAGGATGCCATGGGACCTGATGGTGCCACAGGTTACCAGCACGTCGTCCACCTGGCTCTCAGTCTGGTGGCGCTACGCTACCAGTCCTATGTGACGCGTGCACAGGAGGAGAAGATAGTCGCCCTCTGGGAGAAACTTCCAGAGGGTGACAAGGCACCAGTCTCCTACCCCCCGCGTCACAAGGACAGACTGAGCAAGGGACGGTTCAAGAGCAAGCCTTCAAAGACGTCTGTCATTCCTGGGACAGACAGTCTGAAGCGGTAAGCTGTTGGCATATAGTGCCTATGTATTCACAATGTGTATCTAATCTTTTAATCAATCAATTAGATAATAGATGTAATGATTAAACGGAAGATTAGTATTACAACTGTATTGTCATTAATTGTACTGTTTCCCCCCCCCCCCCCTTTTTTTTTTTTACAGCGCCATGCTCGGCTGTGGGAGTGCAGCTCAATGGCCCGACTGCAGCCGCATTGTCGAGGCCATGTGCATTGAGCTGAGCCGCATTCACCCTGCCGGCAGGAGAGTTGCCGGCGTAAAGGTGAGGCGGTGGGGTTTGGTCAAGAAGAACTATGACAGGATCAGGGACATCGTCTTGGCCAGCCCCACTCTCAAAGCCCAGACCAGAATCCAGCTGTTTCAGCTCAGCGAGATGACACTGGGCCAGTGGTGAGTTTTAACACATTATTGTATTCTAATATAACTGATCAAAGAAGGTAGTGATAAATCATCTCCATACGCAGAGGACTGATGGTCTTTGCCTTGCCCCTGCAGGTTCAAAGTCAGGGAGAAGAGACAGGAGCAGGAGGTCATTCGCCTGACTGTGGACCGGCCCAGTGTCTCCGCCATAGCCTCAGAGCCTCTGGCGCCCGCTCTGAGGAAGCCTACGCAGCCGCAGGAACACCTGCACCGACCGATGCCGGCCCTCGCCCTCCCTCCAGTCACCATCCGCCAGCTCCTCGACACTCCCCTTGTGCTGCCTGTTCCTATGCCTCCTCCTCCTCCTCTCCAGATTGTGGTCCCGCCGATTCCTCCCCAGCCCCCTGTGCCGGTTATCCAGAACCCAAATCTGGCGCGGACCACAATCTGGCGCCATAAAAAGAAGGAGGCTGCAGCAGCAGCACAAGGGACTCCTCTACAGACCCCCCCAACAAGCCGTGTACTTTCCTGCTCACAGTGTGGCCAACCAAAGAAAAAGGAGTTTGGCCACAGCCAGTACACACTGTGTGGCAGGAAAGTACACTTCTGCTCTAAGGCGGCGGGCAGGTCTGTAGAGGAGTGGCTGGCGGAGATGAGGAGAGGTGGGGGTGAGGTGCCGTGAGCACCACACAGACAGAGTCCCAGCGGAACAGTCCAGATACACTGATACTCTGTTGGAGCCAGAAGGACGGACAGGGAGGAAAGTGACCTTCTTATCGTGTCTGACAACGTATAGGTCACTCTGTTCCTTACAGTACAGTCTCCAGGACATGTCATTCTCTCCAAGCCAACAGTCATCACCATTTCCTCTCCTGTAGATTCTTCTGTAAGTCACTGCTATATAAACAGTTCCACTCCACTCTACCTCCCAGTAACACCGTCCAGTCAGACCTTCTGTACACAGAACCTGTTTCCAGTAATCAAACCTGTCAGGATGATCAGGATAGAACTGTTCCTCATCCATCCGTGTCGCCTTTCTGTTGTTCTCAGACAGAGAGAGTTCTCTGTGTGCTGTGTTTGTGTCCAGTGTGAGATGATGGTAATCTGAGAAAAACAACAACAACAACAACAACAACAACACAGTAAACATTAAAAACATCATCCGCTGAGAGAGAGAGAGAGAGAGAGAGAGAGAGAGAGAGAGAGAGAGAGAGAGAGAGAGAGAGAGAGAGAGAGAGAGAGAGAGAGAGAGAGAGAGAGAGAGACAGAGAGAGAGCTTTAATATGCACGTGTGTGCGTGCATGTACAGAGAATTGAGGAGGAGGGGGGAGGAGGAGGACATGTAAACAATCAGAGCATTTTTTCCACCATGATGTGTGTGACAGTCCCTCATCTTTACATTGTGTCACTGAGCTCTTCAAAGTGGAATTAGTGTCTAAATAACATCATGTTATGCCTCATCACTGCCATGCAAACCAAACATTGTCTGAATCATAAGACCTTGTTTATCTCTATAGGAACGTTGCTGTGGGATTAATTCACAGTCTACTGCCTGCAGAGTAACAAGGAAAGTCATTCCATAAAACTACATGTTAAACTTCATAACTCTGGGGCCGGTGACCTTCAGATTCCCAGGTGGTCTCTCTACCCACTCAGTATCCGAACAGTTATACAGTAACTTGAGCTTGGGGTTGAGAGAGGGTGTGGGTGTGCATTGGGTGATGTGGCTTTCCTCCGCCAGGTTGGCCTGATGATGTGCAGTTGAGGAGAGTTTGGAGGATTGGAAGATTTTAATTGCTTTATTTATATATCCTGAATCAAAACAGTATAATGAAAAAAAATGTTTCTATTGTTTCTGTGATGCTCAATCTTTTTCATGTCAAGGACACCCAAAAATATATGTATTTGGCCGCGGACCACTCAAAAAGTTTTGTTCCAGGGACCCCCAAATGCAGAGATTTTATTTACAAAATGTTTGTTGAAAAACAGTCTACATATTCAAAGATTTGCACATTTTTGAAGGACTACGTTTCAGGCAATTTAGAGTTTATTGGTAGTACTTTGTAGTGACTTCTTTTTTTGGTCCCTAACATCCATCGAGCTCTGGACTTACTACATTTTTTTTCAACATTGTCACTATACCGAAACGAAATTTTGTCACTACCGAAACGAAAGTTAAATCCGAAAAAATCACTAAGTGTGGAGGCCAAAATCGTCCCCCCAAAAACCTGTTAGGAGTACGTTTCAGGCAATTTAGATTTGATTGGTAGTACTTTGTAGTGACTCTTTTTTTGGTCCCTAACATTCATCGAGCTCTGGACTTAGTAAAACATTTTTTTTCACCATTGTGTAACTACCGAAAAGAAAGTTAAATCCGAAAAAATCACTAAGTGTGGAGGCCAAAATCGTCCCCCCAAAAAGTAGTACTCCTTTTTATAATAGGCAATATGCAAAGTGGTTCATAATGCTTTTTGGATCAAATAAAACAATTGAACCAAATGCCTTCCAGGTCTTCATGGAAATTATTCACAATTTCTATCTGTCAAGCAGAATAAAAAAACAAATTCACTCTGTGAGCAAAGCTGTGTGTCTCCCTCCTTTCCATTATTAACATATCATTTACTATTACAATAGAGTGGGGAAAAATGAGGTGAACAAGGAAAGAAAGAAGGGCTATTATCTTGTAATTTGCTATTACTTTTTTCTTCTACACTACACTGTAGTTTATTGAATTTGTTAATTGTGAACATACAACAGGACACAGGTGATACAGTCAGCAGGGCATTGCAGGGACTTGCACCCTGTAACCAGCAGAAGCTAGAAGTACTTCACTACCAATGCCTTTTTGCTTTGTAAAACCATGTCTTTACTTGCATGTGATTACACTACATTACAGGTTGTTTACAAACCAGATCACTATACACTAGCCTATGGGGTTCATTTGGTTATCAATACAGTGAGTAAGCCTACATCCAGCCAATAATGTTCAAAAGGAACATTTTCATTGGCACTGTGCTATTGGAATTGGGATTAATAAAGCAGTACAACTAATCTCAAAGCACATAGGGAGGTTTCCTGTTAGTAAACATGAGAGGAATATGACCGCGCAGCTGCGGGGGGAAGCCTATGGGTGCGTTTGGAAATTACGCACCGGAGCACACTCGCCTATTAGTTTGTATTGGCCAGTGCGCTCACTGCCGCTCAGGGCTGTATTTTCGAACGCGCCTTTCCCCCACTGACCCCCAGGCATGCGCAGATTGCGCATTCTGCTCCGTGATGACGTCGCGCGGAAATCCGTCTATAGACAACATGCTTATAAACCTCACAGACCTGGCAACACTATTCCCACTGCACATTATGTCTTAAATGGGCACATTATATCACCTAAAACTAAGCTACACATGGCCCTAAAAAATAAATACTTAAATGTGCTACTTTAATTACATTACCTGTATATTTATCAGAAACTTCTGTAATGTATTACATTTAAAAGTTCACTCCAAAGTCTGTCTCATTCTCTTCACTGCAGTCTAAACTGTGTATGGCAGCCCAACCAGGAAGTGAAGAGAGCTGTGTTGCCAGATTCTGCCACTAAGGGAGAGGAATCAGCATTAAAACGTCTATTTAATGAAGCCCTAAAGAAGCATTTATAAGGGCACATGAGTTACATGAGCACTTCAAATCTATATATGTGTGTTTGAAAATAGCAGATCTACAAGCTCACTAACACAACATGCGTTTTTGGCGAAAAAAATCACTGGGAAAAAAATGCCTGAAAAAGTGCTTAGCAGCACGAAAGGGCCTGGCAACACTCAGTGCACAGTGCAGACAGTGGGCTTAGATGTACACATAAGCTAAACATAAACTGATTTAGAACTATACTAAATAAACACCCAAAAAATAGCTAATTGAAATCGAGGCTTCAGCTAAATTAGCTTTATATGGAAAATACATACCCAATTTTTTAGGTACATTGTGTGATTACATAAAGTCCATTGTATGGTAAAGTTTCAATGTCCATTGTAAACAACAATGGAGGCTGTTCTGGAATGTTCAAGGCTCTGAGGAGGCGGGTCAAAGCCCAGCCAGCCAACCGAGCGCTCCCCAGCCAAGTGGAACAAGTGGAACAAGTGAAACAGGCCAATCGCACACTACCTCAAAAGGGGACACCAAGTGGAACAGGCGAATGGCAAGCTGGCCCATTTGGAACAGGCCAATGGCGCACTACCCAGCGAAATGAACCCTCCCACCCCAAGTGGAACATTGGAACATTGGAACAGAGAAGATCTGTCTCCACTAGGCGCAAGGATGACACGCAAATTCGTGAAGCGTTCCTCATTTTTAACCATTTTGAGGAAAGAGAGCAAAAAAAAATATTTTAGATTTTTTAAATAATTTTTAGACAGCTTTTAAAGCTTGAAAGGCCTTTAAAAGTCATTGAAAACGCTTGAAATATTAAATGGAGTCATTATTAGGGCCGGGGGTTAGGGTTTGGGCTAGGGTAAGGGTTAGGGTCAGCGCTCCATCATTGGGTTAGGGTCAGGGTTATTTTTTGAGGCCCAGGGCTTTAAACCACGCCCCCAGGCCGACAGGCCTCGCCCACATCTCGAAACCACGCCCCCTGGCCGACAGGCCACGCCCCCAGCTTCAAGCCACGCCCACCCGATATCAGATCTACAAGCTCACATGACCTACCAGCTTGCAGATCTGCTATTTTCCGCGCCCAGGGCTTTAAACCACGCCCCCAAGCTGATAGGCCACGCCCACATCTCCAAGCCACTCCCCCGGGGTGATAGGCCACGCCCACCCGATGTCAGATCTACAAGCTCATAGAGTTATGACCTGCAAGCGTGCTGTGGATCTGCTATTTTTTAGGCCCAGGGCTTTAAACCACGCCCCCAGGCCGACAGGCCACGCCCACAGCTCGAAACCACGCCCCCAAACGGCCGGGGGGCGGGGTCAAGGGGTCAAGGGTCAAGTGGGTCAATGCAGCCACTGTGGGAAATATTCTATCTGCAGAGGTCAACATGTGTGAATTTTTCAAAGTCCAAAAGTCACCATCTGTGAAAATGACTAAGTCCAGAAGTGAAAACGGCCAAAGATGGGCTTTTGCCCGGCTCTCCACGGGGCCCCGGGGACCCCCCGGCCCCCACCGAGGTGCCCAGCCAGATCCCAGCTAAGCCCTCTACCTGGCTCTCCATCCGAACCCGGGGACCCACCCTTAAGCGCCCCCTGAGGAGTCCAGACCCAAGCCCGCGGGCGTTAGTTCGCCTCGCCCCTGGGGATATAGCTCGTTTTTTTCCAGAGAGCCATGGCACCACAGGCCGAAGTCCGGCCGTGCAAGGGCTCCCTTGTTGGGGTGCGAGAGCTGAAAAGATGCCCTGTTGAAGGCCCCCCCACGCCAAACCGGGGCGTTCATAGAGGACGCCACCGGGCCAGGTGGAAGCACAGTGACGCGCAGTTCCGTGTTCCGCAGCCCACACAAGCTTTATAAGTTGTAGCGCCCCCTAGTGCCTCTCTGAAATGTCTGTTTTTTGGGGGATTTTTTTTTTGTTATCAATTTTTTTTTATTTTCTGTCCATTTCAGCCCCCCAAAAAAAAGAACATTGTAAAATGTTCAACAAGGCCACGCCCCCTATTTCACACACACACACACACACACACACACACACACACACACACACACACACACACACACACACACACACACACACACACACACACACACACACACACACACACACACACACACACACACACACACACATACAATTTGTGTCCTATTTGTCAAATGGAGTCATTATTAGGGCCTGGAGTTAGGGTTTGGGTCATAGGGTCTAACCCTAACCCTAACCCTAACCCTAACCCTAACCCTAACCCTAACCCTAACCCATTGGTCCCAATCATTCTTCTCTGTATCGTTCCAATTTGTGTCCTTTTTGTCCTATTTGCCTGATCTTCTCTGTATCGTTCCAATTTGTGTCCTATTTGTCCTATTTGCCTGATCTTCTCTGTATCGTTCCAATTTGTGTCCTATTTGTCCAATTTGCCTGATCTTCTCTGTATCGTTCCAATTTGTGTCCTATTTGTCGTATTTGCCTGATCTTCTCTGTATCGTTCCAATTTCCGCTCATTCCTCCGGTTGGTCCCAATCTTCTCTGTATCGTTCCAATTTTTCCTAGGTTAGGGTTAGGGTTAGGCTGTCCGATTCGGCCCCCAGTTACCCAGCATGACACTGTGCTTCCACACAGACATTTTACAATCATTTATATTCTGACACAGGTGTTCTATCGCGTGTAAAACCGCAACCGTGTCAATTCAAGATGCTAAACTGTGACCTGTATATCTGTGGTCACGGCAGGGTGCTCCTGTGTCAGCTTCTGCTGCACATATACTAAAATTGGAACGATACAGAGAAGATTAGCATGGCCCCTGCGCAAGGATGACACGCAAATTCGTGAAGCGTTCCTCATTTTTAACCATTTTGAGGAAAGAGAGCAAAAAAAAAATATTTTAGATTTTTTAAATAATTTTTAGACAGCTTTTAAAGCTTGAAAGGCCTTTAAAAGTCATTGAAAACGCTTGAAATATTAAATGGAGTCATTATTAGGGCCGGGGGTTAGGGTTTGGGCTAGGGTAAGGGTTAGGGTTAGCGCTCCATCATTGGGTTAGGGTCAGGGTTATTTTTTGAGGCCCAGGGCTTTAAACCACGCCCCCAGGCCGACAGGCCTCGCCCACATCTCGAAACCACGCCCCCTGGCCGACAGGCCACGCCCCCAGCTTCAAGCCACGCCCACCCGATATCAGATCTACAAGCTCACATGACCTACCAGCTTGCAGATCTGCTATTTTTCGCGCCCAGGGCTTTAAACCACGCCCCCAAGCTGATAGGCCACGCCCACATCTCCAAGCCACTCCCCCGGGGTGATAGGCCACGCCCACCCGATGTCAGATCTACAAGCTCATAGAGTTATGACCTGCAAGCGTGCTGTGGATCTGCTATTTTTTAGGCCCAGGGCTTTAAACCACGCCCCCAGGCCGACAGGCCACGCCCACAGCTCGAAACCACGCCCCCAAACGGCCGGGGGGCGGGGTCAAGGGGTCAAGGGTCAAGTGGGTCAATGCAGCCACTGTGGGAAATATTCTATCTGCAGAGGTCAACATGTGTGAATTTTTCAAAGTCCAAAAGTCACCATCTGTGAAAATGACTAAGTCCAGAAGTGAAAACGGCCAAAGTTGGGGTTTTGCCCGGCTCTCCACGGGGCCCCGGGGACCCCCCGGCCCCCACCGAGGTGCCCAGCCAGATCCCAGCTAAGCCCTCTACCTGGCTCTCCATCCGAACCCGGGGACCCACCCTTAAGCGCCCCCTGAGGAGTCCAGACCCAAGCCCGCGGGCGTTAGTTCGCCTCGCCCCTGGGGATATAGCTCGTTTTTTTCCAGAGAGCCATGGCACCACAGGCCGAAGTCCGGCCGTGCAAGGGCTCCCTTGTTGGGGTGCGAGAGCTGAAAAGATGCCCTGTTGAAGGCCCCCCCACGCCAAACGGGGGCGTTCATAGAGGACGCCACCGGGCCAGGTGGAAGCACAGTGACGCGCAGTTCCGTGTTCCGCAGCCCACACAAGCTTTATAAGTTGTAGCGCCCCCTAGTGCCTCTCTGAAATGTCTGTTTTTTGGGGGATTTTTTTTTTGTTAGCAATTTTTTTTGGTTTTCTGTCCATTTCAGCCCCAAAAAATAAAATTGAACATTGTAAAATGTTCAACAAGGCCACGCCCCCTATTTCACACACACACACACACACACACACACACACACACACACACACACACACACACACACACACACACACACACACACACACACACACACACATACAATTTGTGTCGTTCCAATTTGTGTCCTATTTGTCCTATTTGCCTGATCTTCTCTGTATCGTTCCAATTTGTGTCCTATTTGTCAAATGGAGTCATTATTAGGGCCTAGGGTTAGGGTTTGGGCTAGGGTAAGGGTTAGGGTTAGGGTCATAGCTAATTTCTGATAATAATGAATAACCTGACTCACAGAGTGGGGGGGGGGGAGGGGGGTTTGCCATGTTGCCAGAAAGCTAAGAGCGTGCGCCGCTGAATGGTTGATCGGCGTGGCTGGCGCCTTTGCCGGCCACGGCGGAGAGAGGTCAGAATTACTCGGGTCTCTCTTCATGACGAATAAGCCTTTCGCCTTTTACTAAAGACTTCCGTGGAGAGGGACATTCATGAGTTATGCATATTTTTGGATGGCCTTGCCCTTTGGACGAGGCCGACTCAGCTGTTGAATGAAACGAGCCGTGGTATGCGGGCGTGTTTGAGGTCGAGGTAGGCGGGAGCGCCTTCGTGTCACTCTGTGGCCTTAACGTCTCGTTGGAGCTACTTTACGGAAGATGACAAAGTATGAGTTGCCGCAGGAAGGCGAGCGGGCAAGACATCAGATCTACGAGCCCCGCCCGCAGCTGTAAGCCACGCCCCCAAGCCGATAGGCCACGCCCGCTGCTGTAAGCCATGCCCCTAAGCCGATAAGCCACGCCCGCAGCTGTAAGCCACGCCCACAGCTTGACGAGGGCCACAGGTGGGTGTCACGCCGGGTGAGAATGGAATCAGCGGAGAGTGCGGGCGTTCGGGCAGTCAGTTAAGGGGTTATCGCTTCTCGGCCTTTTGGCTAAGATCAAGTGTAGTATCTGTTCTTATCAGGGCGAGAGGGATCGACACGGGTCTTGGACGTGTAGACCCTGACCTTTTGACGACGATATGGCGACGGGAATGGGACCAAAGAGGACCGGAATAAAGGACTCATTACGATTTCAATGGACGAGGAGAGGGACCCCGATGATGGAGAGGAGCTGTTTTGCGAAGACCATCCTGCTGGAGGCCCTCCGTTTGAAGGTGGAGGAGATTCTCTGCCTAATGGACAACCCGCTGGAGAGATCGTTCGACCTGACCCTCCGTAGCTCCGAGGAGATGTTTGGGGTGTGGAACAGGTGGACCGATCTGGGTGAGGATCCAAGAAAAAAAGATTTTGATATTGAAGGATTGGATAACGCTGGATGTAGAAAAATGACTTTGCAAATGTTCAACCCGCATGTAACTATTGGGGAAATAAGAAACTTCCTGCAAAAGTACTGTGAGAAGATAGGCATTCAGAACAAAGTATTGGATGAAGTGGGAATATGGACAGGGAAGTCAATAATCCATGTCATCCTAAAAGAAGACCCGGAAGGGATTGAAGGACTAGCACACCCCCCTGCTTTTTTCAACATTGGGGAGGAGAGGGGCCGCTTGTACTACCAGCGGCAGCCGCCCTTCTGCAGAAAATGCAAGGGGAAGGGACACAGGGACAGTGACTGTGTGGAAAATTTGAAATGTAAACTTTGCCAGTCAAGGGAACACAGTACAAAGGACTGTCCTGTGCCGAAGACATGCCACACCTGCGGGTCCAAGGACCACCTCAGGAGAGGCTGCCCTAGGAGGGGTGGTGCAGGTGGAGGACAACAGATAGCTGGAGGTGCTGTGCTTCCCCCCGGAGCGGAGGAGGGGGGAAAAAAGCGCCCACAAACAAGTTCTCCAACAAGTGGGACAAAGGAGCCCCCACCGAAGGCTGCAAAGGGCGACGCCCGAGCAAGGGTCTCAGCTGAGGCCTCAGCAAAGGAGACAATTGGCATTGAAGGAGTGAAGGTGACTGGAGGAGAAGAGGAGAGGCGCCTAGGGTTTGACACGGGCCGGCCTGCTAACCTTTTTGGCCCTGCCTCACCTGAGGATCAAACGTGCACTCAACTACCCCCGCCACCCCCCCCCACCATCCCTCAGGGTTTGGAGGGAGAAAAAAAAGGAAAAAAGAAAGAGAAAGAGAAAGAGGCACCATCAGTGGCCCCGCCGGAGGCCTCAGCAGAGCCCACTCCAGTGGAAAAAATTTGGTATTTTTGCACAAACTGTAAAGAAGAAACTCACTGGGCGGCTACGTGTCCAAAACCACACATCTATAGATGCTACAATTGTGGTGAACCAGGTCACTACAGGAGAGAATGTCCAATTTAGCCTGAGACTTTGTTGCTGAACAGTGAGCTGATTGAGGGCTTTTTTCTGCCTTTTCTTAGCTTTAGCTACATTAGCCAAGATGGCCGAAAAGTTTGTTGAGCCATTTTGTGGCATATGCTGAAACCCGTTGTGGAAAAAAAAAAAAAAAAGAAAAAGAAAAAAAGAAAATGCTTTGAATGTGTTTTATGGAAAATGATACTTTGATGGCTTTGTATGTCTCAAAAGTTTTTATTTTGAAATGCACACATGATTTAGAATGTTGAATGGTTTGTTTTTATTCGTTTTTTTTCTGTTTGGCTTCCCAAACAGTTTTTTTCAAGAAAATCTCTGAGAATTTGAATTGTTTATGCAACATACACTTCATTTCATGAATGTATTGATGACTGTATGTACATAGATTCAATAAAAATTTTCGAAAGAAAAAAATCTGTTCTTATCAGTTTAATATCTGATATGTCCCCTATATGGGGACTACATATTAAACGGATTTTTGAACTCGGGAGTCGAAACAGGGGCTTGCTCCGTTCGCTCCACGCATTGACCCGGCACTGCAGTGCCGCCGGGAACGGTGCACCTCCTATCGCCTTGTTGAAAGAACACGTGAGTGAATAACCACGCTTTGCTCCTGCCGTAGAGGTGGGCGATGCGTTGTTTTGCAAAGTGGTTCTAAAGTAGGGGATTCCACTTCCAAAAAACAACGCACGTACGAGTCAACGTGTAGCCCATTTTCCTCCCCAACCCAACAATCGACAGCTAGCGTCCACGAGGTTCGTAAAATGTGTCCCCGCTCAATGCGGTCGACGTACGAACCGTCAGGGGACGCGCACGCGCGTGGGTCCTTGCCTCCACGCCACGCGCCAGCGAGGCATACTTACCTGGCAGGGGAGACACCATGATCACGAAGGTGGTTCACCCACGGCGAGGCTCAGCCATTGCACTCCGTGCTTTGCTGACCCGTGCGAATTCCCCAAATGTGGGAATCTCGACTGCATCATTTCTGGTAGTGGGGGACTGCGTTCGCGCTCTCCCCTGATGAAGTGTTGAAAACCAAGTACCTGTGAGCGATTTTGGCACAAGCTGTGGCCTTGACGTGTGGTTGTAGCCACTTTACAGAAGCCCAGCTTCAAACCACACCCCCCTCGACGACAGAGGACAAGCACACGTCTTAAAGCCCCAATATAAGGGCAGAGGCCACGCCCCCGGCTTGAAACCACCCCCCAAAGGTGATAAGCCACGCCCACAGCTCCAAACCATGCCGCCATGGTGATAGGCCACGCCCCCAGCTTCAAGCCCCGCCCACCCGACATCAGATCTACAAGCTCATAGAGCTGTGACCTACCGGCTTGTAGATCTGCTGTTTTTCACGCCACAGGGCTTTAAGCCACCCGCCCCCAGGCCGAAAGGCCACGCCCCCTGGCTCCAAACCACGCCCCCAGGCCACGCCCACAGAGGGGGCGGGGTCAAGGGGTCAAGGGTCAAGTGGGTCAATGCAGCCACTATGGGAAATATTCTATCTGCAGAGGTCAACATGTGTGAATTTTTCAAAGTCCAAAAGTCACCATCTGTGAAAATGACTAAGTCCAGAAGTGAAAACGGCCAAAGTTGGGGTTTTGCCCGGCTCTCCACGGGGCCCCGGGGACCCCCCGGCCCCCACCGAGGTGCCCAGCCAGATCCCAGCTAAGCCCTCTACCTGGCTCTCCATCCGAACCCGGGGACCCACCCTTAAGCGCCCCCTGAGGAGTCCAGACCCAAGCCCGCGGGCGTTAGTTCGCCTCGCCCCTGGGGATATAGCTCGTTTTTTTCCAGAGAGCCATGGCACCACAGGCCGAAGTCCGGCCGTGCAAGGGCTCCCTTGTTGGGGTGCGAGAGCTGAAAAGATGCCCTGTTGAAGGCCCCCCCACGCCAAACGGGGGCGTTCATAGAGGACGCCACCGGGCCAGGTGGAAGCACAGTGACGCGCAGTTCCGTGTTCCGCAGCCCACACAAGCTTTATAAGTTGTAGCGCCCCCTAGTGCCTCTCTGAAATGTCTGTTTTTTGGGGGATTTTTTTTTTGTTAGCAATTTTTTTTGGTTTTCTGTCCATTTCAGCCCCAAAAAATAAAATTGAACATTGTAAAATGTTCAACAAGGCCACGCCCCCTATTTCACACACACACACACACACACACACACACACACACACACACACACACACACACACACACACACACACACACACACACACACACACACATACAATTTGTGTCGTTCCAATTTGTGTCCTATTTGTCCTATTTGCCTGATCTTCTCTGTATCGTTCCAATTTGTGTCCTATTTGTCAAATGGAGTCATTATTAGGGCCTAGGGTTAGGGTTTGGGCTAGGGTAAGGGTTAGGGTTAGGGTCATAGCTAATTTCTGATAATAATGAATAACCTGACTCACAGAGTGGGGGGGGGGGAGGGGGGTTTGCCATGTTGCCAGAAAGCTAAGAGCGTGCGCCGCTGAATGGTTGATCGGCGTGGCTGGCGCCTTTGCCGGCCACGGCGGAGAGAGGTCAGAATTACTCGGGTCTCTCTTCATGACGAATAAGCCTTTCGCCTTTTACTAAAGACTTCCGTGGAGAGGGACATTCATGAGTTATGCATATTTTTGGATGGCCTTGCCCTTTGGACGAGGCCGACTCAGCTGTTGAATGAAACGAGCCGTGGTATGCGGGCGTGTTTGAGGTCGAGGTAGGCGGGAGCGCCTTCGTGTCACTCTGTGGCCTTAACGTCTCGTTGGAGCTACTTTACGGAAGATGACAAAGTATGAGTTGCCGCAGGAAGGCGAGCGGGCAAGACATCAGATCTACGAGCCCCGCCCGCAGCTGTAAGCCACGCCCCCAAGCCGATAGGCCACGCCCGCTGCTGTAAGCCACGCCCCTAAGCCGATAAGCCACGCCCGCAGCTGTAAGCCACGCCCACAGCTTGACGAGGGCCACAGGTGGGTGTCACGCCGGGTGAGAATGGAATCAGCGGAGAGTGCGGGCGTTCGGGCAGTCAGTTAAGGGGTTATCGCTTCTCGGCCTTTTGGCTAAGATCAAGTGTAGTATCTGTTCTTATCAGTTTAATATCTGATATGTCCCCTATATGGGGACTACATATTAAACGGATTTTTGAACTCGGGAGTCGAAACAGGGGCTTGCTCCGTTCGCTCCACGCATTGACCCGGCACTGCAGTGCCGCCGGGAACGGTGCACCTCCTATCGCCTTGTTGAAAGAACACGTGAGTGAATAACCACGCTTTGCTCCTGCCGTAGAGGTGGGCGATGCGTTGTTTTGCAAAGTGGTTCTAAAGTAGGGGATTCCACTTCCAAAAAACAACGCACGTACGAGTCAACGTGTAGCCCATTTTCCTCCCCAACCCAACAATCGACAGCTAGCGTCCACGAGGTTCGTAAAATGTGTCCCCGCTCAATGCGGTCGACGTACGAACCGTCAGGGGACGCGCACGCGCGTGGGTCCTTGCCTCCACGCCACGCGCCAGCGAGGCATACTTACCTGGCAGGGGAGACACCATGATCACGAAGGTGGTTCACCCACGGCGAGGCTCAGCCATTGCACTCCGTGCTTTGCTGACCCGTGCGAATTCCCCAAATGTGGGAATCTCGACTGCATCATTTCTGGTAGTGGGGGACTGCGTTCGCGCTCTCCCCTGATGAAGTGTTGAAAACCAAGTACCTGTGAGCGATTTTGGCACAAGCTGTGGCCTTGACGTGTGGTTGTAGCCACTTTACAGAAGCCCAGCTTCAAACCACACCCCCCTCGACGACAGAGGACAAGCACACGTCTTAAAGCCCCAATATAAGGGCAGAGGCCACGCCCCCGGCTTGAAACCACCCCCCAAAGGTGATAAGCCACGCCCACAGCTCCAAACCATGCCGCCATGGTGATAGGCCACGCCCCCAGCTTCAAGCCCCGCCCACCCGACATCAGATCTACAAGCTCATAGAGCTGTGACCTACCGGCTTGTAGATCTGCTGTTTTTCACGCCACAGGGCTTTAAGCCACCCGCCCCCAGGCCGAAAGGCCACGCCCCCTGGCTCCAAACCACGCCCCCAGGCCACGCCCACAGAGGGGGCGGGGTCAAGGGGTCAAGGGTCAAGTGGGTCAATGCAGCCACTATGGGAAATATTCTATCTGCAGAGGTCAACATGTGTGAATTTTTCAAAGTCCAAAAGTCACCATCTGTGAAAATGACTAAGTCCAGAAGTGAAAACGGCCAAAGTTGGGGTTTTGCCCGGCTCTCCACGGGGCCCCGGGGACCCCCCGGCCCCCACCGAGGTGCCCAGCCAGATCCCAGCTAAGCCCTCTACCTGGCTCTCCATCCGAACCCGGGGACCCACCCTTAAGCGCCCCCTGAGGAGTCCAGACCCAAGCCCGCGGGCGTTAGTTCGCCTCGCCCCTGGGGATATAGCTCGTTTTTTTCCAGAGAGCCATGGCACCACAGGCCGAAGTCCGGCCGTGCAAGGGCTCCCTTGTTGGGGTGCGAGAGCTGAAAAGATGCCCTGTTGAAGGCCCCCCCACGCCAAACGGGGGCGTTCATAGAGGACGCCACCGGGCCAGGTGGAAGCACAGTGACGCGCAGTTCCGTGTTCCGCAGCCCACACAAGCTTTATAAGTTGTAGCGCCCCCTAGTGCCTCTCTGAAATGTCTGTTTTTTGGGGGATTTTTTTTTTGTTAGCAATTTTTTTTGGTTTTCTGTCCATTTCAGCCCCAAAAAATAAAATTGAACATTGTAAAATGTTCAACAAGGCCACGCCCCCTATTTCACACACACACACACACACACACACACACACACACACACACACACACACACACACACACACACACACACACACACACACACACACACACACACACACACACACACACACATACAATTTGTGTCGTTCCAATTTGTGTCCTATTTGTCCTATTTGCCTGATCTTCTCTGTATCGTTCCAATTTGTGTCCTATTTGTCAAATGGAGTCATTATTAGGGCCTAGGGTTAGGGTTTGGGCTAGGGTAAGGGTTAGGGTTAGGGTCATAGCTAATTTCTGATAATAATGAATAACCTGACTCACAGAGTGGGGGGGGGGGAGGGGGGTTTGCCATGTTGCCAGAAAGCTAAGAGCGTGCGCCGCTGAATGGTTGATCGGCGTGGCTGGCGCCTTTGCCGGCCACGGCGGAGAGAGGTCAGAATTACTCGGGTCTCTCTTCATGACGAATAAGCCTTTCGCCTTTTACTAAAGACTTCCGTGGAGAGGGACATTCATGAGTTATGCATATTTTTGGATGGCCTTGCCCTTTGGACGAGGCCGACTCAGCTGTTGAATGAAACGAGCCGTGGTATGCGGGCGTGTTTGAGGTCGAGGTAGGCGGGAGCGCCTTCGTGTCACTCTGTGGCCTTAACGTCTCGTTGGAGCTACTTTACGGAAGATGACAAAGTATGAGTTGCCGCAGGAAGGCGAGCGGGCAAGACATCAGATCTACGAGCCCCGCCCGCAGCTGTAAGCCACGCCCCCAAGCCGATAGGCCACGCCCGCTGCTGTAAGCCACGCCCCTAAGCCGATAAGCCACGCCCGCAGCTGTAAGCCACGCCCACAGCTTGACGAGGGCCACAGGTGGGTGTCACGCCGGGTGAGAATGGAATCAGCGGAGAGTGCGGGCGTTCGGGCAGTCAGTTAAGGGGTTATCGCTTCTCGGCCTTTTGGCTAAGATCAAGTGTAGTATCTGTTCTTATCAGTTTAATATCTGATATGTCCCCTATATGGGGACTACATATTAAACGGATTTTTGAACTCGGGAGTCGAAACAGGGGCTTGCTCCGTTCGCTCCACGCATTGACCCGGCACTGCAGTGCCGCCGGGAACGGTGCACCTCCTATCGCCTTGTTGAAAGAACACGTGAGTGAATAACCACGCTTTGCTCCTGCCGTAGAGGTGGGCGATGCGTTGTTTTGCAAAGTGGTTCTAAAGTAGGGGATTCCACTTCCAAAAAACAACGCACGTACGAGTCAACGTGTAGCCCATTTTCCTCCCCAACCCAACAATCGACAGCTAGCGTCCACGAGGTTCGTAAAATGTGTCCCCGCTCAATGCGGTCGACGTACGAACCGTCAGGGGACGCGCACGCGCGTGGGTCCTTGCCTCCACGCCACGCGCCAGCGAGGCATACTTACCTGGCAGGGGAGACACCATGATCACGAAGGTGGTTCACCCACGGCGAGGCTCAGCCATTGCACTCCGTGCTTTGCTGACCCGTGCGAATTCCCCAAATGTGGGAATCTCGACTGCATAATTTCTGGTAGTGGGGGACTGCGTTCGCGCTCTCCCCTGATGAAGTGTTGAAAACCAAGTACCTGTGAGCGATTTTGGCACAAGCTGTGGCCTTGACGTGTGGTTGTAGCCACTTTACAGAAGCCCAGCTTCAAACCACACCCCCCTCGACGACAGAGGACAAGCACACGTCTTAAAGCCCCAATATAAGGGCAGAGGCCACGCCCCCGGCTTGAAACCACCCCCCAAAGGTGATAAGCCACGCCCACAGCTCCAAACCATGCCGCCATGGTGATAGGCCACGCCCCCAGCTTCAAGCCCCGCCCACCCGACATCAGATCTACAAGCTCATAGAGCTGTGACCTACCGGCTTGTAGATCTGCTGTTTTTCACGCCACAGGGCTTTAAGCCACCCGCCCCCAGGCCGAAAGGCCACGCCCCCTGGCTCCAAACCACGCCCCCAGGCCACGCCCACAGAGGGGGCGGGGTCAAGGGGTCAAGGGTCAAGTGGGTCAATGCAGCCACTATGGGAAATATTCTATCTGCAGAGGTCAACATGTGTGAATTTTTCAAAGTCCAAAAGTCACCATCTGTGAAAATGACTAAGTCCAGAAGTGAAAACGGCCAAAGTTGGGGTTTTGCCCGGCTCTCCACGGGGCCCCGGGGACCCCCCGGCCCCCACCGAGGTGCCCAGCCAGATCCCAGCTAAGCCCTCTACCTGGCTCTCCATCCGAACCCGGGGACCCACCCTTAAGCGCCCCCTGAGGAGTCCAGACCCAAGCCCGCGGGCGTTAGTTCGCCTCGCCCCTGGGGATATAGCTCGTTTTTTTCCAGAGAGCCATGGCACCACAGGCCGAAGTCCGGCCGTGCAAGGGCTCCCTTGTTGGGGTGCGAGAGCTGAAAAGATGCCCTGTTGAAGGCCCCCCCACGCCAAACGGGGGCGTTCATAGAGGACGCCACCGGGCCAGGTGGAAGCACAGTGACGCGCAGTTCCGTGTTCCGCAGCCCACACAAGCTTTATAAGTTGTAGCGCCCCCTAGTGCCTCTCTGAAATGTCTGTTTTTTGGGGGATTTTTTTTTTGTTAGCAATTTTTTTTGGTTTTCTGTCCATTTCAGCCCCAAAAAATAAAATTGAACATTGTAAAATGTTCAACAAGGCCACGCCCCCTATTTCACACACACACACACACACACACACACACACACACACACACACACACACACACACACACACACACACACACACACACACACACACACACACACACACACACACACACACATACAATTTGTGTCGTTCCAATTTGTGTCCTATTTGTCCTATTTGCCTGATCTTCTCTGTATCGTTCCAATTTGTGTCCTATTTGTCAAATGGAGTCATTATTAGGGCCTAGGGTTAGGGTTTGGGCTAGGGTAAGGGTTAGGGTTAGGGTCATAGCTAATTTCTGATAATAATGAATAACCTGACTCACAGAGTGGGGGGGGGGGAGGGGGGTTTGCCATGTTGCCAGAAAGCTAAGAGCGTGCGCCGCTGAATGGTTGATCGGCGTGGCTGGCGCCTTTGCCGGCCACGGCGGAGAGAGGTCAGAATTACTCGGGTCTCTCTTCATGACGAATAAGCCTTTCGCCTTTTACTAAAGACTTCCGTGGAGAGGGACATTCATGAGTTATGCATATTTTTGGATGGCCTTGCCCTTTGGACGAGGCCGACTCAGCTGTTGAATGAAACGAGCCGTGGTATGCGGGCGTGTTTGAGGTCGAGGTAGGCGGGAGCGCCTTCGTGTCACTCTGTGGCCTTAACGTCTCGTTGGAGCTACTTTACGGAAGATGACAAAGTATGAGTTGCCGCAGGAAGGCGAGCGGGCAAGACATCAGATCTACGAGCCCCGCCCGCAGCTGTAAGCCACGCCCCCAAGCCGATAGGCCACGCCCGCTGCTGTAAGCCACGCCCCTAAGCCGATAAGCCACGCCCGCAGCTGTAAGCCACGCCCACAGCTTGACGAGGGCCACAGGTGGGTGTCACGCCGGGTGAGAATGGAATCAGCGGAGAGTGCGGGCGTTCGGGCAGTCAGTTAAGGGGTTATCGCTTCTCGGCCTTTTGGCTAAGATCAAGTGTAGTATCTGTTCTTATCAGTTTAATATCTGATATGTCCCCTATATGGGGACTACATATTAAACGGATTTTTGAACTCGGGAGTCGAAACAGGGGCTTGCTCCGTTCGCTCCACGCATTGACCCGGCACTGCAGTGCCGCCGGGAACGGTGCACCTCCTATCGCCTTGTTGAAAGAACACGTGAGTGAATAACCACGCTTTGCTCCTGCCGTAGAGGTGGGCGATGCGTTGTTTTGCAAAGTGGTTCTAAAGTAGGGGATTCCACTTCCAAAAAACAACGCACGTACGAGTCAACGTGTAGCCCATTTTCCTCCCCAACCCAACAATCGACAGCTAGCGTCCACGAGGTTCGTAAAATGTGTCCCCGCTCAATGCGGTCGACGTACGAACCGTCAGGGGACGCGCACGCGCGTGGGTCCTTGCCTCCACGCCACGCGCCAGCGAGGCATACTTACCTGGCAGGGGAGACACCATGATCACGAAGGTGGTTCACCCACGGCGAGGCTCAGCCATTGCACTCCGTGCTTTGCTGACCCGTGCGAATTCCCCAAATGTGGGAATCTCGACTGCATCATTTCTGGTAGTGGGGGACTGCGTTCGCGCTCTCCCCTGATGAAGTGTTGAAAACCAAGTACCTGTGAGCGATTTTGGCACAAGCTGTGGCCTTGACGTGTGGTTGTAGCCACTTTACAGAAGCCCAGCTTCAAACCACACCCCCCTCGACGACAGAGGACAAGCACACGTCTTAAAGCCCCAATATAAGGGCAGAGGCCACGCCCCCGGCTTGAAACCACCCCCCAAAGGTGATAAGCCACGCCCACAGCTCCAAACCATGCCGCCATGGTGATAGGCCACGCCCCCAGCTTCAAGCCCCGCCCACCCGACATCAGATCTACAAGCTCATAGAGCTGTGACCTACCGGCTTGTAGATCTGCTGTTTTTCACGCCACAGGGCTTTAAGCCACCCGCCCCCAGGCCGAAAGGCCACGCCCCCTGGCTCCAAACCACGCCCCCAGGCCACGCCCACAGAGGGGGCGGGGTCAAGGGGTCAAGGGTCAAGTGGGTCAATGCAGCCACTATGGGAAATATTCTATCTGCAGAGGTCAACATGTGTGAATTTTTCAAAGTCCAAAAGTCACCATCTGTGAAAATGACTAAGTCCAGAAGTGAAAACGGCCAAAGTTGGGGTTTTGCCCGGCTCTCCACGGGGCCCCGGGGACCCCCCGGCCCCCACCGAGGTGCCCAGCCAGATCCCAGCTAAGCCCTCTACCTGGCTCTCCATCCGAACCCGGGGACCCACCCTTAAGCGCCCCCTGAGGAGTCCAGACCCAAGCCCGCGGGCGTTAGTTCGCCTCGCCCCTGGGGATATAGCTCGTTTTTTTCCAGAGAGCCATGGCACCACAGGCCGAAGTCCGGCCGTGCAAGGGCTCCCTTGTTGGGGTGCGAGAGCTGAAAAGATGCCCTGTTGAAGGCCCCCCCACGCCAAACGGGGGCGTTCATAGAGGACGCCACCGGGCCAGGTGGAAGCACAGTGACGCGCAGTTCCGTGTTCCGCAGCCCACACAAGCTTTATAAGTTGTAGCGCCCCCTAGTGCCTCTCTGAAATGTCTGTTTTTTGGGGGATTTTTTTTTTGTTAGCAATTTTTTTTGGTTTTCTGTCCATTTCAGCCCCAAAAAATAAAATTGAACATTGTAAAATGTTCAACAAGGCCACGCCCCCTATTTCACACACACACACACACACACACACACACACACACACACACACACACACACACACACACACACACACACACACACACACACACACACACACACACACACACACACACACATACAATTTGTGTCGTTCCAATTTGTGTCCTATTTGTCCTATTTGCCTGATCTTCTCTGTATCGTTCCAATTTGTGTCCTATTTGTCAAATGGAGTCATTATTAGGGCCTAGGGTTAGGGTTTGGGCTAGGGTAAGGGTTAGGGTTAGGGTCATAGCTAATTTCTGATAATAATGAATAACCTGACTCACAGAGTGGGGGGGGGGGAGGGGGGTTTGCCATGTTGCCAGAAAGCTAAGAGCGTGCGCCGCTGAATGGTTGATCGGCGTGGCTGGCGCCTTTGCCGGCCACGGCGGAGAGAGGTCAGAATTACTCGGGTCTCTCTTCATGACGAATAAGCCTTTCGCCTTTTACTAAAGACTTCCGTGGAGAGGGACATTCATGAGTTATGCATATTTTTGGATGGCCTTGCCCTTTGGACGAGGCCGACTCAGCTGTTGAATGAAACGAGCCGTGGTATGCGGGCGTGTTTGAGGTCGAGGTAGGCGGGAGCGCCTTCGTGTCACTCTGTGGCCTTAACGTCTCGTTGGAGCTACTTTACGGAAGATGACAAAGTATGAGTTGCCGCAGGAAGGCGAGCGGGCAAGACATCAGATCTACGAGCCCCGCCCGCAGCTGTAAGCCACGCCCCCAAGCCGATAGGCCACGCCCGCTGCTGTAAGCCACGCCCCTAAGCCGATAAGCCACGCCCGCAGCTGTAAGCCACGCCCACAGCTTGACGAGGGCCACAGGTGGGTGTCACGCCGGGTGAGAATGGAATCAGCGGAGAGTGCGGGCGTTCGGGCAGTCAGTTAAGGGGTTATCGCTTCTCGGCCTTTTGGCTAAGATCAAGTGTAGTATCTGTTCTTATCAGTTTAATATCTGATATGTCCCCTATATGGGGACTACATATTAAACGGATTTTTGAACTCGGGAGTCGAAACAGGGGCTTGCTCCGTTCGCTCCACGCATTGACCCGGCACTGCAGTGCCGCCGGGAACGGTGCACCTCCTATCGCCTTGTTGAAAGAACACGTGAGTGAATAACCACGCTTTGCTCCTGCCGTAGAGGTGGGCGATGCGTTGTTTTGCAAAGTGGTTCTAAAGTAGGGGATTCCACTTCCAAAAAACAACGCACGTACGAGTCAACGTGTAGCCCATTTTCCTCCCCAACCCAACAATCGACAGCTAGCGTCCACGAGGTTCGTAAAATGTGTCCCCGCTCAATGCGGTCGACGTACGAACCGTCAGGGGACGCGCACGCGCGTGGGTCCTTGCCTCCACGCCACGCGCCAGCGAGGCATACTTACCTGGCAGGGGAGACACCATGATCACGAAGGTGGTTCACCCACGGCGAGGCTCAGCCATTGCACTCCGTGCTTTGCTGACCCGTGCGAATTCCCCAAATGTGGGAATCTCGACTGCATAATTTCTGGTAGTGGGGGACTGCGTTCGCGCTCTCCCCTGATGAAGTGTTGAAAACCAAGTACCTGTGAGCGATTTTGGCACAAGCTGTGGCCTTGACGTGTGGTTGTAGCCACTTTACAGAAGCCCAGCTTCAAACCACACCCCCCTCGACGACAGAGGACAAGCACACGTCTTAAAGCCCCAATATAAGGGCAGAGGCCACGCCCCCGGCTTGAAACCACCCCCCAAAGGTGATAAGCCACGCCCACAGCTCCAAACCATGCCGCCATGGTGATAGGCCACGCCCCCAGCTTCAAGCCCCGCCCACCCGACATCAGATCTACAAGCTCATAGAGCTGTGACCTACCGGCTTGTAGATCTGCTGTTTTTCACGCCACAGGGCTTTAAGCCACCCGCCCCCAGGCCGAAAGGCCACGCCCCCTGGCTCCAAACCACGCCCCCAGGCCACGCCCACAGAGGGGGCGGGGTCAAGGGGTCAAGGGTCAAGTGGGTCAATGCAGCCACTATGGGAAATATTCTATCTGCAGAGGTCAACATGTGTGAATTTTTCAAAGTCCAAAAGTCACCATCTGTGAAAATGACTAAGTCCAGAAGTGAAAACGGCCAAAGTTGGGGTTTTGCCCGGCTCTCCACGGGGCCCCGGGGACCCCCCGGCCCCCACCGAGGTGCCCAGCCAGATC
Organism: Gymnoscopelus microlampas; assembly: GCF_963454915.1. Lineage (NCBI taxonomy): Eukaryota > Metazoa > Chordata > Actinopteri > Myctophiformes > Myctophidae > Gymnoscopelus > Gymnoscopelus microlampas. The sequence goes on along the minus strand of NW_028155862.1, from coordinate 1,018,600 downwards.
CCAGCTAAGCCCTCTACCTGGCTCTCCATCCGAACCCGGGGACCCACCCTTAAGCGCCCCCTGAGGAGTCCAGACCCAAGCCCGCGGGCGTTAGTTCGCCTCGCCCCTGGGGATATAGCTCGTTTTTTTCCAGAGAGCCATGGCACCACAGGCCGAAGTCCGGCCGTGCAAGGGCTCCCTTGTTGGGGTGCGAGAGCTGAAAAGATGCCCTGTTGAAGGCCCCCCCACGCCAAACGGGGGCGTTCATAGAGGACGCCACCGGGCCAGGTGGAAGCACAGTGACGCGCAGTTCCGTGTTCCGCAGCCCACACAAGCTTTATAAGTTGTAGCGCCCCCTAGTGCCTCTCTGAAATGTCTGTTTTTTGGGGGATTTTTTTTTTGTTAGCAATTTTTTTTGGTTTTCTGTCCATTTCAGCCCCAAAAAATAAAATTGAACATTGTAAAATGTTCAACAAGGCCACGCCCCCTATTTCACACACACACACACACACACACACACACACACACACACACACACACACACACACACACACACACACACACACACACACACACACACACACACACACACACACACACACATACAATTTGTGTCGTTCCAATTTGTGTCCTATTTGTCCTATTTGCCTGATCTTCTCTGTATCGTTCCAATTTGTGTCCTATTTGTCAAATGGAGTCATTATTAGGGCCTAGGGTTAGGGTTTGGGCTAGGGTAAGGGTTAGGGTTAGGGTCATAGCTAATTTCTGATAATAATGAATAACCTGACTCACAGAGTGGGGGGGGGGGAGGGGGGTTTGCCATGTTGCCAGAAAGCTAAGAGCGTGCGCCGCTGAATGGTTGATCGGCGTGGCTGGCGCCTTTGCCGGCCACGGCGGAGAGAGGTCAGAATTACTCGGGTCTCTCTTCATGACGAATAAGCCTTTCGCCTTTTACTAAAGACTTCCGTGGAGAGGGACATTCATGAGTTATGCATATTTTTGGATGGCCTTGCCCTTTGGACGAGGCCGACTCAGCTGTTGAATGAAACGAGCCGTGGTATGCGGGCGTGTTTGAGGTCGAGGTAGGCGGGAGCGCCTTCGTGTCACTCTGTGGCCTTAACGTCTCGTTGGAGCTACTTTACGGAAGATGACAAAGTATGAGTTGCCGCAGGAAGGCGAGCGGGCAAGACATCAGATCTACGAGCCCCGCCCGCAGCTGTAAGCCACGCCCCCAAGCCGATAGGCCACGCCCGCTGCTGTAAGCCACGCCCCTAAGCCGATAAGCCACGCCCGCAGCTGTAAGCCACGCCCACAGCTTGACGAGGGCCACAGGTGGGTGTCACGCCGGGTGAGAATGGAATCAGCGGAGAGTGCGGGCGTTCGGGCAGTCAGTTAAGGGGTTATCGCTTCTCGGCCTTTTGGCTAAGATCAAGTGTAGTATCTGTTCTTATCAGTTTAATATCTGATATGTCCCCTATATGGGGACTACATATTAAACGGATTTTTGAACTCGGGAGTCGAAACAGGGGCTTGCTCCGTTCGCTCCACGCATTGACCCGGCACTGCAGTGCCGCCGGGAACGGTGCACCTCCTATCGCCTTGTTGAAAGAACACGTGAGTGAATAACCACGCTTTGCTCCTGCCGTAGAGGTGGGCGATGCGTTGTTTTGCAAAGTGGTTCTAAAGTAGGGGATTCCACTTCCAAAAAACAACGCACGTACGAGTCAACGTGTAGCCCATTTTCCTCCCCAACCCAACAATCGACAGCTAGCGTCCACGAGGTTCGTAAAATGTGTCCCCGCTCAATGCGGTCGACGTACGAACCGTCAGGGGACGCGCACGCGCGTGGGTCCTTGCCTCCACGCCACGCGCCAGCGAGGCATACTTACCTGGCAGGGGAGACACCATGATCACGAAGGTGGTTCACCCACGGCGAGGCTCAGCCATTGCACTCCGTGCTTTGCTGACCCGTGCGAATTCCCCAAATGTGGGAATCTCGACTGCATCATTTCTGGTAGTGGGGGACTGCGTTCGCGCTCTCCCCTGATGAAGTGTTGAAAACCAAGTACCTGTGAGCGATTTTGGCACAAGCTGTGGCCTTGACGTGTGGTTGTAGCCACTTTACAGAAGCCCAGCTTCAAACCACACCCCCCTCGACGACAGAGGACAAGCACACGTCTTAAAGCCCCAATATAAGGGCAGAGGCCACGCCCCCGGCTTGAAACCACCCCCCAAAGGTGATAAGCCACGCCCACAGCTCCAAACCATGCCGCCATGGTGATAGGCCACGCCCCCAGCTTCAAGCCCCGCCCACCCGACATCAGATCTACAAGCTCATAGAGCTGTGACCTACCGGCTTGTAGATCTGCTGTTTTTCACGCCACAGGGCTTTAAGCCACCCGCCCCCAGGCCGAAAGGCCACGCCCCCTGGCTCCAAACCACGCCCCCAGGCCACGCCCACAGAGGGGGCGGGGTCAAGGGGTCAAGGGTCAAGTGGGTCAATGCAGCCACTATGGGAAATATTCTATCTGCAGAGGTCAACATGTGTGAATTTTTCAAAGTCCAAAAGTCACCATCTGTGAAAATGACTAAGTCCAGAAGTGAAAACGGCCAAAGTTGGGGTTTTGCCCGGCTCTCCACGGGGCCCCGGGGACCCCCCGGCCCCCACCGAGGTGCCCAGCCAGATCCCAGCTAAGCCCTCTACCTGGCTCTCCATCCGAACCCGGGGACCCACCCTTAAGCGCCCCCTGAGGAGTCCAGACCCAAGCCCGCGGGCGTTAGTTCGCCTCGCCCCTGGGGATATAGCTCGTTTTTTTCCAGAGAGCCATGGCACCACAGGCCGAAGTCCGGCCGTGCAAGGGCTCCCTTGTTGGGGTGCGAGAGCTGAAAAGATGCCCTGTTGAAGGCCCCCCCACGCCAAACGGGGGCGTTCATAGAGGACGCCACCGGGCCAGGTGGAAGCACAGTGACGCGCAGTTCCGTGTTCCGCAGCCCACACAAGCTTTATAAGTTGTAGCGCCCCCTAGTGCCTCTCTGAAATGTCTGTTTTTTGGGGGATTTTTTTTTTGTTAGCAATTTTTTTTGGTTTTCTGTCCATTTCAGCCCCAAAAAATAAAATTGAACATTGTAAAATGTTCAACAAGGCCACGCCCCCTATTTCACACACACACACACACACACACACACACACACACACACACACACACACACACACACACACACACACACACACACACACACACACACACACACACACACACACACACATACAATTTGTGTCGTTCCAATTTGTGTCCTATTTGTCCTATTTGCCTGATCTTCTCTGTATCGTTCCAATTTGTGTCCTATTTGTCAAATGGAGTCATTATTAGGGCCTAGGGTTAGGGTTTGGGCTAGGGTAAGGGTTAGGGTTAGGGTCATAGCTAATTTCTGATAATAATGAATAACCTGACTCACAGAGTGGGGGGGGGGGAGGGGGGTTTGCCATGTTGCCAGAAAGCTAAGAGCGTGCGCCGCTGAATGGTTGATCGGCGTGGCTGGCGCCTTTGCCGGCCACGGCGGAGAGAGGTCAGAATTACTCGGGTCTCTCTTCATGACGAATAAGCCTTTCGCCTTTTACTAAAGACTTCCGTGGAGAGGGACATTCATGAGTTATGCATATTTTTGGATGGCCTTGCCCTTTGGACGAGGCCGACTCAGCTGTTGAATGAAACGAGCCGTGGTATGCGGGCGTGTTTGAGGTCGAGGTAGGCGGGAGCGCCTTCGTGTCACTCTGTGGCCTTAACGTCTCGTTGGAGCTACTTTACGGAAGATGACAAAGTATGAGTTGCCGCAGGAAGGCGAGCGGGCAAGACATCAGATCTACGAGCCCCGCCCGCAGCTGTAAGCCACGCCCCCAAGCCGATAGGCCACGCCCGCTGCTGTAAGCCACGCCCCTAAGCCGATAAGCCACGCCCGCAGCTGTAAGCCACGCCCACAGCTTGACGAGGGCCACAGGTGGGTGTCACGCCGGGTGAGAATGGAATCAGCGGAGAGTGCGGGCGTTCGGGCAGTCAGTTAAGGGGTTATCGCTTCTCGGCCTTTTGGCTAAGATCAAGTGTAGTATCTGTTCTTATCAGTTTAATATCTGATATGTCCCCTATATGGGGACTACATATTAAACGGATTTTTGAACTCGGGAGTCGAAACAGGGGCTTGCTCCGTTCGCTCCACGCATTGACCCGGCACTGCAGTGCCGCCGGGAACGGTGCACCTCCTATCGCCTTGTTGAAAGAACACGTGAGTGAATAACCACGCTTTGCTCCTGCCGTAGAGGTGGGCGATGCGTTGTTTTGCAAAGTGGTTCTAAAGTAGGGGATTCCACTTCCAAAAAACAACGCACGTACGAGTCAACGTGTAGCCCATTTTCCTCCCCAACCCAACAATCGACAGCTAGCGTCCACGAGGTTCGTAAAATGTGTCCCCGCTCAATGCGGTCGACGTACGAACCGTCAGGGGACGCGCACGCGCGTGGGTCCTTGCCTCCACGCCACGCGCCAGCGAGGCATACTTACCTGGCAGGGGAGACACCATGATCACGAAGGTGGTTCACCCACGGCGAGGCTCAGCCATTGCACTCCGTGCTTTGCTGACCCGTGCGAATTCCCCAAATGTGGGAATCTCGACTGCATCATTTCTGGTAGTGGGGGACTGCGTTCGCGCTCTCCCCTGATGAAGTGTTGAAAACCAAGTACCTGTGAGCGATTTTGGCACAAGCTGTGGCCTTGACGTGTGGTTGTAGCCACTTTACAGAAGCCCAGCTTCAAACCACACCCCCCTCGACGACAGAGGACAAGCACACGTCTTAAAGCCCCAATATAAGGGCAGAGGCCACGCCCCCGGCTTGAAACCACCCCCCAAAGGTGATAAGCCACGCCCACAGCTCCAAACCATGCCGCCATGGTGATAGGCCACGCCCCCAGCTTCAAGCCCCGCCCACCCGACATCAGATCTACAAGCTCATAGAGCTGTGACCTACCGGCTTGTAGATCTGCTGTTTTTCACGCCACAGGGCTTTAAGCCACCCGCCCCCAGGCCGAAAGGCCACGCCCCCTGGCTCCAAACCACGCCCCCAGGCCACGCCCACAGAGGGGGCGGGGTCAAGGGGTCAAGGGTCAAGTGGGTCAATGCAGCCACTATGGGAAATATTCTATCTGCAGAGGTCAACATGTGTGAATTTTTCAAAGTCCAAAAGTCACCATCTGTGAAAATGACTAAGTCCAGAAGTGAAAACGGCCAAAGTTGGGGTTTTGCCCGGCTCTCCACGGGGCCCCGGGGACCCCCCGGCCCCCACCGAGGTGCCCAGCCAGATCCCAGCTAAGCCCTCTACCTGGCTCTCCATCCGAACCCGGGGACCCACCCTTAAGCGCCCCCTGAGGAGTCCAGACCCAAGCCCGCGGGCGTTAGTTCGCCTCGCCCCTGGGGATATAGCTCGTTTTTTTCCAGAGAGCCATGGCACCACAGGCCGAAGTCCGGCCGTGCAAGGGCTCCCTTGTTGGGGTGCGAGAGCTGAAAAGATGCCCTGTTGAAGGCCCCCCCACGCCAAACGGGGGCGTTCATAGAGGACGCCACCGGGCCAGGTGGAAGCACAGTGACGCGCAGTTCCGTGTTCCGCAGCCCACACAAGCTTTATAAGTTGTAGCGCCCCCTAGTGCCTCTCTGAAATGTCTGTTTTTTGGGGGATTTTTTTTTTGTTAGCAATTTTTTTTGGTTTTCTGTCCATTTCAGCCCCAAAAAATAAAATTGAACATTGTAAAATGTTCAACAAGGCCACGCCCCCTATTTCACACACACACACACACACACACACACACACACACACACACACACACACACACACACACACACACACACACACACACACACACACACACACACACACACACACACACACATACAATTTGTGTCGTTCCAATTTGTGTCCTATTTGTCCTATTTGCCTGATCTTCTCTGTATCGTTCCAATTTGTGTCCTATTTGTCAAATGGAGTCATTATTAGGGCCTAGGGTTAGGGTTTGGGCTAGGGTAAGGGTTAGGGTTAGGGTCATAGCTAATTTCTGATAATAATGAATAACCTGACTCACAGAGTGGGGGGGGGGGAGGGGGGTTTGCCATGTTGCCAGAAAGCTAAGAGCGTGCGCCGCTGAATGGTTGATCGGCGTGGCTGGCGCCTTTGCCGGCCACGGCGGAGAGAGGTCAGAATTACTCGGGTCTCTCTTCATGACGAATAAGCCTTTCGCCTTTTACTAAAGACTTCCGTGGAGAGGGACATTCATGAGTTATGCATATTTTTGGATGGCCTTGCCCTTTGGACGAGGCCGACTCAGCTGTTGAATGAAACGAGCCGTGGTATGCGGGCGTGTTTGAGGTCGAGGTAGGCGGGAGCGCCTTCGTGTCACTCTGTGGCCTTAACGTCTCGTTGGAGCTACTTTACGGAAGATGACAAAGTATGAGTTGCCGCAGGAAGGCGAGCGGGCAAGACATCAGATCTACGAGCCCCGCCCGCAGCTGTAAGCCACGCCCCCAAGCCGATAGGCCACGCCCGCTGCTGTAAGCCACGCCCCTAAGCCGATAAGCCACGCCCGCAGCTGTAAGCCACGCCCACAGCTTGACGAGGGCCACAGGTGGGTGTCACGCCGGGTGAGAATGGAATCAGCGGAGAGTGCGGGCGTTCGGGCAGTCAGTTAAGGGGTTATCGCTTCTCGGCCTTTTGGCTAAGATCAAGTGTAGTATCTGTTCTTATCAGTTTAATATCTGATATGTCCCCTATATGGGGACTACATATTAAACGGATTTTTGAACTCGGGAGTCGAAACAGGGGCTTGCTCCGTTCGCTCCACGCATTGACCCGGCACTGCAGTGCCGCCGGGAACGGTGCACCTCCTATCGCCTTGTTGAAAGAACACGTGAGTGAATAACCACGCTTTGCTCCTGCCGTAGAGGTGGGCGATGCGTTGTTTTGCAAAGTGGTTCTAAAGTAGGGGATTCCACTTCCAAAAAACAACGCACGTACGAGTCAACGTGTAGCCCATTTTCCTCCCCAACCCAACAATCGACAGCTAGCGTCCACGAGGTTCGTAAAATGTGTCCCCGCTCAATGCGGTCGACGTACGAACCGTCAGGGGACGCGCACGCGCGTGGGTCCTTGCCTCCACGCCACGCGCCAGCGAGGCATACTTACCTGGCAGGGGAGACACCATGATCACGAAGGTGGTTCACCCACGGCGAGGCTCAGCCATTGCACTCCGTGCTTTGCTGACCCGTGCGAATTCCCCAAATGTGGGAATCTCGACTGCATCATTTCTGGTAGTGGGGGACTGCGTTCGCGCTCTCCCCTGATGAAGTGTTGAAAACCAAGTACCTGTGAGCGATTTTGGCACAAGCTGTGGCCTTGACGTGTGGTTGTAGCCACTTTACAGAAGCCCAGCTTCAAACCACACCCCCCTCGACGACAGAGGACAAGCACACGTCTTAAAGCCCCAATATAAGGGCAGAGGCCACGCCCCCGGCTTGAAACCACCCCCCAAAGGTGATAAGCCACGCCCACAGCTCCAAACCATGCCGCCATGGTGATAGGCCACGCCCCCAGCTTCAAGCCCCGCCCACCCGACATCAGATCTACAAGCTCATAGAGCTGTGACCTACCGGCTTGTAGATCTGCTGTTTTTCACGCCACAGGGCTTTAAGCCACCCGCCCCCAGGCCGAAAGGCCACGCCCCCTGGCTCCAAACCACGCCCCCAGGCCACGCCCACAGAGGGGGCGGGGTCAAGGGGTCAAGGGTCAAGTGGGTCAATGCAGCCACTATGGGAAATATTCTATCTGCAGAGGTCAACATGTGTGAATTTTTCAAAGTCCAAAAGTCACCATCTGTGAAAATGACTAAGTCCAGAAGTGAAAACGGCCAAAGTTGGGGTTTTGCCCGGCTCTCCACGGGGCCCCGGGGACCCCCCGGCCCCCACCGAGGTGCCCAGCCAGATCCCAGCTAAGCCCTCTACCTGGCTCTCCATCCGAACCCGGGGACCCACCCTTAAGCGCCCCCTGAGGAGTCCAGACCCAAGCCCGCGGGCGTTAGTTCGCCTCGCCCCTGGGGATATAGCTCGTTTTTTTCCAGAGAGCCATGGCACCACAGGCCGAAGTCCGGCCGTGCAAGGGCTCCCTTGTTGGGGTGCGAGAGCTGAAAAGATGCCCTGTTGAAGGCCCCCCCACGCCAAACGGGGGCGTTCATAGAGGACGCCACCGGGCCAGGTGGAAGCACAGTGACGCGCAGTTCCGTGTTCCGCAGCCCACACAAGCTTTATAAGTTGTAGCGCCCCCTAGTGCCTCTCTGAAATGTCTGTTTTTTGGGGGATTTTTTTTTTGTTAGCAATTTTTTTTGGTTTTCTGTCCATTTCAGCCCCAAAAAATAAAATTGAACATTGTAAAATGTTCAACAAGGCCACGCCCCCTATTTCACACACACACACACACACACACACACACACACACACACACACACACACACACACACACACACACACACACACACACACACACACACACACACACACACACACACACATACAATTTGTGTCGTTCCAATTTGTGTCCTATTTGTCCTATTTGCCTGATCTTCTCTGTATCGTTCCAATTTGTGTCCTATTTGTCAAATGGAGTCATTATTAGGGCCTAGGGTTAGGGTTTGGGCTAGGGTAAGGGTTAGGGTTAGGGTCATAGCTAATTTCTGATAATAATGAATAACCTGACTCACAGAGTGGGGGGGGGGGAGGGGGGTTTGCCATGTTGCCAGAAAGCTAAGAGCGTGCGCCGCTGAATGGTTGATCGGCGTGGCTGGCGCCTTTGCCGGCCACGGCGGAGAGAGGTCAGAATTACTCGGGTCTCTCTTCATGACGAATAAGCCTTTCGCCTTTTACTAAAGACTTCCGTGGAGAGGGACATTCATGAGTTATGCATATTTTTGGATGGCCTTGCCCTTTGGACGAGGCCGACTCAGCTGTTGAATGAAACGAGCCGTGGTATGCGGGCGTGTTTGAGGTCGAGGTAGGCGGGAGCGCCTTCGTGTCACTCTGTGGCCTTAACGTCTCGTTGGAGCTACTTTACGGAAGATGACAAAGTATGAGTTGCCGCAGGAAGGCGAGCGGGCAAGACATCAGATCTACGAGCCCCGCCCGCAGCTGTAAGCCACGCCCCCAAGCCGATAGGCCACGCCCGCTGCTGTAAGCCACGCCCCTAAGCCGATAAGCCACGCCCGCAGCTGTAAGCCACGCCCACAGCTTGACGAGGGCCACAGGTGGGTGTCACGCCGGGTGAGAATGGAATCAGCGGAGAGTGCGGGCGTTCGGGCAGTCAGTTAAGGGGTTATCGCTTCTCGGCCTTTTGGCTAAGATCAAGTGTAGTATCTGTTCTTATCAGTTTAATATCTGATATGTCCCCTATATGGGGACTACATATTAAACGGATTTTTGAACTCGGGAGTCGAAACAGGGGCTTGCTCCGTTCGCTCCACGCATTGACCCGGCACTGCAGTGCCGCCGGGAACGGTGCACCTCCTATCGCCTTGTTGAAAGAACACGTGAGTGAATAACCACGCTTTGCTCCTGCCGTAGAGGTGGGCGATGCGTTGTTTTGCAAAGTGGTTCTAAAGTAGGGGATTCCACTTCCAAAAAACAACGCACGTACGAGTCAACGTGTAGCCCATTTTCCTCCCCAACCCAACAATCGACAGCTAGCGTCCACGAGGTTCGTAAAATGTGTCCCCGCTCAATGCGGTCGACGTACGAACCGTCAGGGGACGCGCACGCGCGTGGGTCCTTGCCTCCACGCCACGCGCCAGCGAGGCATACTTACCTGGCCGGGGAGACACCATGATCACGAAGGTGGTTCACCCACGGCGAGGCTCAGCCATTGCACTCCGTGCTTTGCTGACCCGTGCGAATTCCCCAAATGTGGGAATCTCGACTGCATCATTTCTGGTAGTGGGGGACTGCGTTCGCGCTCTCCCCTGATGAAGTGTTGAAAACCAAGTACCTGTGAGCGATTTTGGCACAAGCTGTGGCCTTGACGTGTGGTTGTAGCCACTTTACAGAAGCCCAGCTTCAAACCACACCCCCCTCGACGACAGAGGACAAGCACACGTCTTAAAGCCCCAATATAAGGGCAGAGGCCACGCCCCCGGCTTGAAACCACCCCCCAAAGGTGATAAGCCACGCCCACAGCTCCAAACCATGCCGCCATGGTGATAGGCCACGCCCCCAGCTTCAAGCCCCGCCCACCCGACATCAGATCTACAAGCTCATAGAGCTGTGACCTACCGGCTTGTAGATCTGCTGTTTTTCACGCCACAGGGCTTTAAGCCACCCGCCCCCAGGCCGAAAGGCCACGCCCCCTGGCTCCAAACCACGCCCCCAGGCCACGCCCACAGAGGGGGCGGGGTCAAGGGGTCAAGGGTCAAGTGGGTCAATGCAGCCACTATGGGAAATATTCTATCTGCAGAGGTCAACATGTGTGAATTTTTCAAAGTCCAAAAGTCACCATCTGTGAAAATGACTAAGTCCAGAAGTGAAAACGGCCAAAGTTGGGGTTTTGCCCGGCTCTCCACGGGGCCCCGGGGACCCCCCGGCCCCCACCGAGGTGCCCAGCCAGATCCCAGCTAAGCCCTCTACCTGGCTCTCCATCCGAACCCGGGGACCCACCCTTAAGCGCCCCCTGAGGAGTCCAGACCCAAGCCCGCGGGCGTTAGTTCGCCTCGCCCCTGGGGATATAGCTCGTTTTTTTCCAGAGAGCCATGGCACCACAGGCCGAAGTCCGGCCGTGCAAGGGCTCCCTTGTTGGGGTGCGAGAGCTGAAAAGATGCCCTGTTGAAGGCCCCCCCACGCCAAACGGGGGCGTTCATAGAGGACGCCACCGGGCCAGGTGGAAGCACAGTGACGCGCAGTTCCGTGTTCCGCAGCCCACACAAGCTTTATAAGTTGTAGCGCCCCCTAGTGCCTCTCTGAAATGTCTGTTTTTTGGGGGATTTTTTTTTTGTTAGCAATTTTTTTTGGTTTTCTGTCCATTTCAGCCCCAAAAAATAAAATTGAACATTGTAAAATGTTCAACAAGGCCACGCCCCCTATTTCACACACACACACACACACACACACACACACACACACACACACACACACACACACACACACACACACACACACACACACACACACACACACACACACACACACACACATACAATTTGTGTCGTTCCAATTTGTGTCCTATTTGTCCTATTTGCCTGATCTTCTCTGTATCGTTCCAATTTGTGTCCTATTTGTCAAATGGAGTCATTATTAGGGCCTAGGGTTAGGGTTTGGGCTAGGGTAAGGGTTAGGGTTAGGGTCATAGCTAATTTCTGATAATAATGAATAACCTGACTCACAGAGTGGGGGGGGGGGAGGGGGGTTTGCCATGTTGCCAGAAAGCTAAGAGCGTGCGCCGCTGAATGGTTGATCGGCGTGGCTGGCGCCTTTGCCGGCCACGGCGGAGAGAGGTCAGAATTACTCGGGTCTCTCTTCATGACGAATAAGCCTTTCGCCTTTTACTAAAGACTTCCGTGGAGAGGGACATTCATGAGTTATGCATATTTTTGGATGGCCTTGCCCTTTGGACGAGGCCGACTCAGCTGTTGAATGAAACGAGCCGTGGTATGCGGGCGTGTTTGAGGTCGAGGTAGGCGGGAGCGCCTTCGTGTCACTCTGTGGCCTTAACGTCTCGTTGGAGCTACTTTACGGAAGATGACAAAGTATGAGTTGCCGCAGGAAGGCGAGCGGGCAAGACATCAGATCTACGAGCCCCGCCCGCAGCTGTAAGCCACGCCCCCAAGCCGATAGGCCACGCCCGCTGCTGTAAGCCACGCCCCTAAGCCGATAAGCCACGCCCGCAGCTGTAAGCCACGCCCACAGCTTGACGAGGGCCACAGGTGGGTGTCACGCCGGGTGAGAATGGAATCAGCGGAGAGTGCGGGCGTTCGGGCAGTCAGTTAAGGGGTTATCGCTTCTCGGCCTTTTGGCTAAGATCAAGTGTAGTATCTGTTCTTATCAGTTTAATATCTGATATGTCCCCTATATGGGGACTACATATTAAACGGATTTTTGAACTCGGGAGTCGAAACAGGGGCTTGCTCCGTTCGCTCCACGCATTGACCCGGCACTGCAGTGCCGCCGGGAACGGTGCACCTCCTATCGCCTTGTTGAAAGAACACGTGAGTGAATAACCACGCTTTGCTCCTGCCGTAGAGGTGGGCGATGCGTTGTTTTGCAAAGTGGTTCTAAAGTAGGGGATTCCACTTCCAAAAAACAACGCACGTACGAGTCAACGTGTAGCCCATTTTCCTCCCCAACCCAACAATCGACAGCTAGCGTCCACGAGGTTCGTAAAATGTGTCCCCGCTCAATGCGGTCGACGTACGAACCGTCAGGGGACGCGCACGCGCGTGGGTCCTTGCCTCCACGCCACGCGCCAGCGAGGCATACTTACCTGGCAGGGGAGACACCATGATCACGAAGGTGGTTCACCCACGGCGAGGCTCAGCCATTGCACTCCGTGCTTTGCTGACCCGTGCGAATTCCCCAAATGTGGGAATCTCGACTGCATCATTTCTGGTAGTGGGGGACTGCGTTCGCGCTCTCCCCTGATGAAGTGTTGAAAACCAAGTACCTGTGAGCGATTTTGGCACAAGCTGTGGCCTTGACGTGTGGTTGTAGCCACTTTACAGAAGCCCAGCTTCAAACCACACCCCCCTCGACGACAGAGGACAAGCACACGTCTTAAAGCCCCAATATAAGGGCAGAGGCCACGCCCCCGGCTTGAAACCACCCCCCAAAGGTGATAAGCCACGCCCACAGCTCCAAACCATGCCGCCATGGTGATAGGCCACGCCCCCAGCTTCAAGCCCCGCCCACCCGACATCAGATCTACAAGCTCATAGAGCTGTGACCTACCGGCTTGTAGATCTGCTGTTTTTCACGCCACAGGGCTTTAAGCCACCCGCCCCCAGGCCGAAAGGCCACGCCCCCTGGCTCCAAACCACGCCCCCAGGCCACGCCCACAGAGGGGGCGGGGTCAAGGGGTCAAGGGTCAAGTGGGTCAATGCAGCCACTATGGGAAATATTCTATCTGCAGAGGTCAACATGTGTGAATTTTTCAAAGTCCAAAAGTCACCATCTGTGAAAATGACTAAGTCCAGAAGTGAAAACGGCCAAAGTTGGGGTTTTGCCCGGCTCTCCACGGGGCCCCGGGGACCCCCCGGCCCCCACCGAGGTGCCCAGCCAGATCCCAGCTAAGCCCTCTACCTGGCTCTCCATCCGAACCCGGGGACCCACCCTTAAGCGCCCCCTGAGGAGTCCAGACCCAAGCCCGCGGGCGTTAGTTCGCCTCGCCCCTGGGGATATAGCTCGTTTTTTTCCAGAGAGCCATGGCACCACAGGCCGAAGTCCGGCCGTGCAAGGGCTCCCTTGTTGGGGTGCGAGAGCTGAAAAGATGCCCTGTTGAAGGCCCCCCCACGCCAAACGGGGGCGTTCATAGAGGACGCCACCGGGCCAGGTGGAAGCACAGTGACGCGCAGTTCCGTGTTCCGCAGCCCACACAAGCTTTATAAGTTGTAGCGCCCCCTAGTGCCTCTCTGAAATGTCTGTTTTTTGGGGGATTTTTTTTTTGTTAGCAATTTTTTTTGGTTTTCTGTCCATTTCAGCCCCAAAAAATAAAATTGAACATTGTAAAATGTTCAACAAGGCCACGCCCCCTATTTCACACACACACACACACACACACACACACACACACACACACACACACACACACACACACACACACACACACACACACACACACACACACACACACACACACACACACATACAATTTGTGTCGTTCCAATTTGTGTCCTATTTGTCCTATTTGCCTGATCTTCTCTGTATCGTTCCAATTTGTGTCCTATTTGTCAAATGGAGTCATTATTAGGGCCTAGGGTTAGGGTTTGGGCTAGGGTAAGGGTTAGGGTTAGGGTCATAGCTAATTTCTGATAATAATGAATAACCTGACTCACAGAGTGGGGGGGGGGGAGGGGGGTTTGCCATGTTGCCAGAAAGCTAAGAGCGTGCGCCGCTGAATGGTTGATCGGCGTGGCTGGCGCCTTTGCCGGCCACGGCGGAGAGAGGTCAGAATTACTCGGGTCTCTCTTCATGACGAATAAGCCTTTCGCCTTTTACTAAAGACTTCCGTGGAGAGGGACATTCATGAGTTATGCATATTTTTGGATGGCCTTGCCCTTTGGACGAGGCCGACTCAGCTGTTGAATGAAACGAGCCGTGGTATGCGGGCGTGTTTGAGGTCGAGGTAGGCGGGAGCGCCTTCGTGTCACTCTGTGGCCTTAACGTCTCGTTGGAGCTACTTTACGGAAGATGACAAAGTATGAGTTGCCGCAGGAAGGCGAGCGGGCAAGACATCAGATCTACGAGCCCCGCCCGCAGCTGTAAGCCACGCCCCCAAGCCGATAGGCCACGCCCGCTGCTGTAAGCCACGCCCCTAAGCCGATAAGCCACGCCCGCAGCTGTAAGCCACGCCCACAGCTTGACGAGGGCCACAGGTGGGTGTCACGCCGGGTGAGAATGGAATCAGCGGAGAGTGCGGGCGTTCGGGCAGTCAGTTAAGGGGTTATCGCTTCTCGGCCTTTTGGCTAAGATCAAGTGTAGTATCTGTTCTTATCAGTTTAATATCTGATATGTCCCCTATATGGGGACTACATATTAAACGGATTTTTGAACTCGGGAGTCGAAACAGGGGCTTGCTCCGTTCGCTCCACGCATTGACCCGGCACTGCAGTGCCGCCGGGAACGGTGCACCTCCTATCGCCTTGTTGAAAGAACACGTGAGTGAATAACCACGCTTTGCTCCTGCCGTAGAGGTGGGCGATGCGTTGTTTTGCAAAGTGGTTCTAAAGTAGGGGATTCCACTTCCAAAAAACAACGCACGTACGAGTCAACGTGTAGCCCATTTTCCTCCCCAACCCAACAATCGACAGCTAGCGTCCACGAGGTTCGTAAAATGTGTCCCCGCTCAATGCGGTCGACGTACGAACCGTCAGGGGACGCGCACGCGCGTGGGTCCTTGCCTCCACGCCACGCGCCAGCGAGGCATACTTACCTGGCAGGGGAGACACCATGATCACGAAGGTGGTTCACCCACGGCGAGGCTCAGCCATTGCACTCCGTGCTTTGCTGACCCGTGCGAATTCCCCAAATGTGGGAATCTCGACTGCATCATTTCTGGTAGTGGGGGACTGCGTTCGCGCTCTCCCCTGATGAAGTGTTGAAAACCAAGTACCTGTGAGCGATTTTGGCACAAGCTGTGGCCTTGACGTGTGGTTGTAGCCACTTTACAGAAGCCCAGCTTCAAACCACACCCCCCTCGACGACAGAGGACAAGCACACGTCTTAAAGCCCCAATATAAGGGCAGAGGCCACGCCCCCGGCTTGAAACCACCCCCCAAAGGTGATAAGCCACGCCCACAGCTCCAAACCATGCCGCCATGGTGATAGGCCACGCCCCCAGCTTCAAGCCCCGCCCACCCGACATCAGATCTACAAGCTCATAGAGCTGTGACCTACCGGCTTGTAGATCTGCTGTTTTTCACGCCACAGGGCTTTAAGCCACCCGCCCCCAGGCCGAAAGGCCACGCCCCCTGGCTCCAAACCACGCCCCCAGGCCACGCCCACAGAGGGGGCGGGGTCAAGGGGTCAAGGGTCAAGTGGGTCAATGCAGCCACTATGGGAAATATTCTATCTGCAGAGGTCAACATGTGTGAATTTTTCAAAGTCCAAAAGTCACCATCTGTGAAAATGACTAAGTCCAGAAGTGAAAACGGCCAAAGTTGGGGTTTTGCCCGGCTCTCCACGGGGCCCCGGGGACCCCCCGGCCCCCACCGAGGTGCCCAGCCAGATCCCAGCTAAGCCCTCTACCTGGCTCTCCATCCGAACCCGGGGACCCACCCTTAAGCGCCCCCTGAGGAGTCCAGACCCAAGCCCGCGGGCGTTAGTTCGCCTCGCCCCTGGGGATATAGCTCGTTTTTTTCCAGAGAGCCATGGCACCACAGGCCGAAGTCCGGCCGTGCAAGGGCTCCCTTGTTGGGGTGCGAGAGCTGAAAAGATGCCCTGTTGAAGGCCCCCCCACGCCAAACGGGGGCGTTCATAGAGGACGCCACCGGGCCAGGTGGAAGCACAGTGACGCGCAGTTCCGTGTTCCGCAGCCCACACAAGCTTTATAAGTTGTAGCGCCCCCTAGTGCCTCTCTGAAATGTCTGTTTTTTGGGGGATTTTTTTTTTGTTAGCAATTTTTTTTGGTTTTCTGTCCATTTCAGCCCCAAAAAATAAAATTGAACATTGTAAAATGTTCAACAAGGCCACGCCCCCTATTTCACACACACACACACACACACACACACACACACACACACACACACACACACACACACACACACACACACACACACACACACACACACACACACACACACACACACACACATACAATTTGTGTCGTTCCAATTTGTGTCCTATTTGTCCTATTTGCCTGATCTTCTCTGTATCGTTCCAATTTGTGTCCTATTTGTCAAATGGAGTCATTATTAGGGCCTAGGGTTAGGGTTTGGGCTAGGGTAAGGGTTAGGGTTAGGGTCATAGCTAATTTCTGATAATAATGAATAACCTGACTCACAGAGTGGGGGGGGGGGAGGGGGGTTTGCCATGTTGCCAGAAAGCTAAGAGCGTGCGCCGCTGAATGGTTGATCGGCGTGGCTGGCGCCTTTGCCGGCCACGGCGGAGAGAGGTCAGAATTACTCGGGTCTCTCTTCATGACGAATAAGCCTTTCGCCTTTTACTAAAGACTTCCGTGGAGAGGGACATTCATGAGTTATGCATATTTTTGGATGGCCTTGCCCTTTGGACGAGGCCGACTCAGCTGTTGAATGAAACGAGCCGTGGTATGCGGGCGTGTTTGAGGTCGAGGTAGGCGGGAGCGCCTTCGTGTCACTCTGTGGCCTTAACGTCTCGTTGGAGCTACTTTACGGAAGATGACAAAGTATGAGTTGCCGCAGGAAGGCGAGCGGGCAAGACATCAGATCTACGAGCCCCGCCCGCAGCTGTAAGCCACGCCCCCAAGCCGATAGGCCACGCCCGCTGCTGTAAGCCACGCCCCTAAGCCGATAAGCCACGCCCGCAGCTGTAAGCCACGCCCACAGCTTGACGAGGGCCACAGGTGGGTGTCACGCCGGGTGAGAATGGAATCAGCGGAGAGTGCGGGCGTTCGGGCAGTCAGTTAAGGGGTTATCGCTTCTCGGCCTTTTGGCTAAGATCAAGTGTAGTATCTGTTCTTATCAGTTTAATATCTGATATGTCCCCTATATGGGGACTACATATTAAACGGATTTTTGAACTCGGGAGTCGAAACAGGGGCTTGCTCCGTTCGCTCCACGCATTGACCCGGCACTGCAGTGCCGCCGGGAACGGTGCACCTCCTATCGCCTTGTTGAAAGAACACGTGAGTGAATAACCACGCTTTGCTCCTGCCGTAGAGGTGGGCGATGCGTTGTTTTGCAAAGTGGTTCTAAAGTAGGGGATTCCACTTCCAAAAAACAACGCACGTACGAGTCAACGTGTAGCCCATTTTCCTCCCCAACCCAACAATCGACAGCTAGCGTCCACGAGGTTCGTAAAATGTGTCCCCGCTCAATGCGGTCGACGTACGAACCGTCAGGGCACGCGCACGCGCGTGGGTCCTTGCCTCCACGCCACGCGCCAGCGAGGCATACTTACCTGGCAGGGGAGACACCATGATCACGAAGGTGGTTCACCCACGGCGAGGCTCAGCCATTGCACTCCGTGCTTTGCTGACCCGTGCGAATTCCCCAAATGTGGGAATCTCGACTGCATCATTTCTGGTAGTGGGGGACTGCGTTCGCGCTCTCCCCTGATGAAGTGTTGAAAACCAAGTACCTGTGAGCGATTTTGGCACAAGCTGTGGCCTTGACGTGTGGTTGTAGCCACTTTACAGAAGCCCAGCTTCAAACCACACCCCCCTCGACGACAGAGGACAAGCACACGTCTTAAAGCCCCAATATAAGGGCAGAGGCCACGCCCCCGGCTTGAAACCACCCCCCAAAGGTGATAAGCCACGCCCACAGCTCCAAACCATGCCGCCATGGTGATAGGCCACGCCCCCAGCTTCAAGCCCCGCCCACCCGACATCAGATCTACAAGCTCATAGAGCTGTGACCTACCGGCTTGTAGATCTGCTGTTTTTCACGCCACAGGGCTTTAAGCCACCCGCCCCCAGGCCGAAAGGCCACGCCCCCTGGCTCCAAACCACGCCCCCAGGCCACGCCCACAGAGGGGGCGGGGTCAAGGGGTCAAGGGTCAAGTGGGTCAATGCAGCCACTATGGGAAATATTCTATCTGCAGAGGTCAACATGTGTGAATTTTTCAAAGTCCAAAAGTCACCATCTGTGAAAATGACTAAGTCCAGAAGTGAAAACGGCCAAAGTTGGGGTTTTGCCCGGCTCTCCACGGGGCCCCGGGGACCCCCCGGCCCCCACCGAGGTGCCCAGCCAGATCCCAGCTAAGCCCTCTACCTGGCTCTCCATCCGAACCCGGGGACCCACCCTTAAGCGCCCCCTGAGGAGTCCAGACCCAAGCCCGCGGGCGTTAGTTCGCCTCGCCCCTGGGGATATAGCTCGTTTTTTTCCAGAGAGCCATGGCACCACAGGCCGAAGTCCGGCCGTGCAAGGGCTCCCTTGTTGGGGTGCGAGAGCTGAAAAGATGCCCTGTTGAAGGCCCCCCCACGCCAAACGGGGGCGTTCATAGAGGACGCCACCGGGCCAGGTGGAAGCACAGTGACGCGCAGTTCCGTGTTCCGCAGCCCACACAAGCTTTATAAGTTGTAGCGCCCCCTAGTGCCTCTCTGAAATGTCTGTTTTTTGGGGGATTTTTTTTTTGTTAGCAATTTTTTTTGGTTTTCTGTCCATTTCAGCCCCAAAAAATAAAATTGAACATTGTAAAATGTTCAACAAGGCCACGCCCCCTATTTCACACACACACACACACACACACACACACACACACACACACACACACACACACACACACACACACACACACACACACACACACACACACACACACACACACACACACACATACAATTTGTGTCGTTCCAATTTGTGTCCTATTTGTCCTATTTGCCTGATCTTCTCTGTATCGTTCCAATTTGTGTCCTATTTGTCAAATGGAGTCATTATTAGGGCCTAGGGTTAGGGTTTGGGCTAGGGTAAGGGTTAGGGTTAGGGTCATAGCTAATTTCTGATAATAATGAATAACCTGACTCACAGAGTGGGGGGGGGGGAGGGGGGTTTGCCATGTTGCCAGAAAGCTAAGAGCGTGCGCCGCTGAATGGTTGATCGGCGTGGCTGGCGCCTTTGCCGGCCACGGCGGAGAGAGGTCAGAATTACTCGGGTCTCTCTTCATGACGAATAAGCCTTTCGCCTTTTACTAAAGACTTCCGTGGAGAGGGACATTCATGAGTTATGCATATTTTTGGATGGCCTTGCCCTTTGGACGAGGCCGACTCAGCTGTTGAATGAAACGAGCCGTGGTATGCGGGCGTGTTTGAGGTCGAGGTAGGCGGGAGCGCCTTCGTGTCACTCTGTGGCCTTAACGTCTCGTTGGAGCTACTTTACGGAAGATGACAAAGTATGAGTTGCCGCAGGAAGGCGAGCGGGCAAGACATCAGATCTACGAGCCCCGCCCGCAGCTGTAAGCCACGCCCCCAAGCCGATAGGCCACGCCCGCTGCTGTAAGCCACGCCCCTAAGCCGATAAGCCACGCCCGCAGCTGTAAGCCACGCCCACAGCTTGACGAGGGCCACAGGTGGGTGTCACGCCGGGTGAGAATGGAATCAGCGGAGAGTGCGGGCGTTCGGGCAGTCAGTTAAGGGGTTATCGCTTCTCGGCCTTTTGGCTAAGATCAAGTGTAGTATCTGTTCTTATCAGTTTAATATCTGATATGTCCCCTATATGGGGACTACATATTAAACGGATTTTTGAACTCGGGAGTCGAAACAGGGGCTTGCTCCGTTCGCTCCACGCATTGACCCGGCACTGCAGTGCCGCCGGGAACGGTGCACCTCCTATCGCCTTGTTGAAAGAACACGTGAGTGAATAACCACGCTTTGCTCCTGCCGTAGAGGTGGGCGATGCGTTGTTTTGCAAAGTGGTTCTAAAGTAGGGGATTCCACTTCCAAAAAACAACGCACGTACGAGTCAACGTGTAGCCCATTTTCCTCCCCAACCCAACAATCGACAGCTAGCGTCCACGAGGTTCGTAAAATGTGTCCCCGCTCAATGCGGTCGACGTACGAACCGTCAGGGGACGCGCACGCGCGTGGGTCCTTGCCTCCACGCCACGCGCCAGCGAGGCATACTTACCTGGCAGGGGAGACACCATGATCACGAAGGTGGTTCACCCACGGCGAGGCTCAGCCATTGCACTCCGTGCTTTGCTGACCCGTGCGAATTCCCCAAATGTGGGAATCTCGACTGCATCATTTCTGGTAGTGGGGGACTGCGTTCGCGCTCTCCCCTGATGAAGTGTTGAAAACCAAGTACCTGTGAGCGATTTTGGCACAAGCTGTGGCCTTGACGTGTGGTTGTAGCCACTTTACAGAAGCCCAGCTTCAAACCACACCCCCCTCGACGACAGAGGACAAGCACACGTCTTAAAGCCCCAATATAAGGGCAGAGGCCACGCCCCCGGCTTGAAACCACCCCCCAAAGGTGATAAGCCACGCCCACAGCTCCAAACCATGCCGCCATGGTGATAGGCCACGCCCCCAGCTTCAAGCCCCGCCCACCCGACATCAGATCTACAAGCTCATAGAGCTGTGACCTACCGGCTTGTAGATCTGCTGTTTTTCACGCCACAGGGCTTTAAGCCACCCGCCCCCAGGCCGAAAGGCCACGCCCCCTGGCTCCAAACCACGCCCCCAGGCCACGCCCACAGAGGGGGCGGGGTCAAGGGGTCAAGGGTCAAGTGGGTCAATGCAGCCACTATGGGAAATATTCTATCTGCAGAGGTCAACATGTGTGAATTTTTCAAAGTCCAAAAGTCACCATCTGTGAAAATGACTAAGTCCAGAAGTGAAAACGGCCAAAGTTGGGGTTTTGCCCGGCTCTCCACGGGGCCCCGGGGACCCCCCGGCCCCCACCGAGGTGCCCAGCCAGATCCCAGCTAAGCCCTCTACCTGGCTCTCCATCCGAACCCGGGGACCCACCCTTAAGCGCCCCCTGAGGAGTCCAGACCCAAGCCCGCGGGCGTTAGTTCGCCTCGCCCCTGGGGATATAGCTCGTTTTTTTCCAGAGAGCCATGGCACCACAGGCCGAAGTCCGGCCGTGCAAGGGCTCCCTTGTTGGGGTGCGAGAGCTGAAAAGATGCCCTGTTGAAGGCCCCCCCACGCCAAACGGGGGCGTTCATAGAGGACGCCACCGGGCCAGGTGGAAGCACAGTGACGCGCAGTTCCGTGTTCCGCAGCCCACACAAGCTTTATAAGTTGTAGCGCCCCCTAGTGCCTCTCTGAAATGTCTGTTTTTTGGGGGATTTTTTTTTTGTTAGCAATTTTTTTTGGTTTTCTGTCCATTTCAGCCCCAAAAAATAAAATTGAACATTGTAAAATGTTCAACAAGGCCACGCCCCCTATTTCACACACACACACACACACACACACACACACACACACACACACACACACACACACACACACACACACACACACACACACACACACACACACACACACACACACACACACATACAATTTGTGTCGTTCCAATTTGTGTCCTATTTGTCCTATTTGCCTGATCTTCTCTGTATCGTTCCAATTTGTGTCCTATTTGTCAAATGGAGTCATTATTAGGGCCTAGGGTTAGGGTTTGGGCTAGGGTAAGGGTTAGGGTTAGGGTCATAGCTAATTTCTGATAATAATGAATAACCTGACTCACAGAGTGGGGGGGGGGGAGGGGGGTTTGCCATGTTGCCAGAAAGCTAAGAGCGTGCGCCGCTGAATGGTTGATCGGCGTGGCTGGCGCCTTTGCCGGCCACGGCGGAGAGAGGTCAGAATTACTCGGGTCTCTCTTCATGACGAATAAGCCTTTCGCCTTTTACTAAAGACTTCCGTGGAGAGGGACATTCATGAGTTATGCATATTTTTGGATGGCCTTGCCCTTTGGACGAGGCCGACTCAGCTGTTGAATGAAACGAGCCGTGGTATGCGGGCGTGTTTGAGGTCGAGGTAGGCGGGAGCGCCTTCGTGTCACTCTGTGGCCTTAACGTCTCGTTGGAGCTACTTTACGGAAGATGACAAAGTATGAGTTGCCGCAGGAAGGCGAGCGGGCAAGACATCAGATCTACGAGCCCCGCCCGCAGCTGTAAGCCACGCCCCCAAGCCGATAGGCCACGCCCGCTGCTGTAAGCCACGCCCCTAAGCCGATAAGCCACGCCCGCAGCTGTAAGCCACGCCCACAGCTTGACGAGGGCCACAGGTGGGTGTCACGCCGGGTGAGAATGGAATCAGCGGAGAGTGCGGGCGTTCGGGCAGTCAGTTAAGGGGTTATCGCTTCTCGGCCTTTTGGCTAAGATCAAGTGTAGTATCTGTTCTTATCAGTTTAATATCTGATATGTCCCCTATATGGGGACTACATATTAAACGGATTTTTGAACTCGGGAGTCGAAACAGGGGCTTGCTCCGTTCGCTCCACGCATTGACCCGGCACTGCAGTGCCGCCGGGAACGGTGCACCTCCTATCGCCTTGTTGAAAGAACACGTGAGTGAATAACCACGCTTTGCTCCTGCCGTAGAGGTGGGCGATGCGTTGTTTTGCAAAGTGGTTCTAAAGTAGGGGATTCCACTTCCAAAAAACAACGCACGTACGAGTCAACGTGTAGCCCATTTTCCTCCCCAACCCAACAATCGACAGCTAGCGTCCACGAGGTTCGTAAAATGTGTCCCCGCTCAATGCGGTCGACGTACGAACCGTCAGGGGACGCGCACGCGCGTGGGTCCTTGCCTCCACGCCACGCGCCAGCGAGGCATACTTACCTGGCAGGGGAGACACCATGATCACGAAGGTGGTTCACCCACGGCGAGGCTCAGCCATTGCACTCCGTGCTTTGCTGACCCGTGCGAATTCCCCAAATGTGGGAATCTCGACTGCATCATTTCTGGTAGTGGGGGACTGCGTTCGCGCTCTCCCCTGATGAAGTGTTGAAAACCAAGTACCTGTGAGCGATTTTGGCACAAGCTGTGGCCTTGACGTGTGGTTGTAGCCACTTTACAGAAGCCCAGCTTCAAACCACACCCCCCTCGACGACAGAGGACAAGCACACGTCTTAAAGCCCCAATATAAGGGCAGAGGCCACGCCCCCGGCTTGAAACCACCCCCCAAAGGTGATAAGCCACGCCCACAGCTCCAAACCATGCCGCCATGGTGATAGGCCACGCCCCCAGCTTCAAGCCCCGCCCACCCGACATCAGATCTACAAGCTCATAGAGCTGTGACCTACCGGCTTGTAGATCTGCTGTTTTTCACGCCACAGGGCTTTAAGCCACCCGCCCCCAGGCCGAAAGGCCACGCCCCCTGGCTCCAAACCACGCCCCCAGGCCACGCCCACAGAGGGGGCGGGGTCAAGGGGTCAAGGGTCAAGTGGGTCAATGCAGCCACTATGGGAAATATTCTATCTGCAGAGGTCAACATGTGTGAATTTTTCAAAGTCCAAAAGTCACCATCTGTGAAAATGACTAAGTCCAGAAGTGAAAACGGCCAAAGTTGGGGTTTTGCCCGGCTCTCCACGGGGCCCCGGGGACCCCCCGGCCCCCACCGAGGTGCCCAGCCAGATCCCAGCTAAGCCCTCTACCTGGCTCTCCATCCGAACCCGGGGACCCACCCTTAAGCGCCCCCTGAGGAGTCCAGACCCAAGCCCGCGGGCGTTAGTTCGCCTCGCCCCTGGGGATATAGCTCGTTTTTTTCCAGAGAGCCATGGCACCACAGGCCGAAGTCCGGCCGTGCAAGGGCTCCCTTGTTGGGGTGCGAGAGCTGAAAAGATGCCCTGTTGAAGGCCCCCCCACGCCAAACGGGGGCGTTCATAGAGGACGCCACCGGGCCAGGTGGAAGCACAGTGACGCGCAGTTCCGTGTTCCGCAGCCCACACAAGCTTTATAAGTTGTAGCGCCCCCTAGTGCCTCTCTGAAATGTCTGTTTTTTGGGGGATTTTTTTTTTGTTAGCAATTTTTTTTGGTTTTCTGTCCATTTCAGCCCCAAAAAATAAAATTGAACATTGTAAAATGTTCAACAAGGCCACGCCCCCTATTTCACACACACACACACACACACACACACACACACACACACACACACACACACACACACACACACACACACACACACACACACACACACACACACACACACACACACACATACAATTTGTGTCGTTCCAATTTGTGTCCTATTTGTCCTATTTGCCTGATCTTCTCTGTATCGTTCCAATTTGTGTCCTATTTGTCAAATGGAGTCATTATTAGGGCCTAGGGTTAGGGTTTGGGCTAGGGTAAGGGTTAGGGTTAGGGTCATAGCTAATTTCTGATAATAATGAATAACCTGACTCACAGAGTGGGGGGGGGGGAGGGGGGTTTGCCATGTTGCCAGAAAGCTAAGAGCGTGCGCCGCTGAATGGTTGATCGGCGTGGCTGGCGCCTTTGCCGGCCACGGCGGAGAGAGGTCAGAATTACTCGGGTCTCTCTTCATGACGAATAAGCCTTTCGCCTTTTACTAAAGACTTCCGTGGAGAGGGACATTCATGAGTTATGCATATTTTTGGATGGCCTTGCCCTTTGGACGAGGCCGACTCAGCTGTTGAATGAAACGAGCCGTGGTATGCGGGCGTGTTTGAGGTCGAGGTAGGCGGGAGCGCCTTCGTGTCACTCTGTGGCCTTAACGTCTCGTTGGAGCTACTTTACGGAAGATGACAAAGTATGAGTTGCCGCAGGAAGGCGAGCGGGCAAGACATCAGATCTACGAGCCCCGCCCGCAGCTGTAAGCCACGCCCCCAAGCCGATAGGCCACGCCCGCTGCTGTAAGCCACGCCCCTAAGCCGATAAGCCACGCCCGCAGCTGTAAGCCACGCCCACAGCTTGACGAGGGCCACAGGTGGGTGTCACGCCGGGTGAGAATGGAATCAGCGGAGAGTGCGGGCGTTCGGGCAGTCAGTTAAGGGGTTATCGCTTCTCGGCCTTTTGGCTAAGATCAAGTGTAGTATCTGTTCTTATCAGTTTAATATCTGATATGTCCCCTATATGGGGACTACATATTAAACGGATTTTTGAACTCGGGAGTCGAAACAGGGGCTTGCTCCGTTCGCTCCACGCATTGACCCGGCACTGCAGTGCCGCCGGGAACGGTGCACCTCCTATCGCCTTGTTGAAAGAACACGTGAGTGAATAACCACGCTTTGCTCCTGCCGTAGAGGTGGGCGATGCGTTGTTTTGCAAAGTGGTTCTAAAGTAGGGGATTCCACTTCCAAAAAACAACGCACGTACGAGTCAACGTGTAGCCCATTTTCCTCCCCAACCCAACAATCGACAGCTAGCGTCCACGAGGTTCGTAAAATGTGTCCCCGCTCAATGCGGTCGACGTACGAACCGTCAGGGGACGCGCACGCGCGTGGGTCCTTGCCTCCACGCCACGCGCCAGCGAGGCATACTTACCTGGCAGGGGAGACACCATGATCACGAAGGTGGTTCACCCACGGCGAGGCTCAGCCATTGCACTCCGTGCTTTGCTGACCCGTGCGAATTCCCCAAATGTGGGAATCTCGACTGCATCATTTCTGGTAGTGGGGGACTGCGTTCGCGCTCTCCCCTGATGAAGTGTTGAAAACCAAGTACCTGTGAGCGATTTTGGCACAAGCTGTGGCCTTGACGTGTGGTTGTAGCCACTTTACAGAAGCCCAGCTTCAAACCACACCCCCCTCGACGACAGAGGACAAGCACACGTCTTAAAGCCCCAATATAAGGGCAGAGGCCACGCCCCCGGCTTGAAACCACCCCCCAAAGGTGATAAGCCACGCCCACAGCTCCAAACCATGCCGCCATGGTGATAGGCCACGCCCCCAGCTTCAAGCCCCGCCCACCCGACATCAGATCTACAAGCTCATAGAGCTGTGACCTACCGGCTTGTAGATCTGCTGTTTTTCACGCCACAGGGCTTTAAGCCACCCGCCCCCAGGCCGAAAGGCCACGCCCCCTGGCTCCAAACCACGCCCCCAGGCCACGCCCACAGAGGGGGCGGGGTCAAGGGGTCAAGGGTCAAGTGGGTCAATGCAGCCACTATGGGAAATATTCTATCTGCAGAGGTCAACATGTGTGAATTTTTCAAAGTCCAAAAGTCACCATCTGTGAAAATGACTAAGTCCAGAAGTGAAAACGGCCAAAGTTGGGGTTTTGCCCGGCTCTCCACGGGGCCCCGGGGACCCCCCGGCCCCCACCGAGGTGCCCAGCCAGATCCCAGCTAAGCCCTCTACCTGGCTCTCCATCCGAACCCGGGGACCCACCCTTAAGCGCCCCCTGAGGAGTCCAGACCCAAGCCCGCGGGCGTTAGTTCGCCTCGCCCCTGGGGATATAGCTCGTTTTTTTCCAGAGAGCCATGGCACCACAGGCCGAAGTCCGGCCGTGCAAGGGCTCCCTTGTTGGGGTGCGAGAGCTGAAAAGATGCCCTGTTGAAGGCCCCCCCACGCCAAACGGGGGCGTTCATAGAGGACGCCACCGGGCCAGGTGGAAGCACAGTGACGCGCAGTTCCGTGTTCCGCAGCCCACACAAGCTTTATAAGTTGTAGCGCCCCCTAGTGCCTCTCTGAAATGTCTGTTTTTTGGGGGATTTTTTTTTTGTTAGCAATTTTTTTTGGTTTTCTGTCCATTTCAGCCCCAAAAAATAAAATTGAACATTGTAAAATGTTCAACAAGGCCACGCCCCCTATTTCACACACACACACACACACACACACACACACACACACACACACACACACACACACACACACACACACACACACACACACACACACACACACACACACACACACACACATACAATTTGTGTCGTTCCAATTTGTGTCCTATTTGTCCTATTTGCCTGATCTTCTCTGTATCGTTCCAATTTGTGTCCTATTTGTCAAATGGAGTCATTATTAGGGCCTAGGGTTAGGGTTTGGGCTAGGGTAAGGGTTAGGGTTAGGGTCATAGCTAATTTCTGATAATAATGAATAACCTGACTCACAGAGTGGGGGGGGGGGAGGGGGGTTTGCCATGTTGCCAGAAAGCTAAGAGCGTGCGCCGCTGAATGGTTGATCGGCGTGGCTGGCGCCTTTGCCGGCCACGGCGGAGAGAGGTCAGAATTACTCGGGTCTCTCTTCATGACGAATAAGCCTTTCGCCTTTTACTAAAGACTTCCGTGGAGAGGGACATTCATGAGTTATGCATATTTTTGGATGGCCTTGCCCTTTGGACGAGGCCGACTCAGCTGTTGAATGAAACGAGCCGTGGTATGCGGGCGTGTTTGAGGTCGAGGTAGGCGGGAGCGCCTTCGTGTCACTCTGTGGCCTTAACGTCTCGTTGGAGCTACTTTACGGAAGATGACAAAGTATGAGTTGCCGCAGGAAGGCGAGCGGGCAAGACATCAGATCTACGAGCCCCGCCCGCAGCTGTAAGCCACGCCCCCAAGCCGATAGGCCACGCCCGCTGCTGTAAGCCACGCCCCTAAGCCGATAAGCCACGCCCGCAGCTGTAAGCCACGCCCACAGCTTGACGAGGGCCACAGGTGGGTGTCACGCCGGGTGAGAATGGAATCAGCGGAGAGTGCGGGCGTTCGGGCAGTCAGTTAAGGGGTTATCGCTTCTCGGCCTTTTGGCTAAGATCAAGTGTAGTATCTGTTCTTATCAGTTTAATATCTGATATGTCCCCTATATGGGGACTACATATTAAACGGATTTTTGAACTCGGGAGTCGAAACAGGGGCTTGCTCCGTTCGCTCCACGCATTGACCCGGCACTGCAGTGCCGCCGGGAACGGTGCACCTCCTATCGCCTTGTTGAAAGAACACGTGAGTGAATAACCACGCTTTGCTCCTGCCGTAGAGGTGGGCGATGCGTTGTTTTGCAAAGTGGTTCTAAAGTAGGGGATTCCACTTCCAAAAAACAACGCACGTACGAGTCAACGTGTAGCCCATTTTCCTCCCCAACCCAACAATCGACAGCTAGCGTCCACGAGGTTCGTAAAATGTGTCCCCGCTCAATGCGGTCGACGTACGAACCGTCAGGGGACGCGCACGCGCGTGGGTCCTTGCCTCCACGCCACGCGCCAGCGAGGCATACTTACCTGGCAGGGGAGACACCATGATCACGAAGGTGGTTCACCCACGGCGAGGCTCAGCCATTGCACTCCGTGCTTTGCTGACCCGTGCGAATTCCCCAAATGTGGGAATCTCGACTGCATCATTTCTGGTAGTGGGGGACTGCGTTCGCGCTCTCCCCTGATGAAGTGTTGAAAACCAAGTACCTGTGAGCGATTTTGGCACAAGCTGTGGCCTTGACGTGTGGTTGTAGCCACTTTACAGAAGCCCAGCTTCAAACCACACCCCCCTCGACGACAGAGGACAAGCACACGTCTTAAAGCCCCAATATAAGGGCAGAGGCCACGCCCCCGGCTTGAAACCACCCCCCAAAGGTGATAAGCCACGCCCACAGCTCCAAACCATGCCGCCATGGTGATAGGCCACGCCCCCAGCTTCAAGCCCCGCCCACCCGACATCAGATCTACAAGCTCATAGAGCTGTGACCTACCGGCTTGTAGATCTGCTGTTTTTCACGCCACAGGGCTTTAAGCCACCCGCCCCCAGGCCGAAAGGCCACGCCCCCTGGCTCCAAACCACGCCCCCAGGCCACGCCCACAGAGGGGGCGGGGTCAAGGGGTCAAGGGTCAAGTGGGTCAATGCAGCCACTATGGGAAATATTCTATCTGCAGAGGTCAACATGTGTGAATTTTTCAAAGTCCAAAAGTCACCATCTGTGAAAATGACTAAGTCCAGAAGTGAAAACGGCCAAAGTTGGGGTTTTGCCCGGCTCTCCACGGGGCCCCGGGGACCCCCCGGCCCCCACCGAGGTGCCCAGCCAGATCCCAGCTAAGCCCTCTACCTGGCTCTCCATCCGAACCCGGGGACCCACCCTTAAGCGCCCCCTGAGGAGTCCAGACCCAAGCCCGCGGGCGTTAGTTCGCCTCGCCCCTGGGGATATAGCTCGTTTTTTTCCAGAGAGCCATGGCACCACAGGCCGAAGTCCGGCCGTGCAAGGGCTCCCTTGTTGGGGTGCGAGAGCTGAAAAGATGCCCTGTTGAAGGCCCCCCCACGCCAAACGGGGGCGTTCATAGAGGACGCCACCGGGCCAGGTGGAAGCACAGTGACGCGCAGTTCCGTGTTCCGCAGCCCACACAAGCTTTATAAGTTGTAGCGCCCCCTAGTGCCTCTCTGAAATGTCTGTTTTTTGGGGGATTTTTTTTTTGTTAGCAATTTTTTTTGGTTTTCTGTCCATTTCAGCCCCAAAAAATAAAATTGAACATTGTAAAATGTTCAACAAGGCCACGCCCCCTATTTCACACACACACACACACACACACACACACACACACACACACACACACACACACACACACACACACACACACACACACACACACACACACACACACACACACACACACACATACAATTTGTGTCGTTCCAATTTGTGTCCTATTTGTCCTATTTGCCTGATCTTCTCTGTATCGTTCCAATTTGTGTCCTATTTGTCAAATGGAGTCATTATTAGGGCCTAGGGTTAGGGTTTGGGCTAGGGTAAGGGTTAGGGTTAGGGTCATAGCTAATTTCTGATAATAATGAATAACCTGACTCACAGAGTGGGGGGGGGGGAGGGGGGTTTGCCATGTTGCCAGAAAGCTAAGAGCGTGCGCCGCTGAATGGTTGATCGGCGTGGCTGGCGCCTTTGCCGGCCACGGCGGAGAGAGGTCAGAATTACTCGGGTCTCTCTTCATGACGAATAAGCCTTTCGCCTTTTACTAAAGACTTCCGTGGAGAGGGACATTCATGAGTTATGCATATTTTTGGATGGCCTTGCCCTTTGGACGAGGCCGACTCAGCTGTTGAATGAAACGAGCCGTGGTATGCGGGCGTGTTTGAGGTCGAGGTAGGCGGGAGCGCCTTCGTGTCACTCTGTGGCCTTAACGTCTCGTTGGAGCTACTTTACGGAAGATGACAAAGTATGAGTTGCCGCAGGAAGGCGAGCGGGCAAGACATCAGATCTACGAGCCCCGCCCGCAGCTGTAAGCCACGCCCCCAAGCCGATAGGCCACGCCCGCTGCTGTAAGCCACGCCCCTAAGCCGATAAGCCACGCCCGCAGCTGTAAGCCACGCCCACAGCTTGACGAGGGCCACAGGTGGGTGTCACGCCGGGTGAGAATGGAATCAGCGGAGAGTGCGGGCGTTCGGGCAGTCAGTTAAGGGGTTATCGCTTCTCGGCCTTTTGGCTAAGATCAAGTGTAGTATCTGTTCTTATCAGTTTAATATCTGATATGTCCCCTATATGGGGACTACATATTAAACGGATTTTTGAACTCGGGAGTCGAAACAGGGGCTTGCTCCGTTCGCTCCACGCATTGACCCGGCACTGCAGTGCCGCCGGGAACGGTGCACCTCCTATCGCCTTGTTGAAAGAACACGTGAGTGAATAACCACGCTTTGCTCCTGCCGTAGAGGTGGGCGATGCGTTGTTTTGCAAAGTGGTTCTAAAGTAGGGGATTCCACTTCCAAAAAACAACGCACGTACGAGTCAACGTGTAGCCCATTTTCCTCCCCAACCCAACAATCGACAGCTAGCGTCCACGAGGTTCGTAAAATGTGTCCCCGCTCAATGCGGTCGACGTACGAACCGTCAGGGGACGCGCACGCGCGTGGGTCCTTGCCTCCACGCCACGCGCCAGCGAGGCATACTTACCTGGCAGGGGAGACACCATGATCACGAAGGTGGTTCACCCACGGCGAGGCTCAGCCATTGCACTCCGTGCTTTGCTGACCCGTGCGAATTCCCCAAATGTGGGAATCTCGACTGCATCATTTCTGGTAGTGGGGGACTGCGTTCGCGCTCTCCCCTGATGAAGTGTTGAAAACCAAGTACCTGTGAGCGATTTTGGCACAAGCTGTGGCCTTGACGTGTGGTTGTAGCCACTTTACAGAAGCCCAGCTTCAAACCACACCCCCCTCGACGACAGAGGACAAGCACACGTCTTAAAGCCCCAATATAAGGGCAGAGGCCACGCCCCCGGCTTGAAACCACCCCCCAAAGGTGATAAGCCACGCCCACAGCTCCAAACCATGCCGCCATGGTGATAGGCCACGCCCCCAGCTTCAAGCCCCGCCCACCCGACATCAGATCTACAAGCTCATAGAGCTGTGACCTACCGGCTTGTAGATCTGCTGTTTTTCACGCCACAGGGCTTTAAGCCACCCGCCCCCAGGCCGAAAGGCCACGCCCCCTGGCTCCAAACCACGCCCCCAGGCCACGCCCACAGAGGGGGCGGGGTCAAGGGGTCAAGGGTCAAGTGGGTCAATGCAGCCACTATGGGAAATATTCTATCTGCAGAGGTCAACATGTGTGAATTTTTCAAAGTCCAAAAGTCACCATCTGTGAAAATGACTAAGTCCAGAAGTGAAAACGGCCAAAGTTGGGGTTTTGCCCGGCTCTCCACGGGGCCCCGGGGACCCCCCGGCCCCCACCGAGGTGCCCAGCCAGATCCCAGCTAAGCCCTCTACCTGGCTCTCCATCCGAACCCGGGGACCCACCCTTAAGCGCCCCCTGAGGAGTCCAGACCCAAGCCCGCGGGCGTTAGTTCGCCTCGCCCCTGGGGATATAGCTCGTTTTTTTCCAGAGAGCCATGGCACCACAGGCCGAAGTCCGGCCGTGCAAGGGCTCCCTTGTTGGGGTGCGAGAGCTGAAAAGATTCCCTGTTGAAGGCCCCCCCACGCCAAACGGGGGCGTTCATAGAGGACGCCACCGGGCCAGGTGGAAGCACAGTGACGCGCAGTTCCGTGTTCCGCAGCCCACACAAGCTTTATAAGTTGTAGCGCCCCCTAGTGCCTCTCTGAAATGTCTGTTTTTTGGGGGATTTTTTTTTTGTTAGCAATTTTTTTTGGTTTTCTGTCCATTTCAGCCCCAAAAAATAAAATTGAACATTGTAAAATGTTCAACAAGGCCACGCCCCCTATTTCACACACACACACACACACACACACACACACACACACACACACACACACACACACACACACACACACACACACACACACACACACACACACACACACACACACACACACATACAATTTGTGTCGTTCCAATTTGTGTCCTATTTGTCCTATTTGCCTGATCTTCTCTGTATCGTTCCAATTTGTGTCCTATTTGTCAAATGGAGTCATTATTAGGGCCTAGGGTTAGGGTTTGGGCTAGGGTAAGGGTTAGGGTTAGGGTCATAGCTAATTTCTGATAATAATGAATAACCTGACTCACAGAGTGGGGGGGGGGGAGGGGGGTTTGCCATGTTGCCAGAAAGCTAAGAGCGTGCGCCGCTGAATGGTTGATCGGCGTGGCTGGCGCCTTTGCCGGCCACGGCGGAGAGAGGTCAGAATTACTCGGGTCTCTCTTCATGACGAATAAGCCTTTCGCCTTTTACTAAAGACTTCCGTGGAGAGGGACATTCATGAGTTATGCATATTTTTGGATGGCCTTGCCCTTTGGACGAGGCCGACTCAGCTGTTGAATGAAACGAGCCGTGGTATGCGGGCGTGTTTGAGGTCGAGGTAGGCGGGAGCGCCTTCGTGTCACTCTGTGGCCTTAACGTCTCGTTGGAGCTACTTTACGGAAGATGACAAAGTATGAGTTGCCGCAGGAAGGCGAGCGGGCAAGACATCAGATCTACGAGCCCCGCCCGCAGCTGTAAGCCACGCCCCCAAGCCGATAGGCCACGCCCGCTGCTGTAAGCCACGCCCCTAAGCCGATAAGCCACGCCCGCAGCTGTAAGCCACGCCCACAGCTTGACGAGGGCCACAGGTGGGTGTCACGCCGGGTGAGAATGGAATCAGCGGAGAGTGCGGGCGTTCGGGCAGTCAGTTAAGGGGTTATCGCTTCTCGGCCTTTTGGCTAAGATCAAGTGTAGTATCTGTTCTTATCAGTTTAATATCTGATATGTCCCCTATATGGGGACTACATATTAAACGGATTTTTGAACTCGGGAGTCGAAACAGGGGCTTGCTCCGTTCGCTCCACGCATTGACCCGGCACTGCAGTGCCGCCGGGAACGGTGCACCTCCTATCGCCTTGTTGAAAGAACACGTGAGTGAATAACCACGCTTTGCTCCTGCCGTAGAGGTGGGCGATGCGTTGTTTTGCAAAGTGGTTCTAAAGTAGGGGATTCCACTTCCAAAAAACAACGCACGTACGAGTCAACGTGTAGCCCATTTTCCTCCCCAACCCAACAATCGACAGCTAGCGTCCACGAGGTTCGTAAAATGTGTCCCCGCTCAATGCGGTCGACGTACGAACCGTCAGGGGACGCGCACGCGCGTGGGTCCTTGCCTCCACGCCACGCGCCAGCGAGGCATACTTACCTGGCAGGGGAGACACCATGATCACGAAGGTGGTTCACCCACGGCGAGGCTCAGCCATTGCACTCCGTGCTTTGCTGACCCGTGCGAATTCCCCAAATGTGGGAATCTCGACTGCATCATTTCTGGTAGTGGGGGACTGCGTTCGCGCTCTCCCCTGATGAAGTGTTGAAAACCAAGTACCTGTGAGCGATTTTGGCACAAGCTGTGGCCTTGACGTGTGGTTGTAGCCACTTTACAGAAGCCCAGCTTCAAACCACACCCCCCTCGACGACAGAGGACAAGCACACGTCTTAAAGCCCCAATATAAGGGCAGAGGCCACGCCCCCGGCTTGAAACCACCCCCCAAAGGTGATAAGCCACGCCCACAGCTCCAAACCATGCCGCCATGGTGATAGGCCACGCCCCCAGCTTCAAGCCCCGCCCACCCGACATCAGATCTACAAGCTCATAGAGCTGTGACCTACCGGCTTGTAGATCTGCTGTTTTTCACGCCACAGGGCTTTAAGCCACCCGCCCCCAGGCCGAAAGGCCACGCCCCCTGGCTCCAAACCACGCCCCCAGGCCACGCCCACAGAGGGGGCGGGGTCAAGGGGTCAAGGGTCAAGTGGGTCAATGCAGCCACTATGGGAAATATTCTATCTGCAGAGGTCAACATGTGTGAATTTTTCAAAGTCCAAAAGTCACCATCTGTGAAAATGACTAAGTCCAGAAGTGAAAACGGCCAAAGTTGGGGTTTTGCCCGGCTCTCCACGGGGCCCCGGGGACCCCCCGGCCCCCACCGAGGTGCCCAGCCAGATCCCAGCTAAGCCCTCTACCTGGCTCTCCATCCGAACCCGGGGACCCACCCTTAAGCGCCCCCTGAGGAGTCCAGACCCAAGCCCGCGGGCGTTAGTTCGCCTCGCCCCTGGGGATATAGCTCGTTTTTTTCCAGAGAGCCATGGCACCACAGGCCGAAGTCCGGCCGTGCAAGGGCTCCCTTGTTGGGGTGCGAGAGCTGAAAAGATGCCCTGTTGAAGGCCCCCCCACGCCAAACGGGGGCGTTCATAGAGGACGCCACCGGGCCAGGTGGAAGCACAGTGACGCGCAGTTCCGTGTTCCGCAGCCCACACAAGCTTTATAAGTTGTAGCGCCCCCTAGTGCCTCTCTGAAATGTCTGTTTTTTGGGGGATTTTTTTTTTGTTAGCAATTTTTTTTGGTTTTCTGTCCATTTCAGCCCCAAAAAATAAAATTGAACATTGTAAAATGTTCAACAAGGCCACGCCCCCTATTTCACACACACACACACACACACACACACACACACACACACACACACACACACACACACACACACACACACACACACACACACACACACACACACACACACACACACACACATACAATTTGTGTCGTTCCAATTTGTGTCCTATTTGTCCTATTTGCCTGATCTTCTCTGTATCGTTCCAATTTGTGTCCTATTTGTCAAATGGAGTCATTATTAGGGCCTAGGGTTAGGGTTTGGGCTAGGGTAAGGGTTAGGGTTAGGGTCATAGCTAATTTCTGATAATAATGAATAACCTGACTCACAGAGTGGGGGGGGGGGAGGGGGGTTTGCCATGTTGCCAGAAAGCTAAGAGCGTGCGCCGCTGAATGGTTGATCGGCGTGGCTGGCGCCTTTGCCGGCCACGGCGGAGAGAGGTCAGAATTACTCGGGTCTCTCTTCATGACGAATAAGCCTTTCGCCTTTTACTAAAGACTTCCGTGGAGAGGGACATTCATGAGTTATGCATATTTTTGGATGGCCTTGCCCTTTGGACGAGGCCGACTCAGCTGTTGAATGAAACGAGCCGTGGTATGCGGGCGTGTTTGAGGTCGAGGTAGGCGGGAGCGCCTTCGTGTCACTCTGTGGCCTTAACGTCTCGTTGGAGCTACTTTACGGAAGATGACAAAGTATGAGTTGCCGCAGGAAGGCGAGCGGGCAAGACATCAGATCTACGAGCCCCGCCCGCAGCTGTAAGCCACGCCCCCAAGCCGATAGGCCACGCCCGCTGCTGTAAGCCACGCCCCTAAGCCGATAAGCCACGCCCGCAGCTGTAAGCCACGCCCACAGCTTGACGAGGGCCACAGGTGGGTGTCACGCCGGGTGAGAATGGAATCAGCGGAGAGTGCGGGCGTTCGGGCAGTCAGTTAAGGGGTTATCGCTTCTCGGCCTTTTGGCTAAGATCAAGTGTAGTATCTGTTCTTATCAGTTTAATATCTGATATGTCCCCTATATGGGGACTACATATTAAACGGATTTTTGAACTCGGGAGTCGAAACAGGGGCTTGCTCCGTTCGCTCCACGCATTGACCCGGCACTGCAGTGCCGCCGGGAACGGTGCACCTCCTATCGCCTTGTTGAAAGAACACGTGAGTGAATAACCACGCTTTGCTCCTGCCGTAGAGGTGGGCGATGCGTTGTTTTGCAAAGTGGTTCTAAAGTAGGGGATTCCACTTCCAAAAAACAACGCACGTACGAGTCAACGTGTAGCCCATTTTCCTCCCCAACCCAACAATCGACAGCTAGCGTCCACGAGGTTCGTAAAATGTGTCCCCGCTCAATGCGGTCGACGTACGAACCGTCAGGGGACGCGCACGCGCGTGGGTCCTTGCCTCCACGCCACGCGCCAGCGAGGCATACTTACCTGGCAGGGGAGACACCATGATCACGAAGGTGGTTCACCCACGGCGAGGCTCAGCCATTGCACTCCGTGCTTTGCTGACCCGTGCGAATTCCCCAAATGTGGGAATCTCGACTGCATCATTTCTGGTAGTGGGGGACTGCGTTCGCGCTCTCCCCTGATGAAGTGTTGAAAACCAAGTACCTGTGAGCGATTTTGGCACAAGCTGTGGCCTTGACGTGTGGTTGTAGCCACTTTACAGAAGCCCAGCTTCAAACCACACCCCCCTCGACGACAGAGGACAAGCACACGTCTTAAAGCCCCAATATAAGGGCAGAGGCCACGCCCCCGGCTTGAAACCACCCCCCAAAGGTGATAAGCCACGCCCACAGCTCCAAACCATGCCGCCATGGTGATAGGCCACGCCCCCAGCTTCAAGCCCCGCCCACCCGACATCAGATCTACAAGCTCATAGAGCTGTGACCTACCGGCTTGTAGATCTGCTGTTTTTCACGCCACAGGGCTTTAAGCCACCCGCCCCCAGGCCGAAAGGCCACGCCCCCTGGCTCCAAACCACGCCCCCAGGCCACGCCCACAGAGGGGGCGGGGTCAAGGGGTCAAGGGTCAAGTGGGTCAATGC
Organism: Gymnoscopelus microlampas; assembly: GCF_963454915.1. Classification (NCBI taxonomy): domain Eukaryota; kingdom Metazoa; phylum Chordata; class Actinopteri; order Myctophiformes; family Myctophidae; genus Gymnoscopelus; species Gymnoscopelus microlampas. The sequence continues at coordinate 981,470 of NW_028155862.1, read as the reverse complement.
AGCCACTATGGGAAATATTCTATCTGCAGAGGTCAACATGTGTGAATTTTTCAAAGTCCAAAAGTCACCATCTGTGAAAATGACTAAGTCCAGAAGTGAAAACGGCCAAAGTTGGGGTTTTGCCCGGCTCTCCACGGGGCCCCGGGGACCCCCCGGCCCCCACCGAGGTGCCCAGCCAGATCCCAGCTAAGCCCTCTACCTGGCTCTCCATCCGAACCCGGGGACCCACCCTTAAGCGCCCCCTGAGGAGTCCAGACCCAAGCCCGCGGGCGTTAGTTCGCCTCGCCCCTGGGGATATAGCTCGTTTTTTTCCAGAGAGCCATGGCACCACAGGCCGAAGTCCGGCCGTGCAAGGGCTCCCTTGTTGGGGTGCGAGAGCTGAAAAGATGCCCTGTTGAAGGCCCCCCCACGCCAAACGGGGGCGTTCATAGAGGACGCCACCGGGCCAGGTGGAAGCACAGTGACGCGCAGTTCCGTGTTCCGCAGCCCACACAAGCTTTATAAGTTGTAGCGCCCCCTAGTGCCTCTCTGAAATGTCTGTTTTTTGGGGGATTTTTTTTTTGTTAGCAATTTTTTTTGGTTTTCTGTCCATTTCAGCCCCAAAAAATAAAATTGAACATTGTAAAATGTTCAACAAGGCCACGCCCCCTATTTCACACACACACACACACACACACACACACACACACACACACACACACACACACACACACACACACACACACACACACACACACACACACACACACACACACACACACACATACAATTTGTGTCGTTCCAATTTGTGTCCTATTTGTCCTATTTGCCTGATCTTCTCTGTATCGTTCCAATTTGTGTCCTATTTGTCAAATGGAGTCATTATTAGGGCCTAGGGTTAGGGTTTGGGCTAGGGTAAGGGTTAGGGTTAGGGTCATAGCTAATTTCTGATAATAATGAATAACCTGACTCACAGAGTGGGGGGGGGGGAGGGGGGTTTGCCATGTTGCCAGAAAGCTAAGAGCGTGCGCCGCTGAATGGTTGATCGGCGTGGCTGGCGCCTTTGCCGGCCACGGCGGAGAGAGGTCAGAATTACTCGGGTCTCTCTTCATGACGAATAAGCCTTTCGCCTTTTACTAAAGACTTCCGTGGAGAGGGACATTCATGAGTTATGCATATTTTTGGATGGCCTTGCCCTTTGGACGAGGCCGACTCAGCTGTTGAATGAAACGAGCCGTGGTATGCGGGCGTGTTTGAGGTCGAGGTAGGCGGGAGCGCCTTCGTGTCACTCTGTGGCCTTAACGTCTCGTTGGAGCTACTTTACGGAAGATGACAAAGTATGAGTTGCCGCAGGAAGGCGAGCGGGCAAGACATCAGATCTACGAGCCCCGCCCGCAGCTGTAAGCCACGCCCCCAAGCCGATAGGCCACGCCCGCTGCTGTAAGCCACGCCCCTAAGCCGATAAGCCACGCCCGCAGCTGTAAGCCACGCCCACAGCTTGACGAGGGCCACAGGTGGGTGTCACGCCGGGTGAGAATGGAATCAGCGGAGAGTGCGGGCGTTCGGGCAGTCAGTTAAGGGGTTATCGCTTCTCGGCCTTTTGGCTAAGATCAAGTGTAGTATCTGTTCTTATCAGTTTAATATCTGATATGTCCCCTATATGGGGACTACATATTAAACGGATTTTTGAACTCGGGAGTCGAAACAGGGGCTTGCTCCGTTCGCTCCACGCATTGACCCGGCACTGCAGTGCCGCCGGGAACGGTGCACCTCCTATCGCCTTGTTGAAAGAACACGTGAGTGAATAACCACGCTTTGCTCCTGCCGTAGAGGTGGGCGATGCGTTGTTTTGCAAAGTGGTTCTAAAGTAGGGGATTCCACTTCCAAAAAACAACGCACGTACGAGTCAACGTGTAGCCCATTTTCCTCCCCAACCCAACAATCGACAGCTAGCGTCCACGAGGTTCGTAAAATGTGTCCCCGCTCAATGCGGTCGACGTACGAACCGTCAGGGGACGCGCACGCGCGTGGGTCCTTGCCTCCACGCCACGCGCCAGCGAGGCATACTTACCTGGCAGGGGAGACACCATGATCACGAAGGTGGTTCACCCACGGCGAGGCTCAGCCATTGCACTCCGTGCTTTGCTGACCCGTGCGAATTCCCCAAATGTGGGAATCTCGACTGCATCATTTCTGGTAGTGGGGGACTGCGTTCGCGCTCTCCCCTGATGAAGTGTTGAAAACCAAGTACCTGTGAGCGATTTTGGCACAAGCTGTGGCCTTGACGTGTGGTTGTAGCCACTTTACAGAAGCCCAGCTTCAAACCACACCCCCCTCGACGACAGAGGACAAGCACACGTCTTAAAGCCCCAATATAAGGGCAGAGGCCACGCCCCCGGCTTGAAACCACCCCCCAAAGGTGATAAGCCACGCCCACAGCTCCAAACCATGCCGCCATGGTGATAGGCCACGCCCCCAGCTTCAAGCCCCGCCCACCCGACATCAGATCTACAAGCTCATAGAGCTGTGACCTACCGGCTTGTAGATCTGCTGTTTTTCACGCCACAGGGCTTTAAGCCACCCGCCCCCAGGCCGAAAGGCCACGCCCCCTGGCTCCAAACCACGCCCCCAGGCCACGCCCACAGAGGGGGCGGGGTCAAGGGGTCAAGGGTCAAGTGGGTCAATGCAGCCACTATGGGAAATATTCTATCTGCAGAGGTCAACATGTGTGAATTTTTCAAAGTCCAAAAGTCACCATCTGTGAAAATGACTAAGTCCAGAAGTGAAAACGGCCAAAGTTGGGGTTTTGCCCGGCTCTCCACGGGGCCCCGGGGACCCCCCGGCCCCCACCGAGGTGCCCAGCCAGATCCCAGCTAAGCCCTCTACCTGGCTCTCCATCCGAACCCGGGGACCCACCCTTAAGCGCCCCCTGAGGAGTCCAGACCCAAGCCCGCGGGCGTTAGTTCGCCTCGCCCCTGGGGATATAGCTCGTTTTTTTCCAGAGAGCCATGGCACCACAGGCCGAAGTCCGGCCGTGCAAGGGCTCCCTTGTTGGGGTGCGAGAGCTGAAAAGATGCCCTGTTGAAGGCCCCCCCACGCCAAACGGGGGCGTTCATAGAGGACGCCACCGGGCCAGGTGGAAGCACAGTGACGCGCAGTTCCGTGTTCCGCAGCCCACACAAGCTTTATAAGTTGTAGCGCCCCCTAGTGCCTCTCTGAAATGTCTGTTTTTTGGGGGATTTTTTTTTTGTTAGCAATTTTTTTTGGTTTTCTGTCCATTTCAGCCCCAAAAAATAAAATTGAACATTGTAAAATGTTCAACAAGGCCACGCCCCCTATTTCACACACACACACACACACACACACACACACACACACACACACACACACACACACACACACACACACACACACACACACACACACACACACACACACACACACACACATACAATTTGTGTCGTTCCAATTTGTGTCCTATTTGTCCTATTTGCCTGATCTTCTCTGTATCGTTCCAATTTGTGTCCTATTTGTCAAATGGAGTCATTATTAGGGCCTAGGGTTAGGGTTTGGGCTAGGGTAAGGGTTAGGGTTAGGGTCATAGCTAATTTCTGATAATAATGAATAACCTGACTCACAGAGTGGGGGGGGGGGAGGGGGGTTTGCCATGTTGCCAGAAAGCTAAGAGCGTGCGCCGCTGAATGGTTGATCGGCGTGGCTGGCGCCTTTGCCGGCCACGGCGGAGAGAGGTCAGAATTACTCGGGTCTCTCTTCATGACGAATAAGCCTTTCGCCTTTTACTAAAGACTTCCGTGGAGAGGGACATTCATGAGTTATGCATATTTTTGGATGGCCTTGCCCTTTGGACGAGGCCGACTCAGCTGTTGAATGAAACGAGCCGTGGTATGCGGGCGTGTTTGAGGTCGAGGTAGGCGGGAGCGCCTTCGTGTCACTCTGTGGCCTTAACGTCTCGTTGGAGCTACTTTACGGAAGATGACAAAGTATGAGTTGCCGCAGGAAGGCGAGCGGGCAAGACATCAGATCTACGAGCCCCGCCCGCAGCTGTAAGCCACGCCCCCAAGCCGATAGGCCACGCCCGCTGCTGTAAGCCACGCCCCTAAGCCGATAAGCCACGCCCGCAGCTGTAAGCCACGCCCACAGCTTGACGAGGGCCACAGGTGGGTGTCACGCCGGGTGAGAATGGAATCAGCGGAGAGTGCGGGCGTTCGGGCAGTCAGTTAAGGGGTTATCGCTTCTCGGCCTTTTGGCTAAGATCAAGTGTAGTATCTGTTCTTATCAGTTTAATATCTGATATGTCCCCTATATGGGGACTACATATTAAACGGATTTTTGAACTCGGGAGTCGAAACAGGGGCTTGCTCCGTTCGCTCCACGCATTGACCCGGCACTGCAGTGCCGCCGGGAACGGTGCACCTCCTATCGCCTTGTTGAAAGAACACGTGAGTGAATAACCACGCTTTGCTCCTGCCGTAGAGGTGGGCGATGCGTTGTTTTGCAAAGTGGTTCTAAAGTAGGGGATTCCACTTCCAAAAAACAACGCACGTACGAGTCAACGTGTAGCCCATTTTCCTCCCCAACCCAACAATCGACAGCTAGCGTCCACGAGGTTCGTAAAATGTGTCCCCGCTCAATGCGGTCGACGTACGAACCGTCAGGGGACGCGCACGCGCGTGGGTCCTTGCCTCCACGCCACGCGCCAGCGAGGCATACTTACCTGGCAGGGGAGACACCATGATCACGAAGGTGGTTCACCCACGGCGAGGCTCAGCCATTGCACTCCGTGCTTTGCTGACCCGTGCGAATTCCCCAAATGTGGGAATCTCGACTGCATCATTTCTGGTAGTGGGGGACTGCGTTCGCGCTCTCCCCTGATGAAGTGTTGAAAACCAAGTACCTGTGAGCGATTTTGGCACAAGCTGTGGCCTTGACGTGTGGTTGTAGCCACTTTACAGAAGCCCAGCTTCAAACCACACCCCCCTCGACGACAGAGGACAAGCACACGTCTTAAAGCCCCAATATAAGGGCAGAGGCCACGCCCCCGGCTTGAAACCACCCCCCAAAGGTGATAAGCCACGCCCACAGCTCCAAACCATGCCGCCATGGTGATAGGCCACGCCCCCAGCTTCAAGCCCCGCCCACCCGACATCAGATCTACAAGCTCATAGAGCTGTGACCTACCGGCTTGTAGATCTGCTGTTTTTCACGCCACAGGGCTTTAAGCCACCCGCCCCCAGGCCGAAAGGCCACGCCCCCTGGCTCCAAACCACGCCCCCAGGCCACGCCCACAGAGGGGGCGGGGTCAAGGGGTCAAGGGTCAAGTGGGTCAATGCAGCCACTATGGGAAATATTCTATCTGCAGAGGTCAACATGTGTGAATTTTTCAAAGTCCAAAAGTCACCATCTGTGAAAATGACTAAGTCCAGAAGTGAAAACGGCCAAAGTTGGGGTTTTGCCCGGCTCTCCACGGGGCCCCGGGGACCCCCCGGCCCCCACCGAGGTGCCCAGCCAGATCCCAGCTAAGCCCTCTACCTGGCTCTCCATCCGAACCCGGGGACCCACCCTTAAGCGCCCCCTGAGGAGTCCAGACCCAAGCCCGCGGGCGTTAGTTCGCCTCGCCCCTGGGGATATAGCTCGTTTTTTTCCAGAGAGCCATGGCACCACAGGCCGAAGTCCGGCCGTGCAAGGGCTCCCTTGTTGGGGTGCGAGAGCTGAAAAGATGCCCTGTTGAAGGCCCCCCCACGCCAAACGGGGGCGTTCATAGAGGACGCCACCGGGCCAGGTGGAAGCACAGTGACGCGCAGTTCCGTGTTCCGCAGCCCACACAAGCTTTATAAGTTGTAGCGCCCCCTAGTGCCTCTCTGAAATGTCTGTTTTTTGGGGGATTTTTTTTTTGTTAGCAATTTTTTTTGGTTTTCTGTCCATTTCAGCCCCAAAAAATAAAATTGAACATTGTAAAATGTTCAACAAGGCCACGCCCCCTATTTCACACACACACACACACACACACACACACACACACACACACACACACACACACACACACACACACACACACACACACACACACACACACACACACACACACACACACACATACAATTTGTGTCGTTCCAATTTGTGTCCTATTTGTCCTATTTGCCTGATCTTCTCTGTATCGTTCCAATTTGTGTCCTATTTGTCAAATGGAGTCATTATTAGGGCCTAGGGTTAGGGTTTGGGCTAGGGTAAGGGTTAGGGTTAGGGTCATAGCTAATTTCTGATAATAATGAATAACCTGACTCACAGAGTGGGGGGGGGGGAGGGGGGTTTGCCATGTTGCCAGAAAGCTAAGAGCGTGCGCCGCTGAATGGTTGATCGGCGTGGCTGGCGCCTTTGCCGGCCACGGCGGAGAGAGGTCAGAATTACTCGGGTCTCTCTTCATGACGAATAAGCCTTTCGCCTTTTACTAAAGACTTCCGTGGAGAGGGACATTCATGAGTTATGCATATTTTTGGATGGCCTTGCCCTTTGGACGAGGCCGACTCAGCTGTTGAATGAAACGAGCCGTGGTATGCGGGCGTGTTTGAGGTCGAGGTAGGCGGGAGCGCCTTCGTGTCACTCTGTGGCCTTAACGTCTCGTTGGAGCTACTTTACGGAAGATGACAAAGTATGAGTTGCCGCAGGAAGGCGAGCGGGCAAGACATCAGATCTACGAGCCCCGCCCGCAGCTGTAAGCCACGCCCCCAAGCCGATAGGCCACGCCCGCTGCTGTAAGCCACGCCCCTAAGCCGATAAGCCACGCCCGCAGCTGTAAGCCACGCCCACAGCTTGACGAGGGCCACAGGTGGGTGTCACGCCGGGTGAGAATGGAATCAGCGGAGAGTGCGGGCGTTCGGGCAGTCAGTTAAGGGGTTATCGCTTCTCGGCCTTTTGGCTAAGATCAAGTGTAGTATCTGTTCTTATCAGTTTAATATCTGATATGTCCCCTATATGGGGACTACATATTAAACGGATTTTTGAACTCGGGAGTCGAAACAGGGGCTTGCTCCGTTCGCTCCACGCATTGACCCGGCACTGCAGTGCCGCCGGGAACGGTGCACCTCCTATCGCCTTGTTGAAAGAACACGTGAGTGAATAACCACGCTTTGCTCCTGCCGTAGAGGTGGGCGATGCGTTGTTTTGCAAAGTGGTTCTAAAGTAGGGGATTCCACTTCCAAAAAACAACGCACGTACGAGTCAACGTGTAGCCCATTTTCCTCCCCAACCCAACAATCGACAGCTAGCGTCCACGAGGTTCGTAAAATGTGTCCCCGCTCAATGCGGTCGACGTACGAACCGTCAGGGGACGCGCACGCGCGTGGGTCCTTGCCTCCACGCCACGCGCCAGCGAGGCATACTTACCTGGCAGGGGAGACACCATGATCACGAAGGTGGTTCACCCACGGCGAGGCTCAGCCATTGCACTCCGTGCTTTGCTGACCCGTGCGAATTCCCCAAATGTGGGAATCTCGACTGCATCATTTCTGGTAGTGGGGGACTGCGTTCGCGCTCTCCCCTGATGAAGTGTTGAAAACCAAGTACCTGTGAGCGATTTTGGCACAAGCTGTGGCCTTGACGTGTGGTTGTAGCCACTTTACAGAAGCCCAGCTTCAAACCACACCCCCCTCGACGACAGAGGACAAGCACACGTCTTAAAGCCCCAATATAAGGGCAGAGGCCACGCCCCCGGCTTGAAACCACCCCCCAAAGGTGATAAGCCACGCCCACAGCTCCAAACCATGCCGCCATGGTGATAGGCCACGCCCCCAGCTTCAAGCCCCGCCCACCCGACATCAGATCTACAAGCTCATAGAGCTGTGACCTACCGGCTTGTAGATCTGCTGTTTTTCACGCCACAGGGCTTTAAGCCACCCGCCCCCAGGCCGAAAGGCCACGCCCCCTGGCTCCAAACCACGCCCCCAGGCCACGCCCACAGAGGGGGCGGGGTCAAGGGGTCAAGGGTCAAGTGGGTCAATGCAGCCACTATGGGAAATATTCTATCTGCAGAGGTCAACATGTGTGAATTTTTCAAAGTCCAAAAGTCACCATCTGTGAAAATGACTAAGTCCAGAAGTGAAAACGGCCAAAGTTGGGGTTTTGCCCGGCTCTCCACGGGGCCCCGGGGACCCCCCGGCCCCCACCGAGGTGCCCAGCCAGATCCCAGCTAAGCCCTCTACCTGGCTCTCCATCCGAACCCGGGGACCCACCCTTAAGCGCCCCCTGAGGAGTCCAGACCCAAGCCCGCGGGCGTTAGTTCGCCTCGCCCCTGGGGATATAGCTCGTTTTTTTCCAGAGAGCCATGGCACCACAGGCCGAAGTCCGGCCGTGCAAGGGCTCCCTTGTTGGGGTGCGAGAGCTGAAAAGATGCCCTGTTGAAGGCCCCCCCACGCCAAACGGGGGCGTTCATAGAGGACGCCACCGGGCCAGGTGGAAGCACAGTGACGCGCAGTTCCGTGTTCCGCAGCCCACACAAGCTTTATAAGTTGTAGCGCCCCCTAGTGCCTCTCTGAAATGTCTGTTTTTTGGGGGATTTTTTTTTTGTTAGCAATTTTTTTTGGTTTTCTGTCCATTTCAGCCCCAAAAAATAAAATTGAACATTGTAAAATGTTCAACAAGGCCACGCCCCCTATTTCACACACACACACACACACACACACACACACACACACACACACACACACACACACACACACACACACACACACACACACACACACACACACACACACACACACACACACATACAATTTGTGTCGTTCCAATTTGTGTCCTATTTGTCCTATTTGCCTGATCTTCTCTGTATCGTTCCAATTTGTGTCCTATTTGTCAAATGGAGTCATTATTAGGGCCTAGGGTTAGGGTTTGGGCTAGGGTAAGGGTTAGGGTTAGGGTCATAGCTAATTTCTGATAATAATGAATAACCTGACTCACAGAGTGGGGGGGGGGGAGGGGGGTTTGCCATGTTGCCAGAAAGCTAAGAGCGTGCGCCGCTGAATGGTTGATCGGCGTGGCTGGCGCCTTTGCCGGCCACGGCGGAGAGAGGTCAGAATTACTCGGGTCTCTCTTCATGACGAATAAGCCTTTCGCCTTTTACTAAAGACTTCCGTGGAGAGGGACATTCATGAGTTATGCATATTTTTGGATGGCCTTGCCCTTTGGACGAGGCCGACTCAGCTGTTGAATGAAACGAGCCGTGGTATGCGGGCGTGTTTGAGGTCGAGGTAGGCGGGAGCGCCTTCGTGTCACTCTGTGGCCTTAACGTCTCGTTGGAGCTACTTTACGGAAGATGACAAAGTATGAGTTGCCGCAGGAAGGCGAGCGGGCAAGACATCAGATCTACGAGCCCCGCCCGCAGCTGTAAGCCACGCCCCCAAGCCGATAGGCCACGCCCGCTGCTGTAAGCCACGCCCCTAAGCCGATAAGCCACGCCCGCAGCTGTAAGCCACGCCCACAGCTTGACGAGGGCCACAGGTGGGTGTCACGCCGGGTGAGAATGGAATCAGCGGAGAGTGCGGGCGTTCGGGCAGTCAGTTAAGGGGTTATCGCTTCTCGGCCTTTTGGCTAAGATCAAGTGTAGTATCTGTTCTTATCAGTTTAATATCTGATATGTCCCCTATATGGGGACTACATATTAAACGGATTTTTGAACTCGGGAGTCGAAACAGGGGCTTGCTCCGTTCGCTCCACGCATTGACCCGGCACTGCAGTGCCGCCGGGAACGGTGCACCTCCTATCGCCTTGTTGAAAGAACACGTGAGTGAATAACCACGCTTTGCTCCTGCCGTAGAGGTGGGCGATGCGTTGTTTTGCAAAGTGGTTCTAAAGTAGGGGATTCCACTTCCAAAAAACAACGCACGTACGAGTCAACGTGTAGCCCATTTTCCTCCCCAACCCAACAATCGACAGCTAGCGTCCACGAGGTTCGTAAAATGTGTCCCCGCTCAATGCGGTCGACGTACGAACCGTCAGGGGACGCGCACGCGCGTGGGTCCTTGCCTCCACGCCACGCGCCAGCGAGGCATACTTACCTGGCAGGGGAGACACCATGATCACGAAGGTGGTTCACCCACGGCGAGGCTCAGCCATTGCACTCCGTGCTTTGCTGACCCGTGCGAATTCCCCAAATGTGGGAATCTCGACTGCATCATTTCTGGTAGTGGGGGACTGCGTTCGCGCTCTCCCCTGATGAAGTGTTGAAAACCAAGTACCTGTGAGCGATTTTGGCACAAGCTGTGGCCTTGACGTGTGGTTGTAGCCACTTTACAGAAGCCCAGCTTCAAACCACACCCCCCTCGACGACAGAGGACAAGCACACGTCTTAAAGCCCCAATATAAGGGCAGAGGCCACGCCCCCGGCTTGAAACCACCCCCCAAAGGTGATAAGCCACGCCCACAGCTCCAAACCATGCCGCCATGGTGATAGGCCACGCCCCCAGCTTCAAGCCCCGCCCACCCGACATCAGATCTACAAGCTCATAGAGCTGTGACCTACCGGCTTGTAGATCTGCTGTTTTTCACGCCACAGGGCTTTAAGCCACCCGCCCCCAGGCCGAAAGGCCACGCCCCCTGGCTCCAAACCACGCCCCCAGGCCACGCCCACAGAGGGGGCGGGGTCAAGGGGTCAAGGGTCAAGTGGGTCAATGCAGCCACTATGGGAAATATTCTATCTGCAGAGGTCAACATGTGTGAATTTTTCAAAGTCCAAAAGTCACCATCTGTGAAAATGACTAAGTCCAGAAGTGAAAACGGCCAAAGTTGGGGTTTTGCCCGGCTCTCCACGGGGCCCCGGGGACCCCCCGGCCCCCACCGAGGTGCCCAGCCAGATCCCAGCTAAGCCCTCTACCTGGCTCTCCATCCGAACCCGGGGACCCACCCTTAAGCGCCCCCTGAGGAGTCCAGACCCAAGCCCGCGGGCGTTAGTTCGCCTCGCCCCTGGGGATATAGCTCGTTTTTTTCCAGAGAGCCATGGCACCACAGGCCGAAGTCCGGCCGTGCAAGGGCTCCCTTGTTGGGGTGCGAGAGCTGAAAAGATGCCCTGTTGAAGGCCCCCCCACGCCAAACGGGGGCGTTCATAGAGGACGCCACCGGGCCAGGTGGAAGCACAGTGACGCGCAGTTCCGTGTTCCGCAGCCCACACAAGCTTTATAAGTTGTAGCGCCCCCTAGTGCCTCTCTGAAATGTCTGTTTTTTGGGGGATTTTTTTTTTGTTAGCAATTTTTTTTGGTTTTCTGTCCATTTCAGCCCCAAAAAATAAAATTGAACATTGTAAAATGTTCAACAAGGCCACGCCCCCTATTTCACACACACACACACACACACACACACACACACACACACACACACACACACACACACACACACACACACACACACACACACACACACACACACACACACACACACACACACATACAATTTGTGTCGTTCCAATTTGTGTCCTATTTGTCCTATTTGCCTGATCTTCTCTGTATCGTTCCAATTTGTGTCCTATTTGTCAAATGGAGTCATTATTAGGGCCTAGGGTTAGGGTTTGGGCTAGGGTAAGGGTTAGGGTTAGGGTCATAGCTAATTTCTGATAATAATGAATAACCTGACTCACAGAGTGGGGGGGGGGGAGGGGGGTTTGCCATGTTGCCAGAAAGCTAAGAGCGTGCGCCGCTGAATGGTTGATCGGCGTGGCTGGCGCCTTTGCCGGCCACGGCGGAGAGAGGTCAGAATTACTCGGGTCTCTCTTCATGACGAATAAGCCTTTCGCCTTTTACTAAAGACTTCCGTGGAGAGGGACATTCATGAGTTATGCATATTTTTGGATGGCCTTGCCCTTTGGACGAGGCCGACTCAGCTGTTGAATGAAACGAGCCGTGGTATGCGGGCGTGTTTGAGGTCGAGGTAGGCGGGAGCGCCTTCGTGTCACTCTGTGGCCTTAACGTCTCGTTGGAGCTACTTTACGGAAGATGACAAAGTATGAGTTGCCGCAGGAAGGCGAGCGGGCAAGACATCAGATCTACGAGCCCCGCCCGCAGCTGTAAGCCACGCCCCCAAGCCGATAGGCCACGCCCGCTGCTGTAAGCCACGCCCCTAAGCCGATAAGCCACGCCCGCAGCTGTAAGCCACGCCCACAGCTTGACGAGGGCCACAGGTGGGTGTCACGCCGGGTGAGAATGGAATCAGCGGAGAGTGCGGGCGTTCGGGCAGTCAGTTAAGGGGTTATCGCTTCTCGGCCTTTTGGCTAAGATCAAGTGTAGTATCTGTTCTTATCAGTTTAATATCTGATATGTCCCCTATATGGGGACTACATATTAAACGGATTTTTGAACTCGGGAGTCGAAACAGGGGCTTGCTCCGTTCGCTCCACGCATTGACCCGGCACTGCAGTGCCGCCGGGAACGGTGCACCTCCTATCGCCTTGTTGAAAGAACACGTGAGTGAATAACCACGCTTTGCTCCTGCCGTAGAGGTGGGCGATGCGTTGTTTTGCAAAGTGGTTCTAAAGTAGGGGATTCCACTTCCAAAAAACAACGCACGTACGAGTCAACGTGTAGCCCATTTTCCTCCCCAACCCAACAATCGACAGCTAGCGTCCACGAGGTTCGTAAAATGTGTCCCCGCTCAATGCGGTCGACGTACGAACCGTCAGGGGACGCGCACGCGCGTGGGTCCTTGCCTCCACGCCACGCGCCAGCGAGGCATACTTACCTGGCAGGGGAGACACCATGATCACGAAGGTGGTTCACCCACGGCGAGGCTCAGCCATTGCACTCCGTGCTTTGCTGACCCGTGCGAATTCCCCAAATGTGGGAATCTCGACTGCATCATTTCTGGTAGTGGGGGACTGCGTTCGCGCTCTCCCCTGATGAAGTGTTGAAAACCAAGTACCTGTGAGCGATTTTGGCACAAGCTGTGGCCTTGACGTGTGGTTGTAGCCACTTTACAGAAGCCCAGCTTCAAACCACACCCCCCTCGACGACAGAGGACAAGCACACGTCTTAAAGCCCCAATATAAGGGCAGAGGCCACGCCCCCGGCTTGAAACCACCCCCCAAAGGTGATAAGCCACGCCCACAGCTCCAAACCATGCCGCCATGGTGATAGGCCACGCCCCCAGCTTCAAGCCCCGCCCACCCGACATCAGATCTACAAGCTCATAGAGCTGTGACCTACCGGCTTGTAGATCTGCTGTTTTTCACGCCACAGGGCTTTAAGCCACCCGCCCCCAGGCCGAAAGGCCACGCCCCCTGGCTCCAAACCACGCCCCCAGGCCACGCCCACAGAGGGGGCGGGGTCAAGGGGTCAAGGGTCAAGTGGGTCAATGCAGCCACTATGGGAAATATTCTATCTGCAGAGGTCAACATGTGTGAATTTTTCAAAGTCCAAAAGTCACCATCTGTGAAAATGACTAAGTCCAGAAGTGAAAACGGCCAAAGTTGGGGTTTTGCCCGGCTCTCCACGGGGCCCCGGGGACCCCCCGGCCCCCACCGAGGTGCCCAGCCAGATCCCAGCTAAGCCCTCTACCTGGCTCTCCATCCGAACCCGGGGACCCACCCTTAAGCGCCCCCTGAGGAGTCCAGACCCAAGCCCGCGGGCGTTAGTTCGCCTCGCCCCTGGGGATATAGCTCGTTTTTTTCCAGAGAGCCATGGCACCACAGGCCGAAGTCCGGCCGTGCAAGGGCTCCCTTGTTGGGGTGCGAGAGCTGAAAAGATGCCCTGTTGAAGGCCCCCCCACGCCAAACCGGGGCGTTCATAGAGGACGCCACCGGGCCAGGTGGAAGCACAGTGACGCGCAGTTCCGTGTTCGGCAGCCCACACAAGCTTTATAAGTTGTAGCGCCCCCTAGTGCCTCTCTGAAATGTCTGTTTTTTGGGGGATTTTTCTTTTGTTATCATTTTTTTTTTGTTTTCTGTCCATTTCAGCCCCCCCAAAAAAAATGTAACATTGTATAATGTTCAACAAGGCCACGCCCCCTATTTCACACACACACACACACACACACACACACACACACACACACACACACACACACACACACACACACACACACACACACACACACACACACACACACACACACACACACACACACACACTGAATAACCTGACTCAGAGAGTGTGGGGGGGGTATTGCCATGTTGCCAGAAAGCTAAGAGCGTGCGCCGCTGAATGGTTGATCGGCGTGGCTGGCGCCTTTGCCGGCCACGGCGGAGAGAGGTCAGAATTACTCGGGTCTCTCTTCATGACGAATAAGCCTTTCGCCTTTTACTAAAGACTTCCGTGGAGAGGGACATTCATGAGTTATGCATATTTTTGGATGGCCTTGCCCTTTGGACGAGGCCGACTCAGCTGTTGAATGAAACGAGCCGTGGTATGCGGGCGTGTTTGAGGTCGAGGTAGGCGGGAGCGCCTTCGTGTCACTCTGTGGCCTTAACGTCTCGTTGGAGCTACTTTACGGAAGATGACAAAGTATGAGTTGCCGCAGGAAGGCGAGCGGGCAAGACATCAGATCTACGAGCCACGCCCGCAGCTGTAAGCCACGCCCCCAAGCCGATAGGCCACGCCCGCTGCTGTAAGCCACGCCCCTAAGCCGATAAGCCACGCCCGCAGCTGTAAGCCACGCCCACAGCTTCACGAGGGCGACAGGTGGGTGTCACGCCGGGTGAGAATGGAATCAGCGGAGAGTGCGGGCGTTCGGGCAGTCAGTTAAGGGGTTATCGCTTCTCGGCCTTTTGGCTAAGATCAAGTGTAGTATCTGTTCTTATCAGTTTAATATCTGATATGTCCCCTATATGGGGACTACATATTAAACGGATTTTTGAACTCGGGAGTCGAAACAGGGGCTTGCTCCGTTCGCTCCACGCATTGACCCGGCACTGCAGTGCCGCCGGGAACGGTGCACCTCCTTTCGCCTTGTTGAAAGAACACGTGAGTAAATAACCACGCTTTGCTCCTGCCGTAGAGGTGGGCGATGCGTTGTTTTGCAAAGTGGTTCTAAAGTAGGGGATTCCACTTCCAAAAAACAACGCACGTACGAGTCAACGTGTAGCCCATTTTCCTCCCCAACCCAACAATCGACAGCTAGCGTCCACGAGGTTCGTAAAATGTGTGTCCGCTCAATGCGGTCGACGTACGAACCGTCAGGGGACGCGCACGCGCGTGGGTCCTTGCCTCCACGCCACGCGCCAGCGAGGCATACTTACCTGGCAGGGGAGACACCATGATCACGAAGGTGGTTCACCCACGGCGAGGCTCAGCCATTGCACTCCGTGCTTTGCTGACCCGTGCGAATTCCCCAAATGTGGGAATCTCGACTGCATAATTTCTGGTAGTGGGGGACTGCGTTCGCGCTCTCCCCTGATGAAGTGTTGAAAACCAAGTACCTGTGAGCGAGTTTGGCACAAGCTGTGGCCTTGGCGTGTGGTTGTAGCCACTTTACAGAAGCCCCGCTTCAAACCACACCCCCCTCGACGACAGAGGACAAGCACACGTCTTAAAGCCCCAATATAAGGGCAGAGGCCACGCCCCCGGCTTGAAACCACCCCCCAAAGGTGATAAGCCACGCCCACAGCTCCAAACCACGCCGCCATGGTGATAGGCCACGCCCCCAGCTTCAAGCCCCGCCCACCGGATATCAGATCTACAAGCTCATAGAGCTGTGACCTACCGGCTTGTAGATCTGCTGTTTTTCACGCCACAGGGCTTTAAGCCACCCCCCCCCCAGGCCGAAAGGCCACGCCCCCGGCTCCAAACCACGCCCCCCAGGCCACGCCCACAGAGGGGGCGGGGTCAAGGGGTCAAGGGTCAAGTGGGTCAATGCAGCCACTATGGGAAATATTCTATCTGCAGAGGTCAACATGTGTGAATTTTTCAAAGTCCAAAAGTCACCATCTGTGAAAATGACTAAGTCCAGAAGTGAAAACGGCCAAAGATGGGCTTTTGCCCGGCTCTCCACGGGGCCCCGGGGACCCCCCGGCCCCCACCGAGGTGCCCAGCCAGATCCCAGCTAAGCCCTGTACCCGGCTCTCCATCCGAACCCGGGGACCCACTCTTAAGCGCCCCCTGAGGAGTCCAGACCCAAGCCCGCGGGCGTTAGTTCGCCTCGCCCCTGGGGATATAGCTCGTTTTTTTCCAGAGAGCCATGGCACCACAGGCCGAAGTCCGGCCGTGCAAGGGCTCCCTTATTGGGGTGCGAGAGCTGAAAAGATGCCCTGTTGAAGGCCCCCCCACGCCAAACCGGGGCCTTCATAGAGGACGCCACCGGGCCAGGTGGAAGCACAGTGACGCGCAGTTCCGTGTTCGGCAGCCCACACAAGCTTTATAAGTTGTAGCGCCCCCTAGTGCCTCTCTGAAATGTCTGTTTTTTGGGGGATTTTTCTTTTGTTATCATTTTTTTTTTGTTTTCTGTCCATTTCAGCCCCCCAAAAAAAATGTAACATTGTATAATGTTCAACAAGGCCACGCCCCCTATTTCACACATACACACACACACACACACACACACACACACACACACACACACACACACACACACACACACACACACACACACACACACACACACACACACACACACACACTGAATAACCTGACTCAGAGAGTGTGGGGGGTGTATTGCCATGTTGCCAGAAAGCTAAGAGCGTGCGCCGCTGAATGGTTGATCGGCGTGGCTGGCGCCTTTGCCGGCCACGGCGGAGAGAGGTCAGAATTACTCGGGTCTCTCTTCATGACGAATAAGCCTTTCGCCTTTTACTAAAGACTTCCGTGGAGAGGGACATTCATGAGTTATGCATATTTTTGGATGGCCTTGCCCTTTGGACGAGGCCGACTCAGCTGTTGAATGAAACGAGCCGTGGTATGCGGGCGTGTTTGAGGTCGAGGTAGGCGGGAGCGCCTTCGTGTCACTCTGTGGCCTTAACGTCTCGTTGGAGCTACTTTACGGAAGATGACAAAGTATGAGTTGCCGCAGGAAGGCGAGCGGGCAAGACATCAGATCTACGAGCCACGCCCGGAGCTGTAAGCCACGCCCCCAAGCCGATAGGCCACGCCCGCTGCTGTAAGCCACGCCCCTAAGCCGATAAGCCACGCCCGCAGCTGTAAGCCACGCCCACAGCTTCACGAGGGCGACAGGTGGGTGTCACGCCGGGTGAGAATGGAATCAGCGGAGAGTGCGGGCGTTCGGGCAGTCAGTTAAGGGGTTATCGCTTCTCGGCCTTTTGGCTAAGATCAAGTGTAGTATCTGTTCTTATCAGTTTAATATCTGATATGTCCCCTATATGGGGACTACATATTAAACGGATTTTTGAACTCGGGAGTCGAAACAGGGGCTTGCTCCGTTCGCTCCACGCATTGACCCGGCACTGCAGTGCCGCCGGGAACGGTGCACCTCCTATCGCCTTGTTGAAAGAACACGTGAGTAAATAAACACGCTTTGCTCCTGCCGTAGAGGTGGGCGACGCGTTGTTTTGCAAAGTGGTTCTAAAGTAGGGGATTCCACTTCCAAAAAACAGCGCATGTACGAGTCAACGTGTAGCCCATTTTCCTCCCCAACCCAACAATCGACAGCTAGCGTCCACGAGGTTCGTAAAATGTGTGTCCGCTCAATGCGGTCGACGTACGAACCGTCAGGGGACGCGCACGCGCGTGGGTCCTTGCCTCCACGCCACGCGCCAGCGAGGCATACTTACCTGGCAGGGGAGACACCATGATCACGAAGGTGGTTCACCCACGGCGAGGCTCAGCCATTGCACTCCGTGCTTTGCTGACCCGTGCGAATTCCCCAAATGTGGGAATCTCGACTGCATAATTTCTGGTAGTGGGGGACTGCGTTCGCGCTCTCCCCTGATGAAGTGTTGAAAACCAAGTACCTGTGAGCGAGTTTGGCACAAGCTGTGGCCTTGGCGTGTGGTTGTAGCCACTTTACAGAAGCCCAGCTTCAAACCACACCCCCCTCGACGACAGAGGACAAGCACACGTCTTAAAGCCCCAATATAAGGGCAGAGGCCACGCCCCCGGCTTGAAACCACCCCCCAAAGGTGATAAGCCACGCCCACAGCTCCAAACCACGCCGCCATGGTGATAGGCCACGCCCCCAGCTTCAAGCCCCGCCCACCGGATATCAGATCTACAAGCTCATAGAGCTGTGACCTACCGGCTTGTAGATCTGCTGTTTTTCACGCCACAGGGCTTTAAGCCACCCCCCCCCCCCCCCCCAGGCCGAAAGGCCACGCCCCCGGCTCCAAACCACGCCCCCCAGGCCACGCCCACAGAGGGGGCGGGGTCAAGGGGTCAAGGGTCAAGTGGGTCAATGCAGCCACTATGGGAAATATTCTATCTGCAGAGGTCAACATGTGTGAATTTTTCAAAGTCCAAAAGTCACCATCTGTGAAAATGACTAAGTCCAGAAGTGAAAACGGCCAAAGATGGGCTTTTGCCCGGCTCTCCACGGGGCCCCGGGGACCCCCCGGCCCCCACCGAGGTGCCCAGCCAGATCCCAGCTAAGCCCTGTACCCGGCTCTCCATCCGAACCCGGGGACCCACCCTTAAGCGCCCCCTGAGGAGTCCAGACCCAAGCCCGCGGGCGTTAGTTCGCCTCGCCCCTGGGGATATAGCTCGTTTTTTTCCAGAGAGCCATGGCACCACAGGCCGAAGTCCGGCCGTGCAAGGGCTCCCTTGTTGGGGTGCGAGAGCTGAAAAGATGCCCTGTTGAAGGCCCCCCCACGCCAAACCGGGGCGTTCATAGAGGACGCCACCGGGCCAGGTGGAAGCACAGTGACGCGCAGTTCCGTGTTCGGCAGCCCACACAAGCTTTATAAGTTGTAGCGCCCCCTAGTGCCTCTCTGAAATGTCTGTTTTTTGGGGGATTTTTCTTTTGTTATCATTTTTTTTTTGTTTTCTGTCCATTTCAGCCCCCCCAAAAAAAATGTAACATTGTATAATGTTCAACAAGGCCACGCCCCCTATTTCACACACACACACACACACACACACACACACACACACACACACACACACACACACACACACACACACACACACACACACACACACACACACACACACACACACACACTGAATAACCTGACTCAGAGAGTGTGGGGGGGGTATTGCCATGTTGCCAGAAAGCTAAGAGCGTGCGCCGCTGAATGGTTGATCGGCGTGGCTGGCGCCTTTGCCGGCCACGGCGGAGAGAGGTCAGAATTACTCGGGTCTCTCTTCATGACGAATAAGCCTTTCGCCTTTTACTAAAGACTTCCGTGGAGAGGGACATTCATGAGTTATGCATATTTTTGGATGGCCTTGCCCTTTGGACGAGGCCGACTCAGCTGTTGAATGAAACGAGCCGTGGTATGCGGGCGTGTTTGAGGTCGAGGTAGGCGGGAGCGCCTTCGTGTCACTCTGTGGCCTTAACGTCTCGTTGGAGCTACTTTACGGAAGATGACAAAGTATGAGTTGCCGCAGGAAGGCGAGCGGGCAAGACATCAGATCTACGAGCCACGCCCGCAGCTGTAAGCCACGCCCCCAAGCCGATAGGCCACGCCCGCTGCTGTAAGCCACGCCCCTAAGCCGATAAGCCACGCCCGCAGCTGTAAGCCACGCCCACAGCTTCACGAGGGCGACAGGTGGGTGTCACGCCGGGTGAGAATGGAATCAGCGGAGAGTGCGGGCGTTCGGGCAGTCAGTTAAGGGGTTATCGCTTCTCGGCCTTTTGGCTAAGATCAAGTGTAGTATCTGTTCTTATCAGTTTAATATCTGATATGTCCCCTATATGGGGACTACATATTAAACGGATTTTTGAACTCGGGAGTCGAAACAGGGGCTTGCTCCGTTCGCTCCACGCATTGACCCGGCACTGCAGTGCCGCCGGGAACGGTGCACCTCCTTTCGCCTTGTTGAAAGAACACGTGAGTAAATAACCACGCTTTGCTCCTGCCGTAGAGGTGGGCGATGCGTTGTTTTGCAAAGTGGTTCTAAAGTAGGGGATTCCACTTCCAAAAAACAACGCACGTACGAGTCAACGTGTAGCCCATTTTCCTCCCCAACCCAACAATCGACAGCTAGCGTCCACGAGGTTCGTAAAATGTGTGTCCGCTCAATGCGGTCGACGTACGAACCGTCAGGGGACGCGCACGCGCGTGGGTCCTTGCCTCCACGCCACGCGCCAGCGAGGCATACTTACCTGGCAGGGGAGACACCATGATCACGAAGGTGGTTCACCCACGGCGAGGCTCAGCCATTGCACTCCGTGCTTTGCTGACCCGTGCGAATTCCCCAAATGTGGGAATCTCGACTGCATAATTTCTGGTAGTGGGGGACTGCGTTCGCGCTCTCCCCTGATGAAGTGTTGAAAACCAAGTACCTGTGAGCGAGTTTGGCACAAGCTGTGGCCTTGGCGTGTGGTTGTAGCCACTTTACAGAAGCCCCGCTTCAAACCACACCCCCCTCGACGACAGAGGACAAGCACACGTCTTAAAGCCCCAATATAAGGGCAGAGGCCACGCCCCCGGCTTGAAACCACCCCCCAAAGGTGATAAGCCACGCCCACAGCTCCAAACCACGCCGCCATGGTGATAGGCCACGCCCCCAGCTTCAAACCCCGCCCACCGGATATCAGATCTACAAGCTCATAGAGCTGTGACCTACCGGCTTGTAGATCTGCTGTTTTTCACGCCACAGGGCTTTAAGCCACCCCCCCCCCAGGCCGAAAGGCCACGCCCCCGGCTCCAAACCACGCCCCCCAGGCCACGCCCACAGAGGGGGCGGGGTCAAGGGGTCAAGGGTCAAGTGGGTCAATGCAGCCACTATGGGAAATATTCTATCTGCAGAGGTCAACATGTGTGAATTTTTCAAAGTCCAAAAGTCACCATCTGTGAAAATGACTAAGTCCAGAAGTGAAAACGGCCAAAGATGGGCTTTTGCCCGGCTCTCCACGGGGCCCCGGGGACCCCCCGGCCCCCACCGAGGTGCCCAGCCAGATCCCAGCTAAGCCCTCTACCTGGCTCTCCATCCGAACCCGGGGACCCACCCTTAAGCGCCCCCTGAGGAGTCCAGACCCAAGCCCGCGGGCGTTAGTTCGCCTCGCCCCTGGGGATATAGCTCGTTTTTTTCCAGAGAGCCATGGCACCACAGGCCGAAGTCCGGCCGTGCAAGGGCTCCCTTGTTGGGGTGCGAGAGCTGAAAAGATGCCCTGTTGAAGGCCCCCCCACGCCAAACCGGGGCGTTCATAGAGGACGCCACCGGGCCAGGTGGAAGCACAGTGACGCGCAGTTCCGTGTTCGGCAGCCCACACAAGCTTTATAAGTTGTAGCGCCCCCTAGTGCCTCTCTGAAATGTCTGTTTTTTGGGGGATTTTTCTTTTGTTATCATTTTTTTTTTGTTTTCTGTCCATTTCAGCCCCCCCAAAAAAAATGTAACATTGTATAATGTTCAACAAGGCCACGCCCCCTATTTCACACACACACACACACACACACACACACACACACACACACACACACACACACACACACACACACACACACACACACACACACACACACACACACACACACACACACACACACACTGAATAACCTGACTCAGAGAGTGTGGGGGGGGTATTGCCATGTTGCCAGAAAGCTAAGAGCGTGCGCCGCTGAATGGTTGATCGGCGTGGCTGGCGCCTTTGCCGGCCACGGCGGAGAGAGGTCAGAATTACTCGGGTCTCTCTTCATGACGAATAAGCCTTTCGCCTTTTACTAAAGACTTCCGTGGAGAGGGACATTCATGAGTTATGCATATTTTTGGATGGCCTTGCCCTTTGGACGAGGCCGACTCAGCTGTTGAATGAAACGAGCCGTGGTATGCGGGCGTGTTTGAGGTCGAGGTAGGCGGGAGCGCCTTCGTGTCACTCTGTGGCCTTAACGTCTCGTTGGAGCTACTTTACGGAAGATGACAAAGTATGAGTTGCCGCAGGAAGGCGAGCGGGCAAGACATCAGATCTACGAGCCACGCCCGCAGCTGTAAGCCACGCCCCCAAGCCGATAGGCCACGCCCGCTGCTGTAAGCCACGCCCCTAAGCCGATAAGCCACGCCCGCAGCTGTAAGCCACGCCCACAGCTTCACGAGGGCGACAGGTGGGTGTCACGCCGGGTGAGAATGGAATCAGCGGAGAGTGCGGGCGTTCGGGCAGTCAGTTAAGGGGTTATCGCTTCTCGGCCTTTTGGCTAAGATCAAGTGTAGTATCTGTTCTTATCAGTTTAATATCTGATATGTCCCCTATATGGGGACTACATATTAAACGGATTTTTGAACTCGGGAGTCGAAACAGGGGCTTGCTCCGTTCGCTCCACGCATTGACCCGGCACTGCAGTGCCGCCGGGAACGGTGCACCTCCTTTCGCCTTGTTGAAAGAACACGTGAGTAAATAACCACGCTTTGCTCCTGCCGTAGAGGTGGGCGATGCGTTGTTTTGCAAAGTGGTTCTAAAGTAGGGGATTCCACTTCCAAAAAACAACGCACGTACGAGTCAACGTGTAGCCCATTTTCCTCCCCAACCCAACAATCGACAGCTAGCGTCCACGAGGTTCGTAAAATGTGTGTCCGCTCAATGCGGTCGACGTACGAACCGTCAGGGGACGCGCACGCGCGTGGGTCCTTGCCTCCACGCCACGCGCCAGCGAGGCATACTTACCTGGCAGGGGAGACACCATGATCACGAAGGTGGTTCACCCACGGCGAGGCTCAGCCATTGCACTCCGTGCTTTGCTGACCCGTGCGAATTCCCCAAATGTGGGAATCTCGACTGCATAATTTCTGGTAGTGGGGGACTGCGTTCGCGCTCTCCCCTGATGAAGTGTTGAAAACCAAGTACCTGTGAGCGAGTTTGGCACAAGCTGTGGCCTTGGCGTGTGGTTGTAGCCACTTTACAGAAGCCCCGCTTCAAACCACACCCCCCTCGACGACAGAGGACAAGCACACGTCTTAAAGCCCCAATATAAGGGCAGAGGCCACGCCCCCGGCTTGAAACCACCCCCCAAAGGTGATAAGCCACGCCCACAGCTCCAAACCACGCCGCCATGGTGATAGGCCACGCCCCCAGCTTCAAGCCCCGCCCACCGGATATCAGATCTACAAGCTCATAGAGCTGTGACCTACCGGCTTGTAGATCTGCTGTTTTTCACGCCACAGGGCTTTAAGCCACCCCCCCCCCAGGCCGAAAGGCCACGCCCCCGGCTCCAAACCACGCCCCCCAGGCCACGCCCACAGAGGGGGCGGGGTCAAGGGGTCAAGGGTCAAGTGGGTCAATGCAGCCACTATGGGAAATATTCTATCTGCAGAGGTCAACATGTGTGAATTTTTCAAAGTCCAAAAGTCACCATCTGTGAAAATGACTAAGTCCAGAAGTGAAAACGGCCAAAGATGGGCTTTTGCCCGGCTCTCCACGGGGCCCCGGGGACCCCCCGGCCCCCACCGAGGTGCCCAGCCAGATCCCAGCTAAGCCCTGTACCCGGCTCTCCATCCGAACCCGGGGACCCACTCTTAAGCGCCCCCTGAGGAGTCCAGACCCAAGCCCGCGGGCGTTAGTTCGCCTCGCCCCTGGGGATATAGCTCGTTTTTTTCCAGAGAGCCATGGCACCACAGGCCGAAGTCCGGCCGTGCAAGGGCTCCCTTATTGGGGTGCGAGAGCTGAAAAGATGCCCTGTTGAAGGCCCCCCCACGCCAAACCGGGGCCTTCATAGAGGACGCCACCGGGCCAGGTGGAAGCACAGTGACGCGCAGTTCCGTGTTCGGCAGCCCACACAAGCTTTATAAGTTGTAGCGCCCCCTAGTGCCTCTCTGAAATGTCTGTTTTTTGGGGGATTTTTCTTTTGTTATCATTTTTTTTTTGTTTTCTGTCCATTTCAGCCCCCCAAAAAAAATGTAACATTGTATAATGTTCAACAAGGCCACGCCCCCTATTTCACACATACACACACACACACACACACACACACACACACACACACACACACACACACACACACACACACACACACACACACACACACACACACACACACACACACACACACACACACTGAATAACCTGACTCAGAGAGTGTGGGGGGTGTATTGCCATGTTGCCAGAAAGCTAAGAGCGTGCGCCGCTGAATGGTTGATCGGCGTGGCTGGCGCCTTTGCCGGCCACGGCGGAGAGAGGTCAGAATTACTCGGGTCTCTCTTCATGACGAATAAGCCTTTCGCCTTTTACTAAAGACTTCCGTGGAGAGGGACATTCATGAGTTATGCATATTTTTGGATGGCCTTGCCCTTTGGACGAGGCCGACTCAGCTGTTGAATGAAACGAGCCGTGGTATGCGGGCGTGTTTGAGGTCGAGGTAGGCGGGAGCGCCTTCGTGTCACTCTGTGGCCTTAACGTCTCGTTGGAGCTACTTTACGGAAGATGACAAAGTATGAGTTGCCGCAGGAAGGCGAGCGGGCAAGACATCAGATCTACGAGCCACGCCCGGAGCTGTAAGCCACGCCCCCAAGCCGATAGGCCACGCCCGCTGCTGTAAGCCACGCCCCTAAGCCGATAAGCCACGCCCGCAGCTGTAAGCCACGCCCACAGCTTCACGAGGGCGACAGGTGGGTGTCACGCCGGGTGAGAATGGAATCAGCGGAGAGTGCGGGCGTTCGGGCAGTCAGTTAAGGGGTTATCGCTTCTCGGCCTTTTGGCTAAGATCAAGTGTAGTATCTGTTCTTATCAGTTTAATATCTGATATGTCCCCTATATGGGGACTACATATTAAACGGATTTTTGAACTCGGGAGTCGAAACAGGGGCTTGCTCCGTTCGCTCCACGCATTGACCCGGCACTGCAGTGCCGCCGGGAACGGTGCACCTCCTATCGCCTTGTTGAAAGAACACGTGAGTAAATAAACACGCTTTGCTCCTGCCGTAGAGGTGGGCGACGCGTTGTTTTGCAAAGTGGTTCTAAAGTAGGGGATTCCACTTCCAAAAAACAGCGCATGTACGAGTCAACGTGTAGCCCATTTTCCTCCCCAACCCAACAATCGACAGCTAGCGTCCACGAGGTTCGTAAAATGTGTGTCCGCTCAATGCGGTCGACGTACGAACCGTCAGGGGACGCGCACGCGCGTGGGTCCTTGCCTCCACGCCACGCGCCAGCGAGGCATACTTACCTGGCAGGGGAGACACCATGATCACGAAGGTGGTTCACCCACGGCGAGGCTCAGCCATTGCACTCCGTGCTTTGCTGACCCGTGCGAATTCCCCAAATGTGGGAATCTCGACTGCATAATTTCTGGTAGTGGGGGACTGCGTTCGCGCTCTCCCCTGATGAAGTGTTGAAAACCAAGTACCTGTGAGCGAGTTTGGCACAAGCTGTGGCCTTGGCGTGTGGTTGTAGCCACTTTACAGAAGCCCAGCTTCAAACCACACCCCCCTCGACGACAGAGGACAAGCACACGTCTTAAAGCCCCAATATAAGGGCAGAGGCCACGCCCCCGGCTTGAAACCACCCCCCAAAGGTGATAAGCCACGCCCACAGCTCCAAACCACGCCGCCATGGTGATAGGCCACGCCCCCAGCTTCAAGCCCCGCCCACCGGATATCAGATCTACAAGCTCATAGAGCTGTGACCTACCGGCTTGTAGATCTGCTGTTTTTCACGCCACAGGGCTTTAAGCCACCCCCCCCCCCCCCCCCCAGGCCGAAAGGCCACGCCCCCGGCTCCAAACCACGCCCCCCAGGCCACGCCCACAGAGGGGGCGGGGTCAAGGGGTCAAGGGTCAAGTGGGTCAATGCAGCCACTATGGGAAATATTCTATCTGCAGAGGTCAACATGTGTGAATTTTTCAAAGTCCAAAAGTCACCATCTGTGAAAATGACTAAGTCCAGAAGTGAAAACGGCCAAAGATGGGCTTTTGCCCGGCTCTCCACGGGGCCCCGGGGACCCCCCGGCCCCCACCGAGGTGCCCAGCCAGATCCCAGCTAAGCCCTCTACCTGGCTCTCCATCCGAACCCGGGGACCCACCCTTAAGCGCCCCCTGAGGAGTCCAGACCCAAGCCCGCGGGCGTTAGTTCGCCTCGCCCCTGGGGATATAGCTCGTTTTTTTCCAGAGAGCCATGGCACCACAGGCCGAAGTCCGGCCGTGCAAGGGCTCCCTTGTTGGGGTGCGAGAGCTGAAAAGATGCCCTGTTGAAGGCCCCCCCACGCCAAACCGGGGCGTTCATAGAGGACGCCACCGGGCCAGGTGGAAGCACAGTGACGCGCAGTTCCGTGTTCGGCAGCCCACACAAGCTTTATAAGTTGTAGCGCCCCCTAGTGCCTCTCTGAAATGTCTGTTTTTTGGGGGATTTTTCTTTTGTTATCATTTTTTTTTTGTTTTCTGTCCATTTCAGCCCCCCCAAAAAAAATGTAACATTGTATAATGTTCAACAAGGCCACGCCCCCTATTTCACACACACACACACACACACACACACACACACACACACACACACACACACACACACACACACACACACACACACACACACACACACACACACACACACACACACACACACACACTGAATAACCTGACTCAGAGAGTGTGGGGGGGGTATTGCCATGTTGCCAGAAAGCTAAGAGCGTGCGCCGCTGAATGGTTGATCGGCGTGGCTGGCGCCTTTGCCGGCCACGGCGGAGAGAGGTCAGAATTACTCGGGTCTCTCTTCATGACGAATAAGCCTTTCGCCTTTTACTAAAGACTTCCGTGGAGAGGGACATTCATGAGTTATGCATATTTTTGGATGGCCTTGCCCTTTGGACGAGGCCGACTCAGCTGTTGAATGAAACGAGCCGTGGTATGCGGGCGTGTTTGAGGTCGAGGTAGGCGGGAGCGCCTTCGTGTCACTCTGTGGCCTTAACGTCTCGTTGGAGCTACTTTACGGAAGATGACAAAGTATGAGTTGCCGCAGGAAGGCGAGCGGGCAAGACATCAGATCTACGAGCCACGCCCGCAGCTGTAAGCCACGCCCCCAAGCCGATAGGCCACGCCCGCTGCTGTAAGCCACGCCCCTAAGCCGATAAGCCACGCCCGCAGCTGTAAGCCACGCCCACAGCTTCACGAGGGCGACAGGTGGGTGTCACGCCGGGTGAGAATGGAATCAGCGGAGAGTGCGGGCGTTCGGGCAGTCAGTTAAGGGGTTATCGCTTCTCGGCCTTTTGGCTAAGATCAAGTGTAGTATCTGTTCTTATCAGTTTAATATCTGATATGTCCCCTATATGGGGACTACATATTAAACGGATTTTTGAACTCGGGAGTCGAAACAGGGGCTTGCTCCGTTCGCTCCACGCATTGACCCGGCACTGCAGTGCCGCCGGGAACGGTGCACCTCCTTTCGCCTTGTTGAAAGAACACGTGAGTAAATAACCACGCTTTGCTCCTGCCGTAGAGGTGGGCGATGCGTTGTTTTGCAAAGTGGTTCTAAAGTAGGGGATTCCACTTCCAAAAAACAACGCACGTACGAGTCAACGTGTAGCCCATTTTCCTCCCCAACCCAACAATCGACAGCTAGCGTCCACGAGGTTCGTAAAATGTGTGTCCGCTCAATGCGGTCGACGTACGAACCGTCAGGGGACGCGCACGCGCGTGGGTCCTTGCCTCCACGCCACGCGCCAGCGAGGCATACTTACCTGGCAGGGGAGACACCATGATCACGAAGGTGGTTCACCCACGGCGAGGCTCAGCCATTGCACTCCGTGCTTTGCTGACCCGTGCGAATTCCCCAAATGTGGGAATCTCGACTGCATAATTTCTGGTAGTGGGGGACTGCGTTCGCGCTCTCCCCTGATGAAGTGTTGAAAACCAAGTACCTGTGAGCGAGTTTGGCACAAGCTGTGGCCTTGGCGTGTGGTTGTAGCCACTTTACAGAAGCCCCGCTTCAAACCACACCCCCCTCGACGACAGAGGACAAGCACACGTCTTAAAGCCCCAATATAAGGGCAGAGGCCACGCCCCCGGCTTGAAACCACCCCCCAAAGGTGATAAGCCACGCCCACAGCTCCAAACCACGCCGCCATGGTGATAGGCCACGCCCCCAGCTTCAAGCCCCGCCCACCGGATATCAGATCTACAAGCTCATAGAGCTGTGACCTACCGGCTTGTAGATCTGCTGTTTTTCACGCCACAGGGCTTTAAGCCACCCCCCCCCCAGGCCGAAAGGCCACGCCCCCGGCTCCAAACCACGCCCCCCAGGCCACGCCCACAGAGGGGGCGGGGTCAAGGGGTCAAGGGTCAAGTGGGTCAATGCAGCCACTATGGGAAATATTCTATCTGCAGAGGTCAACATGTGTGAATTTTTCAAAGTCCAAAAGTCACCATCTGTGAAAATGACTAAGTCCAGAAGTGAAAACGGCCAAAGATGGGCTTTTGCCCGGCTCTCCACGGGGCCCCGGGGACCCCCCGGCCCCCACCGAGGTGCCCAGCCAGATCCCAGCTAAGCCCTGTACCCGGCTCTCCATCCGAACCCGGGGACCCACTCTTAAGCGCCCCCTGAGGAGTCCAGACCCAAGCCCGCGGGCGTTAGTTCGCCTCGCCCCTGGGGATATAGCTCGTTTTTTTCCAGAGAGCCATGGCACCACAGGCCGAAGTCCGGCCGTGCAAGGGCTCCCTTATTGGGGTGCGAGAGCTGAAAAGATGCCCTGTTGAAGGCCCCCCCACGCCAAACCGGGGCCTTCATAGAGGACGCCACCGGGCCAGGTGGAAGCACAGTGACGCGCAGTTCCGTGTTCGGCAGCCCACACAAGCTTTATAAGTTGTAGCGCCCCCTAGTGCCTCTCTGAAATGTCTGTTTTTTGGGGGATTTTTCTTTTGTTATCATTTTTTTTTTGTTTTCTGTCCATTTCAGCCCCCCAAAAAAAATGTAACATTGTATAATGTTCAACAAGGCCACGCCCCCTATTTCACACATACACACACACACACACACACACACACACACACACACACACACACACACACACACACACACACACACACACACACACACACACACACACACACACACACACACACACACACTGAATAACCTGACTCAGAGAGTGTGGGGGGTGTATTGCCATGTTGCCAGAAAGCTAAGAGCGTGCGCCGCTGAATGGTTGATCGGCGTGGCTGGCGCCTTTGCCGGCCACGGCGGAGAGAGGTCAGAATTACTCGGGTCTCTCTTCATGACGAATAAGCCTTTCGCCTTTTACTAAAGACTTCCGTGGAGAGGGACATTCATGAGTTATGCATATTTTTGGATGGCCTTGCCCTTTGGACGAGGCCGACTCAGCTGTTGAATGAAACGAGCCGTGGTATGCGGGCGTGTTTGAGGTCGAGGTAGGCGGGAGCGCCTTCGTGTCACTCTGTGGCCTTAACGTCTCGTTGGAGCTACTTTACGGAAGATGACAAAGTATGAGTTGCCGCAGGAAGGCGAGCGGGCAAGACATCAGATCTACGAGCCACGCCCGGAGCTGTAAGCCACGCCCCCAAGCCGATAGGCCACGCCCGCTGCTGTAAGCCACGCCCCTAAGCCGATAAGCCACGCCCGCAGCTGTAAGCCACGCCCACAGCTTCACGAGGGCGACAGGTGGGTGTCACGCCGGGTGAGAATGGAATCAGCGGAGAGTGCGGGCGTTCGGGCAGTCAGTTAAGGGGTTATCGCTTCTCGGCCTTTTGGCTAAGATCAAGTGTAGTATCTGTTCTTATCAGTTTAATATCTGATATGTCCCCTATATGGGGACTACATATTAAACGGATTTTTGAACTCGGGAGTCGAAACAGGGGCTTGCTCCGTTCGCTCCACGCATTGACCCGGCACTGCAGTGCCGCCGGGAACGGTGCACCTCCTATCGCCTTGTTGAAAGAACACGTGAGTAAATAAACACGCTTTGCTCCTGCCGTAGAGGTGGGCGACGCGTTGTTTTGCAAAGTGGTTCTAAAGTAGGGGATTCCACTTCCAAAAAACAGCGCATGTACGAGTCAACGTGTAGCCCATTTTCCTCCCCAACCCAACAATCGACAGCTAGCGTCCACGAGGTTCGTAAAATGTGTGTCCGCTCAATGCGGTCGACGTACGAACCGTCAGGGGACGCGCACGCGCGTGGGTCCTTGCCTCCACGCCACGCGCCAGCGAGGCATACTTACCTGGCAGGGGAGACACCATGATCACGAAGGTGGTTCACCCACGGCGAGGCTCAGCCATTGCACTCCGTGCTTTGCTGACCCGTGCGAATTCCCCAAATGTGGGAATCTCGACTGCATAATTTCTGGTAGTGGGGGACTGCGTTCGCGCTCTCCCCTGATGAAGTGTTGAAAACCAAGTACCTGTGAGCGAGTTTGGCACAAGCTGTGGCCTTGGCGTGTGGTTGTAGCCACTTTACAGAAGCCCAGCTTCAAACCACACCCCCCTCGACGACAGAGGACAAGCACACGTCTTAAAGCCCCAATATAAGGGCAGAGGCCACGCCCCCGGCTTGAAACCACCCCCCAAAGGTGATAAGCCACGCCCACAGCTCCAAACCACGCCGCCATGGTGATAGGCCACGCCCCCAGCTTCAAGCCCCGCCCACCGGATATCAGATCTACAAGCTCATAGAGCTGTGACCTACCGGCTTGTAGATCTGCTGTTTTTCACGCCACAGGGCTTTAAGCCACCCCCCCCCCCCCCCCCCAGGCCGAAAGGCCACGCCCCCGGCTCCAAACCACGCCCCCCAGGCCACGCCCACAGAGGGGGCGGGGTCAAGGGGTCAAGGGTCAAGTGGGTCAATGCAGCCACTATGGGAAATATTCTATCTGCAGAGGTCAACATGTGTGAATTTTTCAAAGTCCAAAAGTCACCATCTGTGAAAATGACTAAGTCCAGAAGTGAAAACGGCCAAAGATGGGCTTTTGCCCGGCTCTCCACGGGGCCCCGGGGACCCCCCGGCCCCCACCGAGGTGCCCAGCCAGATCCCAGCTAAGCCCTGTACCCGGCTCTCCATCCGAACCCGGGGACCCACTCTTAAGCGCCCCCTGAGGAGTCCAGACCCAAGCCCGCGGGCGTTAGTTCGCCTCGCCCCTGGGGATATAGCTCGTTTTTTTCCAGAGAGCCATGGCACCACAGGCCGAAGTCCGGCCGTGCAAGGGCTCCCTTATTGGGGTGCGAGAGCTGAAAAGATGCCCTGTTGAAGGCCCCCCCACGCCAAACCGGGGCCTTCATAGAGGACGCCACCGGGCCAGGTGGAAGCACAGTGACGCGCAGTTCCGTGTTCGGCAGCCCACACAAGCTTTATAAGTTGTAGCGCCCCCTAGTGCCTCTCTGAAATGTCTGTTTTTTGGGGGATTTTTCTTTTGTTATCATTTTTTTTTTGTTTTCTGTCCATTTCAGCCCCCCAAAAAAAATGTAACATTGTATAATGTTCAACAAGGCCACGCTCCCTATTTCACACATACACACACACACACACACACACACACACACACACACACACACACACACACACACACACACACACACACACACACACACACACACACACACACACACTGAATAACCTGACTCAGAGAGTGTGGGGGGTGTATTGCCATGTTGCCAGAAAGCTAAGAGCGTGCGCCGCTGAATGGTTGATCGGCGTGGCTGGCGCCTTTGCCGGCCACGGCGGAGAGAGGTCAGAATTACTCGGGTCTCTCTTCATGACGAATAAGCCTTTCGCCTTTTACTAAAGACTTCCGTGGAGAGGGACATTCATGAGTTATGCATATTTTTGGATGGCCTTGCCCTTTGGACGAGGCCGACTCAGCTGTTGAATGAAACGAGCCGTGGTATGCGGGCGTGTTTGAGGTCGAGGTAGGCGGGAGCGCCTTCGTGTCACTCTGTGGCCTTAACGTCTCGTTGGAGCTACTTTACGGAAGATGACAAAGTATGAGTTGCCGCAGGAAGGCGAGCGGGCAAGACATCAGATCTACGAGCCACGCCCGGAGCTGTAAGCCACGCCCCCAAGCCGATAGGCCACGCCCGCTGCTGTAAGCCACGCCCCTAAGCCGATAAGCCACGCCCGCAGCTGTAAGCCACGCCCACAGCTTCACGAGGGCGACAGGTGGGTGTCACGCCGGGTGAGAATGGAATCAGCGGAGAGTGCGGGCGTTCGGGCAGTCAGTTAAGGGGTTATCGCTTCTCGGCCTTTTGGCTAAGATCAAGTGTAGTATCTGTTCTTATCAGTTTAATATCTGATATGTCCCCTATATGGGGACTACATATTAAACGGATTTTTGAACTCGGGAGTCGAAACAGGGGCTTGCTCCGTTCGCTCCACGCATTGACCCGGCACTGCAGTGCCGCCGGGAACGGTGCACCTCCTATCGCCTTGTTGAAAGAACACGTGAGTAAATAAACACGCTTTGCTCCTGTGGGCGACGCGTTGTTTTGCAAAGTGGTTCTAAAGTAGGGGATTCCACTTCCAAAAAACAGCGCATGTACGAGTCAACGTGTAGCCCATTTTCCTCCCCAACCCAACAATCGACAGCTAGCGTCCACGAGGTTCGTAAAATGTGTGTCCGCTCAATGCGGTCGACGTACGAACCGTCAGGGGACGCGCACGCGCGTGGGTCCTTGCCTCCACGCCACGCGCCAGCGAGGCATACTTACCTGGCAGGGGAGACACCATGATCACGAAGGTGGTTCACCCACGGCGAGGCTCAGCCATTGCACTCCGTGCTTTGCTGACCCGTGCGAATTCCCCAAATGTGGGAATCTCGACTGCATAATTTCTGGTAGTGGGGGACTGCGTTCGCGCTCTCCCCTGATGAAGTGTTGAAAACCAAGTACCTGTGAGCGAGTTTGGCACAAGCTGTGGCCTTGGCGTGTGGTTGTAGCCACTTTACAGAAGCCCAGCTTCAAACCACACCCCCCTCGACGACAGAGGACAAGCACACGTCTTAAAGCCCCAATATAAGGGCAGAGGCCACGCCCCCGGCTTGAAACCACCCCCCAAAGGTGATAAGCCACGCCCACAGCTCCAAACCACGCCGCCATGGTGATAGGCCACGCCCCCAGCTTCAAGCCCCGCCCACCGGATATCAGATCTACAAGCTCATAGAGCTGTGACCTACCGGCTTGTAGATCTGCTGTTTTTCACGCCACAGGGCTTTAAGCCACCCCCCCCCCCAGGCCGAAAGGCCACGCCCCCGGCTCCAAACCACGCCCCCCAGGCCACGCCCACAGAGGGGGCGGGGTCAAGGGGTCAAGGGTCAAGTGGGTCAATGCAGCCACTATGGGAAATATTCTATCTGCAGAGGTCAACATGTGTGAATTTTTCAAAGTCCAAAAGTCACCATCTGTGAAAATGACTAAGTCCAGAAGTGAAAACGGCCAAAGATGGGCTTTTGCCCGGCTCTCCACGGGGCCCCGGGGACCCCCCGGCCCCCACCGAGGTGCCCAGCCAGATCCCAGCTAAGCCCTGTACCCGGCTCTCCATCCGAACCCGGGGACCCACTCTTAAGCGCCCCCTGAGGAGTCCAGACCCAAGCCCGCGGGCGTTAGTTCGCCTCGCCCCTGGGGATATAGCTCGTTTTTTTCCAGAGAGCCATGGCACCACAGGCCGAAGTCCGGCCGTGCAAGGGCTCCCTTATTGGGGTGCGAGAGCTGAAAAGATGCCCTGTTGAAGGCCCCCCCACGCCAAACCGGGGCCTTCATAGAGGACGCCACCGGGCCAGGTGGAAGCACAGTGACGCGCAGTTCCGTGTTCGGCAGCCCACACAAGCTTTATAAGTTGTAGCGCCCCCTAGTGCCTCTCTGAAATGTCTGTTTTTTGGGGGATTTTTCTTTTGTTATCATTTTTTTTTTGTTTTCTGTCCATTTCAGCCCCCCAAAAAAAATGTAACATTGTATAATGTTCAACAAGGCCACGCCCCCTATTTCACACATACACACACACACACACACACACACACACACACACACACACACACACACACACACACACACACACACACACACACACACACACACACACACACACACACACACACACACACACACTGAATAACCTGACTCAGAGAGTGTGGGGGGTGTATTGCCATGTTGCCAGAAAGCTAAGAGCGTGCGCCGCTGAATGGTTGATCGGCGTGGCTGGCGCCTTTGCCGGCCACGGCGGAGAGAGGTCAGAATTACTCGGGTCTCTCTTCATGACGAATAAGCCTTTCGCCTTTTACTAAAGACTTCCGTGGAGAGGGACATTCATGAGTTATGCATATTTTTGGATGGCCTTGCCCTTTGGACGAGGCCGACTCAGCTGTTGAATGAAACGAGCCGTGGTATGCGGGCGTGTTTGAGGTCGAGGTAGGCGGGAGCGCCTTCGTGTCACTCTGTGGCCTTAACGTCTCGTTGGAGCTACTTTACGGAAGATGACAAAGTATGAGTTGCCGCAGGAAGGCGAGCGGGCAAGACATCAGATCTACGAGCCACGCCCGGAGCTGTAAGCCACGCCCCCAAGCCGATAGGCCACGCCCGCTGCTGTAAGCCACGCCCCTAAGCCGATAAGCCACGCCCGCAGCTGTAAGCCACGCCCACAGCTTCACGAGGGCGACAGGTGGGTGTCACGCCGGGTGAGAATGGAATCAGCGGAGAGTGCGGGCGTTCGGGCAGTCAGTTAAGGGGTTATCGCTTCTCGGCCTTTTGGCTAAGATCAAGTGTAGTATCTGTTCTTATCAGTTTAATATCTGATATGTCCCCTATATGGGGACTACATATTAAACGGATTTTTGAACTCGGGAGTCGAAACAGGGGCTTGCTCCGTTCGCTCCACGCATTGACCCGGCACTGCAGTGCCGCCGGGAACGGTGCACCTCCTATCGCCTTGTTGAAAGAACACGTGAGTAAATAAACACGCTTTGCTCCTGCCGTAGAGGTGGGCGACGCGTTGTTTTGCAAAGTGGTTCTAAAGTAGGGGATTCCACTTCCAAAAAACAGCGCATGTACGAGTCAACGTGTAGCCCATTTTCCTCCCCAACCCAACAATCGACAGCTAGCGTCCACGAGGTTCGTAAAATGTGTGTCCGCTCAATGCGGTCGACGTACGAACCGTCAGGGGACGCGCACGCGCGTGGGTCCTTGCCTCCACGCCACGCGCCAGCGAGGCATACTTACCTGGCAGGGGAGACACCATGATCACGAAGGTGGTTCACCCACGGCGAGGCTCAGCCATTGCACTCCGTGCTTTGCTGACCCGTGCGAATTCCCCAAATGTGGGAATCTCGACTGCATAATTTCTGGTAGTGGGGGACTGCGTTCGCGCTCTCCCCTGATGAAGTGTTGAAAACCAAGTACCTGTGAGCGAGTTTGGCACAAGCTGTGGCCTTGGCGTGTGGTTGTAGCCACTTTACAGAAGCCCAGCTTCAAACCACACCCCCCTCGACGACAGAGGACAAGCACACGTCTTAAAGCCCCAATATAAGGGCAGAGGCCACGCCCCCGGCTTGAAACCACCCCCCAAAGGTGATAAGCCACGCCCACAGCTCCAAACCACGCCGCCATGGTGATAGGCCACGCCCCCAGCTTCAAGCCCCGCCCACCGGATATCAGATCTACAAGCTCATAGAGCTGTGACCTACCGGCTTGTAGATCTGCTGTTTTTCACGCCACAGGGCTTTAAGCCACCCCCCCCCCCCCCCCCAGGCCGAAAGGCCACGCCCCCGGCTCCAAACCACGCCCCCCAGGCCACGCCCACAGAGGGGGCGGGGTCAAGGGGTCAAGGGTCAAGTGGGTCAATGCAGCCACTATGGGAAATATTCTATCTGCAGAGGTCAACATGTGTGAATTTTTCAAAGTCCAAAAGTCACCATCTGTGAAAATGACTAAGTCCAGAAGTGAAAACGGCCAAAGATGGGCTTTTGCCCGGCTCTCCACGGGGCCCCGGGGACCCCCCGGCCCCCACCGAGGTGCCCAGCCAGAT
The DNA here is from genome assembly GCF_963454915.1 of Gymnoscopelus microlampas. Classification (NCBI taxonomy): domain Eukaryota; kingdom Metazoa; phylum Chordata; class Actinopteri; order Myctophiformes; family Myctophidae; genus Gymnoscopelus; species Gymnoscopelus microlampas. The sequence goes on along the minus strand of NW_028155862.1, from coordinate 945,521 downwards.
CCCAGCTAAGCCCTGTACCCGGCTCTCCATCCGAACCCGGGGACCCACTCTTAAGCGCCCCCTGAGGAGTCCAGACCCAAGCCCGCGGGCGTTAGTTCGCCTCGCCCCTGGGGATATAGCTCGTTTTTTTCCAGAGAGCCATGGCACCACAGGCCGAAGTCCGGCCGTGCAAGGGCTCCCTTATTGGGGTGCGAGAGCTGAAAAGATGCCCTGTTGAAGGCCCCCCCACGCCAAACCGGGGCCTTCATAGAGGACGCCACCGGGCCAGGTGGAAGCACAGTGACGCGCAGTTCCGTGTTCGGCAGCCCACACAAGCTTTATAAGTTGTAGCGCCCCCTAGTGCCTCTCTGAAATGTCTGTTTTTTGGGGGATTTTTCTTTTGTTATCATTTTTTTTTTGTTTTCTGTCCATTTCAGCCCCCCAAAAAAAATGTAACATTGTATAATGTTCAACAAGGCCACGCTCCCTATTTCACACATACACACACACACACACACACACACACACACACACACACACACACACACACACACACACACACACACACACACACACACACACACACACACACACACACACACACTGAATAACCTGACTCAGAGAGTGTGGGGGGTGTATTGCCATGTTGCCAGAAAGCTAAGAGCGTGCGCCGCTGAATGGTTGATCGGCGTGGCTGGCGCCTTTGCCGGCCACGGCGGAGAGAGGTCAGAATTACTCGGGTCTCTCTTCATGACGAATAAGCCTTTCGCCTTTTACTAAAGACTTCCGTGGAGAGGGACATTCATGAGTTATGCATATTTTTGGATGGCCTTGCCCTTTGGACGAGGCCGACTCAGCTGTTGAATGAAACGAGCCGTGGTATGCGGGCGTGTTTGAGGTCGAGGTAGGCGGGAGCGCCTTCGTGTCACTCTGTGGCCTTAACGTCTCGTTGGAGCTACTTTACGGAAGATGACAAAGTATGAGTTGCCGCAGGAAGGCGAGCGGGCAAGACATCAGATCTACGAGCCACGCCCGGAGCTGTAAGCCACGCCCCCAAGCCGATAGGCCACGCCCGCTGCTGTAAGCCACGCCCCTAAGCCGATAAGCCACGCCCGCAGCTGTAAGCCACGCCCACAGCTTCACGAGGGCGACAGGTGGGTGTCACGCCGGGTGAGAATGGAATCAGCGGAGAGTGCGGGCGTTCGGGCAGTCAGTTAAGGGGTTATCGCTTCTCGGCCTTTTGGCTAAGATCAAGTGTAGTATCTGTTCTTATCAGTTTAATATCTGATATGTCCCCTATATGGGGACTACATATTAAACGGATTTTTGAACTCGGGAGTCGAAACAGGGGCTTGCTCCGTTCGCTCCACGCATTGACCCGGCACTGCAGTGCCGCCGGGAACGGTGCACCTCCTATCGCCTTGTTGAAAGAACACGTGAGTAAATAAACACGCTTTGCTCCTGCCGTAGAGGTGGGCGACGCGTTGTTTTGCAAAGTGGTTCTAAAGTAGGGGATTCCACTTCCAAAAAACAGCGCATGTACGAGTCAACGTGTAGCCCATTTTCCTCCCCAACCCAACAATCGACAGCTAGCGTCCACGAGGTTCGTAAAATGTGTGTCCGCTCAATGCGGTCGACGTACGAACCGTCAGGGGACGCGCACGCGCGTGGGTCCTTGCCTCCACGCCACGCGCCAGCGAGGCATACTTACCTGGCAGGGGAGACACCATGATCACGAAGGTGGTTCACCCACGGCGAGGCTCAGCCATTGCACTCCGTGCTTTGCTGACCCGTGCGAATTCCCCAAATGTGGGAATCTCGACTGCATAATTTCTGGTAGTGGGGGACTGCGTTCGCGCTCTCCCCTGATGAAGTGTTGAAAACCAAGTACCTGTGAGCGAGTTTGGCACAAGCTGTGGCCTTGGCGTGTGGTTGTAGCCACTTTACAGAAGCCCAGCTTCAAACCACACCCCCCTCGACGACAGAGGACAAGCACACGTCTTAAAGCCCCAATATAAGGGCAGAGGCCACGCCCCCGGCTTGAAACCACCCCCCAAAGGTGATAAGCCACGCCCACAGCTCCAAACCACGCCGCCATGGTGATAGGCCACGCCCCCAGCTTCAAGCCCCGCCCACCGGATATCAGATCTACAAGCTCATAGAGCTGTGACCTACCGGCTTGTAGATCTGCTGTTTTTCACGCCACAGGGCTTTAAGCCACCCCCCCCCCCCCCCCAGGCCGAAAGGCCACGCCCCCGGCTCCAAACCACGCCCCCCAGGCCACGCCCACAGAGGGGGCGGGGTCAAGGGGTCAAGGGTCAAGTGGGTCAATGCAGCCACTATGGGAAATATTCTATCTGCAGAGGTCAACATGTGTGAATTTTTCAAAGTCCAAAAGTCACCATCTGTGAAAATGACTAAGTCCAGAAGTGAAAACGGCCAAAGATGGGCTTTTGCCCGGCTCTCCACGGGGCCCCGGGGACCCCCCGGCCCCCACCGAGGTGCCCAGCCAGATCCCAGCTAAGCCCTGTACCCGGCTCTCCATCCGAACCCGGGGACCCACTCTTAAGCGCCCCCTGAGGAGTCCAGACCCAAGCCCGCGGGCGTTAGTTCGCCTCGCCCCTGGGGATATAGCTCGTTTTTTTCCAGAGAGCCATGGCACCACAGGCCGAAGTCCGGCCGTGCAAGGGCTCCCTTATTGGGGTGCGAGAGCTGAAAAGATGCCCTGTTGAAGGCCCCCCCACGCCAAACCGGGGCCTTCATAGAGGACGCCACCGGGCCAGGTGGAAGCACAGTGACGCGCAGTTCCGTGTTCGGCAGCCCACACAAGCTTTATAAGTTGTAGCGCCCCCTAGTGCCTCTCTGAAATGTCTGTTTTTTGGGGGATTTTTCTTTTGTTATCATTTTTTTTTTGTTTTCTGTCCATTTCAGCCCCCCAAAAAAAATGTAACATTGTATAATGTTCAACAAGGCCACGCTCCCTATTTCACACATACACACACACACACACACACACACACACACACACACACACACACACACACACACACACACACACACACACACACACACACACACACACACACACACACACACACTGAATAACCTGACTCAGAGAGTGTGGGGGGTGTATTGCCATGTTGCCAGAAAGCTAAGAGCGTGCGCCGCTGAATGGTTGATCGGCGTGGCTGGCGCCTTTGCCGGCCACGGCGGAGAGAGGTCAGAATTACTCGGGTCTCTCTTCATGACGAATAAGCCTTTCGCCTTTTACTAAAGACTTCCGTGGAGAGGGACATTCATGAGTTATGCATATTTTTGGATGGCCTTGCCCTTTGGACGAGGCCGACTCAGCTGTTGAATGAAACGAGCCGTGGTATGCGGGCGTGTTTGAGGTCGAGGTAGGCGGGAGCGCCTTCGTGTCACTCTGTGGCCTTAACGTCTCGTTGGAGCTACTTTACGGAAGATGACAAAGTATGAGTTGCCGCAGGAAGGCGAGCGGGCAAGACATCAGATCTACGAGCCACGCCCGGAGCTGTAAGCCACGCCCCCAAGCCGATAGGCCACGCCCGCTGCTGTAAGCCACGCCCCTAAGCCGATAAGCCACGCCCGCAGCTGTAAGCCACGCCCACAGCTTCACGAGGGCGACAGGTGGGTGTCACGCCGGGTGAGAATGGAATCAGCGGAGAGTGCGGGCGTTCGGGCAGTCAGTTAAGGGGTTATCGCTTCTCGGCCTTTTGGCTAAGATCAAGTGGCCGAGTGGTGGATGTAACTGGAAGTTGAAAGGAGGACAGCCAAGACGAGAAGATGGGGATCCCAAGGAATGGAGTAAAGGACACGTCACGTTTCATTTGGAAGAACACGGACTTACCGTTGATGGACAGACCTACGTTTGGGAAGGAGATACTGATCAAGTTTTTTGGACTGAAAGGGGAAGATGTTTTGTGCCTGCAGGACAATCCAGTGGAAAATGGATATGATGTCACTTTCTGTCGACCAGCAATGGTCCTGAAGGTGGATAAGATCTGGAACCTGGCGAAAGGTGAGGAGCCCATGAAAAGTTTCGTTGTACAGAATTTGGACAGAATGAACTATAGGCTGGTGACATTGCACATGTATAATCCACACGTGCCTTTGGAGGTGATTGGGGATTTCTTAAAGAGGTATGCGGATGTGAAAGTGGATTCAGCCACAAAATTGATGGACACAAATGGGTTTTGGACAGGAAAGAGGAATATTCAAGTGTTTCTTAAAGAAGATGCGACAGGATATGACGGACTACTCCATCCCCCTGCCTTCTTTGCAATAGGTGCTGACAGAGGCTATCTGCACTATTACAAGCAGCCACCTTTTTGCAAGAAGTGCAGGGGGAATGGGCACAAGGAGGAGACGTGTCAATATGGAATAAGGTGCAGATTATGTTTGGCTAAAGATCATCTGGCAAAGAACTGTCCACGACCCAAGGCGTGCCACACCTGCGGGTCCAAGGACCACCTGTCCAAGGACTGCCCCGGGAGGGGTGGAGCAGGTGGTGGTGGGCCTGGGGGAGAAGGGAGTGGAACTATGCCTTCCACTCCAGCTGAGATGGGAGGCCTTAAAGGCCAACAGAAAGGTGAAGGGAAGGAGGCCGCACCAAAGGCCTCTGTGAAAAATCCGGAGAAAGGGAAGGAAGGAGCGAGGACAGGCTCTCATGCCTTCAACGGTGAAGGGGCCTTGTCTCGGATCCCTGATGGGAAAAAACAGAAAAAGGACGGAGAAATAGAGGAGGAGATGGACAGTGTTTCGGATTCCGATTCGGAAGGGAGCCGAATTGAAATGACTGGTGGGGGGTTGGATCGGTCTGAAGGGGAGGAGGTGGCGGCTTTAAGCTTCGCCTCGGACTTGCCTGTCAGACTTTTCGGTCCTGCTACGCGAGGTGGTGACGATGGGACAGCCACATGGGCAGATAGAGTGGCAAATGGAGAACCGAAATAATTAGTTGTTTGTTGTGATATGTATTGAAATGGACTCAAGATTTTTTGATGAAATGTATGATTTGACACGATTTTTGAGGCATTTGTTGCAAGGTATAAGATGTACTGCCTGAAGTTTAATAAAAAAAAAAAAAAAAAAAAAATCTGTTCTTATCAGTTTAATATCTGATATGTCCCCTATATGGGGACTACATATTAAACGGATTTTTGAACTCGGGAGTCGAAACAGGGGCTTGCTCCGTTCGCTCCACGCATTGACCCGGCACTGCAGTGCCGCCGGGAACGGTGCACCTCCTATCGCCTTGTTGAAAGAACACGTGAGTAAATAAACACGCTTTGCTCCTGCCGTAGAGGTGGGCGACGCGTTGTTTTGCAAAGTGGTTCTAAAGTAGGGGATTCCACTTCCAAAAAACAGCGCATGTACGAGTCAACGTGTAGCCCATTTTCCTCCCCAACCCAACAATCGACAGCTAGCGTCCACGAGGTTCGTAAAATGTGTGTCCGCTCAATGCGGTCGACGTACGAACCGTCAGGGGACGCGCACGCGCGTGGGTCCTTGCCTCCACGCCACGCGCCAGCGAGGCATACTTACCTGGCAGGGGAGACACCATGATCACGAAGGTGGTTCACCCACGGCGAGGCTCAGCCATTGCACTCCGTGCTTTGCTGACCCGTGCGAATTCCCCAAATGTGGGAATCTCGACTGCATAATTTCTGGTAGTGGGGGACTGCGTTCGCGCTCTCCCCTGATGAAGTGTTGAAAACCAAGTACCTGTGAGCGAGTTTGGCACAAGCTGTGGCCTTGGCGTGTGGTTGTAGCCACTTTACAGAAGCCCAGCTTCAAACCACACCCCCCTCGACGACAGAGGACAAGCACACGTCTTAAAGCCCCAATATAAGGGCAGAGGCCACGCCCCCGGCTTGAAACCACCCCCCAAAGGTGATAAGCCACGCCCACAGCTCCAAACCACGCCGCCATGGTGATAGGCCACGCCCCCAGCTTCAAGCCCCGCCCACCGGATATCAGATCTACAAGCTCATAGAGCTGTGACCTACCGGCTTGTAGATCTGCTGTTTTTCACGCCACAGGGCTTTAAGCCACCCCCCCCCCAGGCCGAAAGGCCACGCCCCCGGCTCCAAACCACGCCCCCCAGGCCACGCCCACAGAGGGGGCGGGGTCAAGGGGTCAAGGGTCAAGTGGGTCAATGCAGCCACTATGGGAAATATTCTATCTGCAGAGGTCAACATGTGTGAATTTTTCAAAGTCCAAAAGTCACCATCTGTGAAAATGACTAAGTCCAGAAGTGAAAACGGCCAAAGATGGGCTTTTGCCCGGCTCTCCACGGGGCCCCGGGGACCCCCCGGCCCCCACCGAGGTGCCCAGCCAGATCCCAGCTAAGCCCTGTACCCGGCTCTCCATCCGAACCCGGGGACCCACTCTTAAGCGCCCCCTGAGGAGTCCAGACCCAAGCCCGCGGGCGTTAGTTCGCCTCGCCCCTGGGGATATAGCTCGTTTTTTTCCAGAGAGCCATGGCACCACAGGCCGAAGTCCGGCCGTGCAAGGGCTCCCTTATTGGGGTGCGAGAGCTGAAAAGATGCCCTGTTGAAGGCCCCCCCACGCCAAACCGGGGCCTTCATAGAGGACGCCACCGGGCCAGGTGGAAGCACAGTGACGCGCAGTTCCGTGTTCGGCAGCCCACACAAGCTTTATAAGTTGTAGCGCCCCCTAGTGCCTCTCTGAAATGTCTGTTTTTTGGGGGATTTTTCTTTTGTTATCATTTTTTTTTTGTTTTCTGTCCATTTCAGCCCCCCAAAAAAAATGTAACATTGTATAATGTTCAACAAGGCCACGCCCCCTATTTCACACATACACACACACACACACACACACACACACACACACACACACACACACACACACACACACACACACACACACACACACACACACACACACACACACACACACACACACACACACACACACTGAATAACCTGACTCAGAGAGTGTGGGGGGTGTATTGCCATGTTGCCAGAAAGCTAAGAGCGTGCGCCGCTGAATGGTTGATCGGCGTGGCTGGCGCCTTTGCCGGCCACGGCGGAGAGAGGTCAGAATTACTCGGGTCTCTCTTCATGACGAATAAGCCTTTCGCCTTTTACTAAAGACTTCCGTGGAGAGGGACATTCATGAGTTATGCATATTTTTGGATGGCCTTGCCCTTTGGACGAGGCCGACTCAGCTGTTGAATGAAACGAGCCGTGGTATGCGGGCGTGTTTGAGGTCGAGGTAGGCGGGAGCGCCTTCGTGTCACTCTGTGGCCTTAACGTCTCGTTGGAGCTACTTTACGGAAGATGACAAAGTATGAGTTGCCGCAGGAAGGCGAGCGGGCAAGACATCAGATCTACGAGCCACGCCCGGAGCTGTAAGCCACGCCCCCAAGCCGATAGGCCACGCCCGCTGCTGTAAGCCACGCCCCTAAGCCGATAAGCCACGCCCGCAGCTGTAAGCCACGCCCACAGCTTCACGAGGGCGACAGGTGGGTGTCACGCCGGGTGAGAATGGAATCAGCGGAGAGTGCGGGCGTTCGGGCAGTCAGTTAAGGGGTTATCGCTTCTCGGCCTTTTGGCTAAGATCAAGTGTAGTATCTGTTCTTATCAGTTTAATATCTGATATGTCCCCTATATGGGGACTACATATTAAACGGATTTTTGAACTCGGGAGTCGAAACAGGGGCTTGCTCCGTTCGCTCCACGCATTGACCCGGCACTGCAGTGCCGCCGGGAACGGTGCACCTCCTATCGCCTTGTTGAAAGAACACGTGAGTAAATAAACACGCTTTGCTCCTGCCGTAGAGGTGGGCGACGCGTTGTTTTGCAAAGTGGTTCTAAAGTAGGGGATTCCACTTCCAAAAAACAGCGCATGTACGAGTCAACGTGTAGCCCATTTTCCTCCCCAACCCAACAATCGACAGCTAGCGTCCACGAGGTTCGTAAAATGTGTGTCCGCTCAATGCGGTCGACGTACGAACCGTCAGGGGACGCGCACGCGCGTGGGTCCTTGCCTCCACGCCACGCGCCAGCGAGGCATACTTACCTGGCAGGGGAGACACCATGATCACGAAGGTGGTTCACCCACGGCGAGGCTCAGCCATTGCACTCCGTGCTTTGCTGACCCGTGCGAATTCCCCAAATGTGGGAATCTCGACTGCATAATTTCTGGTAGTGGGGGACTGCGTTCGCGCTCTCCCCTGATGAAGTGTTGAAAACCAAGTACCTGTGAGCGAGTTTGGCACAAGCTGTGGCCTTGGCGTGTGGTTGTAGCCACTTTACAGAAGCCCAGCTTCAAACCACACCCCCCTCGACGACAGAGGACAAGCACACGTCTTAAAGCCCCAATATAAGGGCAGAGGCCACGCCCCCGGCTTGAAACCACCCCCCAAAGGTGATAAGCCACGCCCACAGCTCCAAACCACGCCGCCATGGTGATAGGCCACGCCCCCAGCTTCAAGCCCCGCCCACCGGATATCAGATCTACAAGCTCATAGAGCTGTGACCTACCGGCTTGTAGATCTGCTGTTTTTCACGCCACAGGGCTTTAAGCCACCCCCCCCCCCCCCCCCAGGCCGAAAGGCCACGCCCCCGGCTCCAAACCACGCCCCCCAGGCCACGCCCACAGAGGGGGCGGGGTCAAGGGGTCAAGGGTCAAGTGGGTCAATGCAGCCACTATGGGAAATATTCTATCTGCAGAGGTCAACATGTGTGAATTTTTCAAAGTCCAAAAGTCACCATCTGTGAAAATGACTAAGTCCAGAAGTGAAAACGGCCAAAGATGGGCTTTTGCCCGGCTCTCCACGGGGCCCCGGGGACCCCCCGGCCCCCACCGAGGTGCCCAGCCAGATCCCAGCTAAGCCCTGTACCCGGCTCTCCATCCGAACCCGGGGACCCACTCTTAAGCGCCCCCTGAGGAGTCCAGACCCAAGCCCGCGGGCGTTAGTTCGCCTCGCCCCTGGGGATATAGCTCGTTTTTTTCCAGAGAGCCATGGCACCACAGGCCGAAGTCCGGCCGTGCAAGGGCTCCCTTATTGGGGTGCGAGAGCTGAAAAGATGCCCTGTTGAAGGCCCCCCCACGCCAAACCGGGGCCTTCATAGAGGACGCCACCGGGCCAGGTGGAAGCACAGTGACGCGCAGTTCCGTGTTCGGCAGCCCACACAAGCTTTATAAGTTGTAGCGCCCCCTAGTGCCTCTCTGAAATGTCTGTTTTTTGGGGGATTTTTCTTTTGTTATCATTTTTTTTTTGTTTTCTGTCCATTTCAGCCCCCCAAAAAAAATGTAACATTGTATAATGTTCAACAAGGCCACGCCCCCTATTTCACACATACACACACACACACACACACACACACACACACACACACACACACACACACACACACACACACACACACACACACACACACACACACACACACACACACACACACACACTGAATAACCTGACTCAGAGAGTGTGGGGGGTGTATTGCCATGTTGCCAGAAAGCTAAGAGCGTGCGCCGCTGAATGGTTGATCGGCGTGGCTGGCGCCTTTGCCGGCCACGGCGGAGAGAGGTCAGAATTACTCGGGTCTCTCTTCATGACGAATAAGCCTTTCGCCTTTTACTAAAGACTTCCGTGGAGAGGGACATTCATGAGTTATGCATATTTTTGGATGGCCTTGCCCTTTGGACGAGGCCGACTCAGCTGTTGAATGAAACGAGCCGTGGTATGCGGGCGTGTTTGAGGTCGAGGTAGGCGGGAGCGCCTTCGTGTCACTCTGTGGCCTTAACGTCTCGTTGGAGCTACTTTACGGAAGATGACAAAGTATGAGTTGCCGCAGGAAGGCGAGCGGGCAAGACATCAGATCTACGAGCCACGCCCGGAGCTGTAAGCCACGCCCCCAAGCCGATAGGCCACGCCCGCTGCTGTAAGCCACGCCCCTAAGCCGATAAGCCACGCCCGCAGCTGTAAGCCACGCCCACAGCTTCACGAGGGCGACAGGTGGGTGTCACGCCGGGTGAGAATGGAATCAGCGGAGAGTGCGGGCGTTCGGGCAGTCAGTTAAGGGGTTATCGCTTCTCGGCCTTTTGGCTAAGATCAAGTGTAGTATCTGTTCTTATCAGTTTAATATCTGATATGTCCCCTATATGGGGACTACATATTAAACGGATTTATGAACTCGGGAGTCGAAACAGGGGCTTGCTCCGTTCGCTCCACGCATTGACCCGGCACTGCAGTGCCGCCGGGAACGGTGCACCTCCTATCGCCTTGTTGAAAGAACACGTGAGTAAATAAACACGCTTTGCTCCTGCCGTAGAGGTGGGCGACGCGTTGTTTTGCAAAGTGGTTCTAAAGTAGGGGATTCCACTTCCAAAAAACAGCGCATGTACGAGTCAACGTGTAGCCCATTTTCCTCCCCAACCCAACAATCGACAGCTAGCGTCCACGAGGTTCGTAAAATGTGTGTCCGCTCAATGCGGTCGACGTACGAACCGTCAGGGGACGCGCACGCGCGTGGGTCCTTGCCTCCACGCCACGCGCCAGCGAGGCATACTTACCTGGCAGGGGAGACACCATGATCACGAAGGTGGTTCACCCACGGCGAGGCTCAGCCATTGCACTCCGTGCTTTGCTGACCCGTGCGAATTCCCCAAATGTGGGAATCTCGACTGCATAATTTCTGGTAGTGGGGGACTGCGTTCGCGCTCTCCCCTGATGAAGTGTTGAAAACCAAGTACCTGTGAGCGAGTTTGGCACAAGCTGTGGCCTTGGCGTGTGGTTGTAGCCACTTTACAGAAGCCCAGCTTCAAACCACACCCCCCTCGACGACAGAGGACAAGCACACGTCTTAAAGCCCCAATATAAGGGCAGAGGCCACGCCCCCGGCTTGAAACCACCCCCCAAAGGTGATAAGCCACGCCCACAGCTCCAAACCACGCCGCCATGGTGATAGGCCACGCCCCCAGCTTCAAGCCCCGCCCACCGGATATCAGATCTACAAGCTCATAGAGCTGTGACCTACCGGCTTGTAGATCTGCTGTTTTTCACGCCACAGGGCTTTAAGCCACCCCCCCCCCAGGCCGAAAGGCCACGCCCCCGGCTCCAAACCACGCCCCCCAGGCCACGCCCACAGAGGGGGCGGGGTCAAGGGGTCAAGGGTCAAGTGGGTCAATGCAGCCACTATGGGAAATATTCTATCTGCAGAGGTCAACATGTGTGAATTTTTCAAAGTCCAAAAGTCACCATCTGTGAAAATGACTAAGTCCAGAAGTGAAAACGGCCAAAGATGGGCTTTTGCCCGGCTCTCCACGGGGCCCCGGGGACCCCCCGGCCCCCACCGAGGTGCCCAGCCAGATCCCAGCTAAGCCCTGTACCCGGCTCTCCATCCGAACCCGGGGACCCACTCTTAAGCGCCCCCTGAGGAGTCCAGACCCAAGCCCGCGGGCGTTAGTTCGCCTCGCCCCTGGGGATATAGCTCGTTTTTTTCCAGAGAGCCATGGCACCACAGGCCGAAGTCCGGCCGTGCAAGGGCTCCCTTATTGGGGTGCGAGAGCTGAAAAGATGCCCTGTTGAAGGCCCCCCCACGCCAAACCGGGGCCTTCATAGAGGACGCCACCGGGCCAGGTGGAAGCACAGTGACGCGCAGTTCCGTGTTCGGCAGCCCACACAAGCTTTATAAGTTGTAGCGCCCCCTAGTGCCTCTCTGAAATGTCTGTTTTTTGGGGGATTTTTCTTTTGTTATCATTTTTTTTTTGTTTTCTGTCCATTTCAGCCCCCCAAAAAAAATGTAACATTGTATAATGTTCAACAAGGCCACGCCCCCTATTTCACACATACACACACACACACACACACACACACACACACACACACACACACACACACACACACACACACACACACACACACACACACACACACACACACACACACACACACACACACACACACTGAATAACCTGACTCAGAGAGTGTGGGGGGTGTATTGCCATGTTGCCAGAAAGCTAAGAGCGTGCGCCGCTGAATGGTTGATCGGCGTGGCTGGCGCCTTTGCCGGCCACGGCGGAGAGAGGTCAGAATTACTCGGGTCTCTCTTCATGACGAATAAGCCTTTCGCCTTTTACTAAAGACTTCCGTGGAGAGGGACATTCATGAGTTATGCATATTTTTGGATGGCCTTGCCCTTTGGACGAGGCCGACTCAGCTGTTGAATGAAACGAGCCGTGGTATGCGGGCGTGTTTGAGGTCGAGGTAGGCGGGAGCGCCTTCGTGTCACTCTGTGGCCTTAACGTCTCGTTGGAGCTACTTTACGGAAGATGACAAAGTATGAGTTGCCGCAGGAAGGCGAGCGGGCAAGACATCAGATCTACGAGCCACGCCCGGAGCTGTAAGCCACGCCCCCAAGCCGATAGGCCACGCCCGCTGCTGTAAGCCACGCCCCTAAGCCGATAAGCCACGCCCGCAGCTGTAAGCCACGCCCACAGCTTCACGAGGGCGACAGGTGGGTGTCACGCCGGGTGAGAATGGAATCAGCGGAGAGTGCGGGCGTTCGGGCAGTCAGTTAAGGGGTTATCGCTTCTCGGCCTTTTGGCTAAGATCAAGTGTAGTATCTGTTCTTATCAGTTTAATATCTGATATGTCCCCTATATGGGGACTACATATTAAACGGATTTTTGAACTCGGGAGTCGAAACAGGGGCTTGCTCCGTTCGCTCCACGCATTGACCCGGCACTGCAGTGCCGCCGGGAACGGTGCACCTCCTATCGCCTTGTTGAAAGAACACGTGAGTAAATAAACACGCTTTGCTCCTGCCGTAGAGGTGGGCGACGCGTTGTTTTGCAAAGTGGTTCTAAAGTAGGGGATTCCACTTCCAAAAAACAGCGCATGTACGAGTCAACGTGTAGCCCATTTTCCTCCCCAACCCAACAATCGACAGCTAGCGTCCACGAGGTTCGTAAAATGTGTGTCCGCTCAATGCGGTCGACGTACGAACCGTCAGGGGACGCGCACGCGCGTGGGTCCTTGCCTCCACGCCACGCGCCAGCGAGGCATACTTACCTGGCAGGGGAGACACCATGATCACGAAGGTGGTTCACCCACGGCGAGGCTCAGCCATTGCACTCCGTGCTTTGCTGACCCGTGCGAATTCCCCAAATGTGGGAATCTCGACTGCATAATTTCTGGTAGTGGGGGACTGCGTTCGCGCTCTCCCCTGATGAAGTGTTGAAAACCAAGTACCTGTGAGCGAGTTTGGCACAAGCTGTGGCCTTGGCGTGTGGTTGTAGCCACTTTACAGAAGCCCAGCTTCAAACCACACCCCCCTCGACGACAGAGGACAAGCACACGTCTTAAAGCCCCAATATAAGGGCAGAGGCCACGCCCCCGGCTTGAAACCACCCCCCAAAGGTGATAAGCCACGCCCACAGCTCCAAACCACGCCGCCATGGTGATAGGCCACGCCCCCAGCTTCAAGCCCCGCCCACCGGATATCAGATCTACAAGCTCATAGAGCTGTGACCTACCGGCTTGTAGATCTGCTGTTTTTCACGCCACAGGGCTTTAAGCCACCCCCCCCCCAGGCCGAAAGGCCACGCCCCCGGCTCCAAACCACGCCCCCCAGGCCACGCCCACAGAGGGGGCGGGGTCAAGGGGTCAAGGGTCAAGTGGGTCAATGCAGCCACTATGGGAAATATTCTATCTGCAGAGGTCAACATGTGTGAATTTTTCAAAGTCCAAAAGTCACCATCTGTGAAAATGACTAAGTCCAGAAGTGAAAACGGCCAAAGATGGGCTTTTGCCCGGCTCTCCACGGGGCCCCGGGGACCCCCCGGCCCCCACCGAGGTGCCCAGCCAGATCCCAGCTAAGCCCTGTACCCGGCTCTCCATCCGAACCCGGGGACCCACTCTTAAGCGCCCCCTGAGGAGTCCAGACCCAAGCCCGCGGGCGTTAGTTCGCCTCGCCCCTGGGGATATAGCTCGTTTTTTTCCAGAGAGCCATGGCACCACAGGCCGAAGTCCGGCCGTGCAAGGGCTCCCTTATTGGGGTGCGAGAGCTGAAAAGATGCCCTGTTGAAGGCCCCCCCACGCCAAACCGGGGCCTTCATAGAGGACGCCACCGGGCCAGGTGGAAGCACAGTGACGCGCAGTTCCGTGTTCGGCAGCCCACACAAGCTTTATAAGTTGTAGCGCCCCCTAGTGCCTCTCTGAAATGTCTGTTTTTTGGGGGATTTTTCTTTTGTTATCATTTTTTTTTTGTTTTCTGTCCATTTCAGCCCCCCAAAAAAAATGTAACATTGTATAATGTTCAACAAGGCCACGCCCCCTATTTCACACATACACACACACACACACACACACACACACACACACACACACACACACACACACACACACACACACACACACACACACACACACACACACACACACACACACACACACACACACACACACTGAATAACCTGACTCAGAGAGTGTGGGGGGTGTATTGCCATGTTGCCAGAAAGCTAAGAGCGTGCGCCGCTGAATGGTTGATCGGCGTGGCTGGCGCCTTTGCCGGCCACGGCGGAGAGAGGTCAGAATTACTCGGGTCTCTCTTCATGACGAATAAGCCTTTCGCCTTTTACTAAAGACTTCCGTGGAGAGGGACATTCATGAGTTATGCATATTTTTGGATGGCCTTGCCCTTTGGACGAGGCCGACTCAGCTGTTGAATGAAACGAGCCGTGGTATGCGGGCGTGTTTGAGGTCGAGGTAGGCGGGAGCGCCTTCGTGTCACTCTGTGGCCTTAACGTCTCGTTGGAGCTACTTTACGGAAGATGACAAAGTATGAGTTGCCGCAGGAAGGCGAGCGGGCAAGACATCAGATCTACGAGCCACGCCCGGAGCTGTAAGCCACGCCCCCAAGCCGATAGGCCACGCCCGCTGCTGTAAGCCACGCCCCTAAGCCGATAAGCCACGCCCGCAGCTGTAAGCCACGCCCACAGCTTCACGAGGGCGACAGGTGGGTGTCACGCCGGGTGAGAATGGAATCAGCGGAGAGTGCGGGCGTTCGGGCAGTCAGTTAAGGGGTTATCGCTTCTCGGCCTTTTGGCTAAGATCAAGTGTAGTATCTGTTCTTATCAGTTTAATATCTGATATGTCCCCTATATGGGGACTACATATTAAACGGATTTTTGAACTCGGGAGTCGAAACAGGGGCTTGCTCCGTTCGCTCCACGCATTGACCCGGCACTGCAGTGCCGCCGGGAACGGTGCACCTCCTATCGCCTTGTTGAAAGAACACGTGAGTAAATAAACACGCTTTGCTCCTGCCGTAGAGGTGGGCGACGCGTTGTTTTGCAAAGTGGTTCTAAAGTAGGGGATTCCACTTCCAAAAAACAGCGCATGTACGAGTCAACGTGTAGCCCATTTTCCTCCCCAACCCAACAATCGACAGCTAGCGTCCACGAGGTTCGTAAAATGTGTGTCCGCTCAATGCGGTCGACGTACGAACCGTCAGGGGACGCGCACGCGCGTGGGTCCTTGCCTCCACGCCACGCGCCAGCGAGGCATACTTACCTGGCAGGGGAGACACCATGATCACGAAGGTGGTTCACCCACGGCGAGGCTCAGCCATTGCACTCCGTGCTTTGCTGACCCGTGCGAATTCCCCAAATGTGGGAATCTCGACTGCATAATTTCTGGTAGTGGGGGACTGCGTTCGCGCTCTCCCCTGATGAAGTGTTGAAAACCAAGTACCTGTGAGCGAGTTTGGCACAAGCTGTGGCCTTGGCGTGTGGTTGTAGCCACTTTACAGAAGCCCAGCTTCAAACCACACCCCCCTCGACGACAGAGGACAAGCACACGTCTTAAAGCCCCAATATAAGGGCAGAGGCCACGCCCCCGGCTTGAAACCACCCCCCAAAGGTGATAAGCCACGCCCACAGCTCCAAACCACGCCGCCATGGTGATAGGCCACGCCCCCAGCTTCAAGCCCCGCCCACCGGATATCAGATCTACAAGCTCATAGAGCTGTGACCTACCGGCTTGTAGATCTGCTGTTTTTCACGCCACAGGGCTTTAAGCCACCCCCCCCCCCCCCCCAGGCCGAAAGGCCACGCCCCCGGCTCCAAACCACGCCCCCCAGGCCACGCCCACAGAGGGGGCGGGGTCAAGGGGTCAAGGGTCAAGTGGGTCAATGCAGCCACTATGGGAAATATTCTATCTGCAGAGGTCAACATGTGTGAATTTTTCAAAGTCCAAAAGTCACCATCTGTGAAAATGACTAAGTCCAGAAGTGAAAACGGCCAAAGATGGGCTTTTGCCCGGCTCTCCACGGGGCCCCGGGGACCCCCCGGCCCCCACCGAGGTGCCCAGCCAGATCCCAGCTAAGCCCTGTACCCGGCTCTCCATCCGAACCCGGGGACCCACTCTTAAGCGCCCCCTGAGGAGTCCAGACCCAAGCCCGCGGGCGTTAGTTCGCCTCGCCCCTGGGGATATAGCTCGTTTTTTTCCAGAGAGCCATGGCACCACAGGCCGAAGTCCGGCCGTGCAAGGGCTCCCTTATTGGGGTGCGAGAGCTGAAAAGATGCCCTGTTGAAGGCCCCCCCACGCCAAACCGGGGCCTTCATAGAGGACGCCACCGGGCCAGGTGGAAGCACAGTGACGCGCAGTTCCGTGTTCGGCAGCCCACACAAGCTTTATAAGTTGTAGCGCCCCCTAGTGCCTCTCTGAAATGTCTGTTTTTTGGGGGATTTTTCTTTTGTTATCATTTTTTTTTTGTTTTCTGTCCATTTCAGCCCCCCAAAAAAAATGTAACATTGTATAATGTTCAACAAGGCCACGCCCCCTATTTCACACATACACACACACACACACACACACACACACACACACACACACACACACACACACACACACACACACACACACACACACACACACACACACACACACACACACACACACACTGAATAACCTGACTCAGAGAGTGTGGGGGGTGTATTGCCATGTTGCCAGAAAGCTAAGAGCGTGCGCCGCTGAATGGTTGATCGGCGTGGCTGGCGCCTTTGCCGGCCACGGCGGAGAGAGGTCAGAATTACTCGGGTCTCTCTTCATGACGAATAAGCCTTTCGCCTTTTACTAAAGACTTCCGTGGAGAGGGACATTCATGAGTTATGCATATTTTTGGATGGCCTTGCCCTTTGGACGAGGCCGACTCAGCTGTTGAATGAAACGAGCCGTGGTATGCGGGCGTGTTTGAGGTCGAGGTAGGCGGGAGCGCCTTCGTGTCACTCTGTGGCCTTAACGTCTCGTTGGAGCTACTTTACGGAAGATGACAAAGTATGAGTTGCCGCAGGAAGGCGAGCGGGCAAGACATCAGATCTACGAGCCACGCCCGGAGCTGTAAGCCACGCCCCCAAGCCGATAGGCCACGCCCGCTGCTGTAAGCCACGCCCCTAAGCCGATAAGCCACGCCCGCAGCTGTAAGCCACGCCCACAGCTTCACGAGGGCGACAGGTGGGTGTCACGCCGGGTGAGAATGGAATCAGCGGAGAGTGCGGGCGTTCGGGCAGTCAGTTAAGGGGTTATCGCTTCTCGGCCTTTTGGCTAAGATCAAGTGTAGTATCTGTTCTTATCAGTTTAATATCTGATATGTCCCCTATATGGGGACTACATATTAAACGGATTTATGAACTCGGGAGTCGAAACAGGGGCTTGCTCCGTTCGCTCCACGCATTGACCCGGCACTGCAGTGCCGCCGGGAACGGTGCACCTCCTATCGCCTTGTTGAAAGAACACGTGAGTAAATAAACACGCTTTGCTCCTGCCGTAGAGGTGGGCGACGCGTTGTTTTGCAAAGTGGTTCTAAAGTAGGGGATTCCACTTCCAAAAAACAGCGCATGTACGAGTCAACGTGTAGCCCATTTTCCTCCCCAACCCAACAATCGACAGCTAGCGTCCACGAGGTTCGTAAAATGTGTGTCCGCTCAATGCGGTCGACGTACGAACCGTCAGGGGACGCGCACGCGCGTGGGTCCTTGCCTCCACGCCACGCGCCAGCGAGGCATACTTACCTGGCAGGGGAGACACCATGATCACGAAGGTGGTTCACCCACGGCGAGGCTCAGCCATTGCACTCCGTGCTTTGCTGACCCGTGCGAATTCCCCAAATGTGGGAATCTCGACTGCATAATTTCTGGTAGTGGGGGACTGCGTTCGCGCTCTCCCCTGATGAAGTGTTGAAAACCAAGTACCTGTGAGCGAGTTTGGCACAAGCTGTGGCCTTGGCGTGTGGTTGTAGCCACTTTACAGAAGCCCAGCTTCAAACCACACCCCCCTCGACGACAGAGGACAAGCACACGTCTTAAAGCCCCAATATAAGGGCAGAGGCCACGCCCCCGGCTTGAAACCACCCCCCAAAGGTGATAAGCCACGCCCACAGCTCCAAACCACGCCGCCATGGTGATAGGCCACGCCCCCAGCTTCAAGCCCCGCCCACCGGATATCAGATCTACAAGCTCATAGAGCTGTGACCTACCGGCTTGTAGATCTGCTGTTTTTCACGCCACAGGGCTTTAAGCCACCCCCCCCCCCAGGCCGAAAGGCCACGCCCCCGGCTCCAAACCACGCCCCCCAGGCCACGCCCACAGAGGGGGCGGGGTCAAGGGGTCAAGGGTCAAGTGGGTCAATGCAGCCACTATGGGAAATATTCTATCTGCAGAGGTCAACATGTGTGAATTTTTCAAAGTCCAAAAGTCACCATCTGTGAAAATGACTAAGTCCAGAAGTGAAAACGGCCAAAGATGGGCTTTTGCCCGGCTCTCCACGGGGCCCCGGGGACCCCCCGGCCCCCACCGAGGTGCCCAGCCAGATCCCAGCTAAGCCCTGTACCCGGCTCTCCATCCGAACCCGGGGACCCACTCTTAAGCGCCCCCTGAGGAGTCCAGACCCAAGCCCGCGGGCGTTAGTTCGCCTCGCCCCTGGGGATATAGCTCGTTTTTTTCCAGAGAGCCATGGCACCACAGGCCGAAGTCCGGCCGTGCAAGGGCTCCCTTATTGGGGTGCGAGAGCTGAAAAGATGCCCTGTTGAAGGCCCCCCCACGCCAAACCGGGGCCTTCATAGAGGACGCCACCGGGCCAGGTGGAAGCACAGTGACGCGCAGTTCCGTGTTCGGCAGCCCACACAAGCTTTATAAGTTGTAGCGCCCCCTAGTGCCTCTCTGAAATGTCTGTTTTTTGGGGGATTTTTCTTTTGTTATCATTTTTTTTTTGTTTTCTGTCCATTTCAGCCCCCCAAAAAAAATGTAACATTGTATAATGTTCAACAAGGCCACGCCCCCTATTTCACACATACACACACACACACACACACACACACACACACACACACACACACACACACACACACACACACACACACACACACACACACACACACACACACACACACACACACACACACACACTGAATAACCTGACTCAGAGAGTGTGGGGGGTGTATTGCCATGTTGCCAGAAAGCTAAGAGCGTGCGCCGCTGAATGGTTGATCGGCGTGGCTGGCGCCTTTGCCGGCCACGGCGGAGAGAGGTCAGAATTACTCGGGTCTCTCTTCATGACGAATAAGCCTTTCGCCTTTTACTAAAGACTTCCGTGGAGAGGGACATTCATGAGTTATGCATATTTTTGGATGGCCTTGCCCTTTGGACGAGGCCGACTCAGCTGTTGAATGAAACGAGCCGTGGTATGCGGGCGTGTTTGAGGTCGAGGTAGGCGGGAGCGCCTTCGTGTCACTCTGTGGCCTTAACGTCTCGTTGGAGCTACTTTACGGAAGATGACAAAGTATGAGTTGCCGCAGGAAGGCGAGCGGGCAAGACATCAGATCTACGAGCCACGCCCGGAGCTGTAAGCCACGCCCCCAAGCCGATAGGCCACGCCCGCTGCTGTAAGCCACGCCCCTAAGCCGATAAGCCACGCCCGCAGCTGTAAGCCACGCCCACAGCTTCACGAGGGCGACAGGTGGGTGTCACGCCGGGTGAGAATGGAATCAGCGGAGAGTGCGGGCGTTCGGGCAGTCAGTTAAGGGGTTATCGCTTCTCGGCCTTTTGGCTAAGATCAAGTGTAGTATCTGTTCTTATCAGTTTAATATCTGATATGTCCCCTATATGGGGACTACATATTAAACGGATTTTTGAACTCGGGAGTCGAAACAGGGGCTTGCTCCGTTCGCTCCACGCATTGACCCGGCACTGCAGTGCCGCCGGGAACGGTGCACCTCCTATCGCCTTGTTGAAAGAACACGTGAGTAAATAAACACGCTTTGCTCCTGCCGTAGAGGTGGGCGACGCGTTGTTTTGCAAAGTGGTTCTAAAGTAGGGGATTCCACTTCCAAAAAACAGCGCATGTACGAGTCAACGTGTAGCCCATTTTCCTCCCCAACCCAACAATCGACAGCTAGCGTCCACGAGGTTCGTAAAATGTGTGTCCGCTCAATGCGGTCGACGTACGAACCGTCAGGGGACGCGCACGCGCGTGGGTCCTTGCCTCCACGCCACGCGCCAGCGAGGCATACTTACCTGGCAGGGGAGACACCATGATCACGAAGGTGGTTCACCCACGGCGAGGCTCAGCCATTGCACTCCGTGCTTTGCTGACCCGTGCGAATTCCCCAAATGTGGGAATCTCGACTGCATAATTTCTGGTAGTGGGGGACTGCGTTCGCGCTCTCCCCTGATGAAGTGTTGAAAACCAAGTACCTGTGAGCGAGTTTGGCACAAGCTGTGGCCTTGGCGTGTGGTTGTAGCCACTTTACAGAAGCCCAGCTTCAAACCACACCCCCCTCGACGACAGAGGACAAGCACACGTCTTAAAGCCCCAATATAAGGGCAGAGGCCACGCCCCCGGCTTGAAACCACCCCCCAAAGGTGATAAGCCACGCCCACAGCTCCAAACCACGCCGCCATGGTGATAGGCCACGCCCCCAGCTTCAAGCCCCGCCCACCGGATATCAGATCTACAAGCTCATAGAGCTGTGACCTACCGGCTTGTAGATCTGCTGTTTTTCACGCCACAGGGCTTTAAGCCACCCCCCCCCCCCCCCCCAGGCCGAAAGGCCACGCCCCCGGCTCCAAACCACGCCCCCCAGGCCACGCCCACAGAGGGGGCGGGGTCAAGGGGTCAAGGGTCAAGTGGGTCAATGCAGCCACTATGGGAAATATTCTATCTGCAGAGGTCAACATGTGTGAATTTTTCAAAGTCCAAAAGTCACCATCTGTGAAAATGACTAAGTCCAGAAGTGAAAACGGCCAAAGATGGGCTTTTGCCCGGCTCTCCACGGGGCCCCGGGGACCCCCCGGCCCCCACCGAGGTGCCCAGCCAGATCCCAGCTAAGCCCTGTACCCGGCTCTCCATCCGAACCCGGGGACCCACTCTTAAGCGCCCCCTGAGGAGTCCAGACCCAAGCCCGCGGGCGTTAGTTCGCCTCGCCCCTGGGGATATAGCTCGTTTTTTTCCAGAGAGCCATGGCACCACAGGCCGAAGTCCGGCCGTGCAAGGGCTCCCTTATTGGGGTGCGAGAGCTGAAAAGATGCCCTGTTGAAGGCCCCCCCACGCCAAACCGGGGCCTTCATAGAGGACGCCACCGGGCCAGGTGGAAGCACAGTGACGCGCAGTTCCGTGTTCGGCAGCCCACACAAGCTTTATAAGTTGTAGCGCCCCCTAGTGCCTCTCTGAAATGTCTGTTTTTTGGGGGATTTTTCTTTTGTTATCATTTTTTTTTTGTTTTCTGTCCATTTCAGCCCCCCAAAAAAAATGTAACATTGTATAATGTTCAACAAGGCCACGCTCCCTATTTCACACATACACACACACACACACACACACACACACACACACACACACACACACACACACACACACACACACACACACACACACACACACACACACACACACACACACTGAATAACCTGACTCAGAGAGTGTGGGGGGTGTATTGCCATGTTGCCAGAAAGCTAAGAGCGTGCGCCGCTGAATGGTTGATCGGCGTGGCTGGCGCCTTTGCCGGCCACGGCGGAGAGAGGTCAGAATTACTCGGGTCTCTCTTCATGACGAATAAGCCTTTCGCCTTTTACTAAAGACTTCCGTGGAGAGGGACATTCATGAGTTATGCATATTTTTGGATGGCCTTGCCCTTTGGACGAGGCCGACTCAGCTGTTGAATGAAACGAGCCGTGGTATGCGGGCGTGTTTGAGGTCGAGGTAGGCGGGAGCGCCTTCGTGTCACTCTGTGGCCTTAACGTCTCGTTGGAGCTACTTTACGGAAGATGACAAAGTATGAGTTGCCGCAGGAAGGCGAGCGGGCAAGACATCAGATCTACGAGCCACGCCCGGAGCTGTAAGCCACGCCCCCAAGCCGATAGGCCACGCCCGCTGCTGTAAGCCACGCCCCTAAGCCGATAAGCCACGCCCGCAGCTGTAAGCCACGCCCACAGCTTCACGAGGGCGACAGGTGGGTGTCACGCCGGGTGAGAATGGAATCAGCGGAGAGTGCGGGCGTTCGGGCAGTCAGTTAAGGGGTTATCGCTTCTCGGCCTTTTGGCTAAGATCAAGTGTAGTATCTGTTCTTATCAGTTTAATATCTGATATGTCCCCTATATGGGGACTACATATTAAACGGATTTTTGAACTCGGGAGTCGAAACAGGGGCTTGCTCCGTTCGCTCCACGCATTGACCCGGCACTGCAGTGCCGCCGGGAACGGTGCACCTCCTATCGCCTTGTTGAAAGAACACGTGAGTAAATAAACACGCTTTGCTCCTGCCGTAGAGGTGGGCGACGCGTTGTTTTGCAAAGTGGTTCTAAAGTAGGGGATTCCACTTCCAAAAAACAGCGCATGTACGAGTCAACGTGTAGCCCATTTTCCTCCCCAACCCAACAATCGACAGCTAGCGTCCACGAGGTTCGTAAAATGTGTGTCCGCTCAATGCGGTCGACGTACGAACCGTCAGGGGACGCGCACGCGCGTGGGTCCTTGCCTCCACGCCACGCGCCAGCGAGGCATACTTACCTGGCAGGGGAGACACCATGATCACGAAGGTGGTTCACCCACGGCGAGGCTCAGCCATTGCACTCCGTGCTTTGCTGACCCGTGCGAATTCCCCAAATGTGGGAATCTCGACTGCATAATTTCTGGTAGTGGGGGACTGCGTTCGCGCTCTCCCCTGATGAAGTGTTGAAAACCAAGTACCTGTGAGCGAGTTTGGCACAAGCTGTGGCCTTGGCGTGTGGTTGTAGCCACTTTACAGAAGCCCAGCTTCAAACCACACCCCCCTCGACGACAGAGGACAAGCACACGTCTTAAAGCCCCAATATAAGGGCAGAGGCCACGCCCCCGGCTTGAAACCACCCCCCAAAGGTGATAAGCCACGCCCACAGCTCCAAACCACGCCGCCATGGTGATAGGCCACGCCCCCAGCTTCAAGCCCCGCCCACCGGATATCAGATCTACAAGCTCATAGAGCTGTGACCTACCGGCTTGTAGATCTGCTGTTTTTCACGCCACAGGGCTTTAAGCCACCCCCCCCCCCCCCCCAGGCCGAAAGGCCACGCCCCCGGCTCCAAACCACGCCCCCCAGGCCACGCCCACAGAGGGGGCGGGGTCAAGGGGTCAAGGGTCAAGTGGGTCAATGCAGCCACTATGGGAAATATTCTATCTGCAGAGGTCAACATGTGTGAATTTTTCAAAGTCCAAAAGTCACCATCTGTGAAAATGACTAAGTCCAGAAGTGAAAACGGCCAAAGATGGGCTTTTGCCCGGCTCTCCACGGGGCCCCGGGGACCCCCCGGCCCCCACCGAGGTGCCCAGCCAGATCCCAGCTAAGCCCTGTACCCGGCTCTCCATCCGAACCCGGGGACCCACTCTTAAGCGCCCCCTGAGGAGTCCAGACCCAAGCCCGCGGGCGTTAGTTCGCCTCGCCCCTGGGGATATAGCTCGTTTTTTTCCAGAGAGCCATGGCACCACAGGCCGAAGTCCGGCCGTGCAAGGGCTCCCTTATTGGGGTGCGAGAGCTGAAAAGATGCCCTGTTGAAGGCCCCCCCACGCCAAACCGGGGCCTTCATAGAGGACGCCACCGGGCCAGGTGGAAGCACAGTGACGCGCAGTTCCGTGTTCGGCAGCCCACACAAGCTTTATAAGTTGTAGCGCCCCCTAGTGCCTCTCTGAAATGTCTGTTTTTTGGGGGATTTTTCTTTTGTTATCATTTTTTTTTTGTTTTCTGTCCATTTCAGCCCCCCAAAAAAAATGTAACATTGTATAATGTTCAACAAGGCCACGCCCCCTATTTCACACATACACACACACACACACACACACACACACACACACACACACACACACACACACACACACACACACACACACACACACACACACACACACACACACACACACACACACACACACACACTGAATAACCTGACTCAGAGAGTGTGGGGGGTGTATTGCCATGTTGCCAGAAAGCTAAGAGCGTGCGCCGCTGAATGGTTGATCGGCGTGGCTGGCGCCTTTGCCGGCCACGGCGGAGAGAGGTCAGAATTACTCGGGTCTCTCTTCATGACGAATAAGCCTTTCGCCTTTTACTAAAGACTTCCGTGGAGAGGGACATTCATGAGTTATGCATATTTTTGGATGGCCTTGCCCTTTGGACGAGGCCGACTCAGCTGTTGAATGAAACGAGCCGTGGTATGCGGGCGTGTTTGAGGTCGAGGTAGGCGGGAGCGCCTTCGTGTCACTCTGTGGCCTTAACGTCTCGTTGGAGCTACTTTACGGAAGATGACAAAGTATGAGTTGCCGCAGGAAGGCGAGCGGGCAAGACATCAGATCTACGAGCCACGCCCGGAGCTGTAAGCCACGCCCCCAAGCCGATAGGCCACGCCCGCTGCTGTAAGCCACGCCCCTAAGCCGATAAGCCACGCCCGCAGCTGTAAGCCACGCCCACAGCTTCACGAGGGCGACAGGTGGGTGTCACGCCGGGTGAGAATGGAATCAGCGGAGAGTGCGGGCGTTCGGGCAGTCAGTTAAGGGGTTATCGCTTCTCGGCCTTTTGGCTAAGATCAAGTGTAGTATCTGTTCTTATCAGTTTAATATCTGATATGTCCCCTATATGGGGACTACATATTAAACGGATTTTTGAACTCGGGAGTCGAAACAGGGGCTTGCTCCGTTCGCTCCACGCATTGACCCGGCACTGCAGTGCCGCCGGGAACGGTGCACCTCCTATCGCCTTGTTGAAAGAACACGTGAGTAAATAAACACGCTTTGCTCCTGCCGTAGAGGTGGGCGACGCGTTGTTTTGCAAAGTGGTTCTAAAGTAGGGGATTCCACTTCCAAAAAACAGCGCATGTACGAGTCAACGTGTAGCCCATTTTCCTCCCCAACCCAACAATCGACAGCTAGCGTCCACGAGGTTCGTAAAATGTGTGTCCGCTCAATGCGGTCGACGTACGAACCGTCAGGGGACGCGCACGCGCGTGGGTCCTTGCCTCCACGCCACGCGCCAGCGAGGCATACTTACCTGGCAGGGGAGACACCATGATCACGAAGGTGGTTCACCCACGGCGAGGCTCAGCCATTGCACTCCGTGCTTTGCTGACCCGTGCGAATTCCCCAAATGTGGGAATCTCGACTGCATAATTTCTGGTAGTGGGGGACTGCGTTCGCGCTCTCCCCTGATGAAGTGTTGAAAACCAAGTACCTGTGAGCGAGTTTGGCACAAGCTGTGGCCTTGGCGTGTGGTTGTAGCCACTTTACAGAAGCCCAGCTTCAAACCACACCCCCCTCGACGACAGAGGACAAGCACACGTCTTAAAGCCCCAATATAAGGGCAGAGGCCACGCCCCCGGCTTGAAACCACCCCCCAAAGGTGATAAGCCACGCCCACAGCTCCAAACCACGCCGCCATGGTGATAGGCCACGCCCCCAGCTTCAAGCCCCGCCCACCGGATATCAGATCTACAAGCTCATAGAGCTGTGACCTACCGGCTTGTAGATCTGCTGTTTTTCACGCCACAGGGCTTTAAGCCACCCCCCCCCCCCCCCCCAGGCCGAAAGGCCACGCCCCCGGCTCCAAACCACGCCCCCCAGGCCACGCCCACAGAGGGGGCGGGGTCAAGGGGTCAAGGGTCAAGTGGGTCAATGCAGCCACTATGGGAAATATTCTATCTGCAGAGGTCAACATGTGTGAATTTTTCAAAGTCCAAAAGTCACCATCTGTGAAAATGACTAAGTCCAGAAGTGAAAACGGCCAAAGATGGGCTTTTGCCCGGCTCTCCACGGGGCCCCGGGGACCCCCCGGCCCCCACCGAGGTGCCCAGCCAGATCCCAGCTAAGCCCTGTACCCGGCTCTCCATCCGAACCCGGGGACCCACTCTTAAGCGCCCCCTGAGGAGTCCAGACCCAAGCCCGCGGGCGTTAGTTCGCCTCGCCCCTGGGGATATAGCTCGTTTTTTTCCAGAGAGCCATGGCACCACAGGCCGAAGTCCGGCCGTGCAAGGGCTCCCTTATTGGGGTGCGAGAGCTGAAAAGATGCCCTGTTGAAGGCCCCCCCACGCCAAACCGGGGCCTTCATAGAGGACGCCACCGGGCCAGGTGGAAGCACAGTGACGCGCAGTTCCGTGTTCGGCAGCCCACACAAGCTTTATAAGTTGTAGCGCCCCCTAGTGCCTCTCTGAAATGTCTGTTTTTTGGGGGATTTTTCTTTTGTTATCATTTTTTTTTTGTTTTCTGTCCATTTCAGCCCCCCAAAAAAAATGTAACATTGTATAATGTTCAACAAGGCCACGCTCCCTATTTCACACATACACACACACACACACACACACACACACACACACACACACACACACACACACACACACACACACACACACACACACACACACACACACACACACACACACACACTGAATAACCTGACTCAGAGAGTGTGGGGGGTGTATTGCCATGTTGCCAGAAAGCTAAGAGCGTGCGCCGCTGAATGGTTGATCGGCGTGGCTGGCGCCTTTGCCGGCCACGGCGGAGAGAGGTCAGAATTACTCGGGTCTCTCTTCATGACGAATAAGCCTTTCGCCTTTTACTAAAGACTTCCGTGGAGAGGGACATTCATGAGTTATGCATATTTTTGGATGGCCTTGCCCTTTGGACGAGGCCGACTCAGCTGTTGAATGAAACGAGCCGTGGTATGCGGGCGTGTTTGAGGTCGAGGTAGGCGGGAGCGCCTTCGTGTCACTCTGTGGCCTTAACGTCTCGTTGGAGCTACTTTACGGAAGATGACAAAGTATGAGTTGCCGCAGGAAGGCGAGCGGGCAAGACATCAGATCTACGAGCCACGCCCGGAGCTGTAAGCCACGCCCCCAAGCCGATAGGCCACGCCCGCTGCTGTAAGCCACGCCCCTAAGCCGATAAGCCACGCCCGCAGCTGTAAGCCACGCCCACAGCTTCACGAGGGCGACAGGTGGGTGTCACGCCGGGTGAGAATGGAATCAGCGGAGAGTGCGGGCGTTCGGGCAGTCAGTTAAGGGGTTATCGCTTCTCGGCCTTTTGGCTAAGATCAAGTGTAGTATCTGTTCTTATCAGTTTAATATCTGATATGTCCCCTATATGGGGACTACATATTAAACGGATTTTTGAACTCGGGAGTCGAAACAGGGGCTTGCTCCGTTCGCTCCACGCATTGACCCGGCACTGCAGTGCCGCCGGGAACGGTGCACCTCCTATCGCCTTGTTGAAAGAACACGTGAGTAAATAAACACGCTTTGCTCCTGCCGTAGAGGTGGGCGACGCGTTGTTTTGCAAAGTGGTTCTAAAGTAGGGGATTCCACTTCCAAAAAACAGCGCATGTACGAGTCAACGTGTAGCCCATTTTCCTCCCCAACCCAACAATCGACAGCTAGCGTCCACGAGGTTCGTAAAATGTGTGTCCGCTCAATGCGGTCGACGTACGAACCGTCAGGGGACGCGCACGCGCGTGGGTCCTTGCCTCCACGCCACGCGCCAGCGAGGCATACTTACCTGGCAGGGGAGACACCATGATCACGAAGGTGGTTCACCCACGGCGAGGCTCAGCCATTGCACTCCGTGCTTTGCTGACCCGTGCGAATTCCCCAAATGTGGGAATCTCGACTGCATAATTTCTGGTAGTGGGGGACTGCGTTCGCGCTCTCCCCTGATGAAGTGTTGAAAACCAAGTACCTGTGAGCGAGTTTGGCACAAGCTGTGGCCTTGGCGTGTGGTTGTAGCCACTTTACAGAAGCCCAGCTTCAAACCACACCCCCCTCGACGACAGAGGACAAGCACACGTCTTAAAGCCCCAATATAAGGGCAGAGGCCACGCCCCCGGCTTGAAACCACCCCCCAAAGGTGATAAGCCACGCCCACAGCTCCAAACCACGCCGCCATGGTGATAGGCCACGCCCCCAGCTTCAAGCCCCGCCCACCGGATATCAGATCTACAAGCTCATAGAGCTGTGACCTACCGGCTTGTAGATCTGCTGTTTTTCACGCCACAGGGCTTTAAGCCACCCCCCCCCCCCCCCCAGGCCGAAAGGCCACGCCCCCGGCTCCAAACCACGCCCCCCAGGCCACGCCCACAGAGGGGGCGGGGTCAAGGGGTCAAGGGTCAAGTGGGTCAATGCAGCCACTATGGGAAATATTCTATCTGCAGAGGTCAACATGTGTGAATTTTTCAAAGTCCAAAAGTCACCATCTGTGAAAATGACTAAGTCCAGAAGTGAAAACGGCCAAAGATGGGCTTTTGCCCGGCTCTCCACGGGGCCCCGGGGACCCCCCGGCCCCCACCGAGGTGCCCAGCCAGATCCCAGCTAAGCCCTGTACCCGGCTCTCCATCCGAACCCGGGGACCCACTCTTAAGCGCCCCCTGAGGAGTCCAGACCCAAGCCCGCGGGCGTTAGTTCGCCTCGCCCCTGGGGATATAGCTCGTTTTTTTCCAGAGAGCCATGGCACCACAGGCCGAAGTCCGGCCGTGCAAGGGCTCCCTTATTGGGGTGCGAGAGCTGAAAAGATGCCCTGTTGAAGGCCCCCCCACGCCAAACCGGGGCCTTCATAGAGGACGCCACCGGGCCAGGTGGAAGCACAGTGACGCGCAGTTCCGTGTTCGGCAGCCCACACAAGCTTTATAAGTTGTAGCGCCCCCTAGTGCCTCTCTGAAATGTCTGTTTTTTGGGGGATTTTTCTTTTGTTATCATTTTTTTTTTGTTTTCTGTCCATTTCAGCCCCCCAAAAAAAATGTAACATTGTATAATGTTCAACAAGGCCACGCTCCCTATTTCACACATACACACACACACACACACACACACACACACACACACACACACACACACACACACACACACACACACACACACACACACACACACACACACACACACACACACACACACACACACACTGAATAACCTGACTCAGAGAGTGTGGGGGGTGTATTGCCATGTTGCCAGAAAGCTAAGAGCGTGCGCCGCTGAATGGTTGATCGGCGTGGCTGGCGCCTTTGCCGGCCACGGCGGAGAGAGGTCAGAATTACTCGGGTCTCTCTTCATGACGAATAAGCCTTTCGCCTTTTACTAAAGACTTCCGTGGAGAGGGACATTCATGAGTTATGCATATTTTTGGATGGCCTTGCCCTTTGGACGAGGCCGACTCAGCTGTTGAATGAAACGAGCCGTGGTATGCGGGCGTGTTTGAGGTCGAGGTAGGCGGGAGCGCCTTCGTGTCACTCTGTGGCCTTAACGTCTCGTTGGAGCTACTTTACGGAAGATGACAAAGTATGAGTTGCCGCAGGAAGGCGAGCGGGCAAGACATCAGATCTACGAGCCACGCCCGGAGCTGTAAGCCACGCCCCCAAGCCGATAGGCCACGCCCGCTGCTGTAAGCCACGCCCCTAAGCCGATAAGCCACGCCCGCAGCTGTAAGCCACGCCCACAGCTTCACGAGGGCGACAGGTGGGTGTCACGCCGGGTGAGAATGGAATCAGCGGAGAGTGCGGGCGTTCGGGCAGTCAGTTAAGGGGTTATCGCTTCTCGGCCTTTTGGCTAAGATCAAGTGTAGTATCTGTTCTTATCAGTTTAATATCTGATATGTCCCCTATATGGGGACTACATATTAAACGGATTTTTGAACTCGGGAGTCGAAACAGGGGCTTGCTCCGTTCGCTCCACGCATTGACCCGGCACTGCAGTGCCGCCGGGAACGGTGCACCTCCTATCGCCTTGTTGAAAGAACACGTGAGTAAATAAACACGCTTTGCTCCTGCCGTAGAGGTGGGCGACGCGTTGTTTTGCAAAGTGGTTCTAAAGTAGGGGATTCCACTTCCAAAAAACAGCGCATGTACGAGTCAACGTGTAGCCCATTTTCCTCCCCAACCCAACAATCGACAGCTAGCGTCCACGAGGTTCGTAAAATGTGTGTCCGCTCAATGCGGTCGACGTACGAACCGTCAGGGGACGCGCACGCGCGTGGGTCCTTGCCTCCACGCCACGCGCCAGCGAGGCATACTTACCTGGCAGGGGAGACACCATGATCACGAAGGTGGTTCACCCACGGCGAGGCTCAGCCATTGCACTCCGTGCTTTGCTGACCCGTGCGAATTCCCCAAATGTGGGAATCTCGACTGCATAATTTCTGGTAGTGGGGGACTGCGTTCGCGCTCTCCCCTGATGAAGTGTTGAAAACCAAGTACCTGTGAGCGAGTTTGGCACAAGCTGTGGCCTTGGCGTGTGGTTGTAGCCACTTTACAGAAGCCCAGCTTCAAACCACACCCCCCTCGACGACAGAGGACAAGCACACGTCTTAAAGCCCCAATATAAGGGCAGAGGCCACGCCCCCGGCTTGAAACCACCCCCCAAAGGTGATAAGCCACGCCCACAGCTCCAAACCACGCCGCCATGGTGATAGGCCACGCCCCCAGCTTCAAGCCCCGCCCACCGGATATCAGATCTACAAGCTCATAGAGCTGTGACCTACCGGCTTGTAGATCTGCTGTTTTTCACGCCACAGGGCTTTAAGCCACCCCCCCCCCCCCCCCAGGCCGAAAGGCCACGCCCCCGGCTCCAAACCACGCCCCCCAGGCCACGCCCACAGAGGGGGCGGGGTCAAGGGGTCAAGGGTCAAGTGGGTCAATGCAGCCACTATGGGAAATATTCTATCTGCAGAGGTCAACATGTGTGAATTTTTCAAAGTCCAAAAGTCACCATCTGTGAAAATGACTAAGTCCAGAAGTGAAAACGGCCAAAGATGGGCTTTTGCCCGGCTCTCCACGGGGCCCCGGGGACCCCCCGGCCCCCACCGAGGTGCCCAGCCAGATCCCAGCTAAGCCCTGTACCCGGCTCTCCATCCGAACCCGGGGACCCACTCTTAAGCGCCCCCTGAGGAGTCCAGACCCAAGCCCGCGGGCGTTAGTTCGCCTCGCCCCTGGGGATATAGCTCGTTTTTTTCCAGAGAGCCATGGCACCACAGGCCGAAGTCCGGCCGTGCAAGGGCTCCCTTATTGGGGTGCGAGAGCTGAAAAGATGCCCTGTTGAAGGCCCCCCCACGCCAAACCGGGGCCTTCATAGAGGACGCCACCGGGCCAGGTGGAAGCACAGTGACGCGCAGTTCCGTGTTCGGCAGCCCACACAAGCTTTATAAGTTGTAGCGCCCCCTAGTGCCTCTCTGAAATGTCTGTTTTTTGGGGGATTTTTCTTTTGTTATCATTTTTTTTTTGTTTTCTGTCCATTTCAGCCCCCCAAAAAAAATGTAACATTGTATAATGTTCAACAAGGCCACGCTCCCTATTTCACACATACACACACACACACACACACACACACACACACACACACACACACACACACACACACACACACACACACACACACACACACACACACACACACACACACACACACACACACACACTGAATAACCTGACTCAGAGAGTGTGGGGGGTGTATTGCCATGTTGCCAGAAAGCTAAGAGCGTGCGCCGCTGAATGGTTGATCGGCGTGGCTGGCGCCTTTGCCGGCCACGGCGGAGAGAGGTCAGAATTACTCGGGTCTCTCTTCATGACGAATAAGCCTTTCGCCTTTTACTAAAGACTTCCGTGGAGAGGGACATTCATGAGTTATGCATATTTTTGGATGGCCTTGCCCTTTGGACGAGGCCGACTCAGCTGTTGAATGAAACGAGCCGTGGTATGCGGGCGTGTTTGAGGTCGAGGTAGGCGGGAGCGCCTTCGTGTCACTCTGTGGCCTTAACGTCTCGTTGGAGCTACTTTACGGAAGATGACAAAGTATGAGTTGCCGCAGGAAGGCGAGCGGGCAAGACATCAGATCTACGAGCCACGCCCGGAGCTGTAAGCCACGCCCCCAAGCCGATAGGCCACGCCCGCTGCTGTAAGCCACGCCCCTAAGCCGATAAGCCACGCCCGCAGCTGTAAGCCACGCCCACAGCTTCACGAGGGCGACAGGTGGGTGTCACGCCGGGTGAGAATGGAATCAGCGGAGAGTGCGGGCGTTCGGGCAGTCAGTTAAGGGGTTATCGCTTCTCGGCCTTTTGGCTAAGATCAAGTGTAGTATCTGTTCTTATCAGTTTAATATCTGATATGTCCCCTATATGGGGACTACATATTAAACGGATTTTTGAACTCGGGAGTCGAAACAGGGGCTTGCTCCGTTCGCTCCACGCATTGACCCGGCACTGCAGTGCCGCCGGGAACGGTGCACCTCCTATCGCCTTGTTGAAAGAACACGTGAGTAAATAAACACGCTTTGCTCCTGCCGTAGAGGTGGGCGACGCGTTGTTTTGCAAAGTGGTTCTAAAGTAGGGGATTCCACTTCCAAAAAACAGCGCATGTACGAGTCAACGTGTAGCCCATTTTCCTCCCCAACCCAACAATCGACAGCTAGCGTCCACGAGGTTCGTAAAATGTGTGTCCGCTCAATGCGGTCGACGTACGAACCGTCAGGGGACGCGCACGCGCGTGGGTCCTTGCCTCCACGCCACGCGCCAGCGAGGCATACTTACCTGGCAGGGGAGACACCATGATCACGAAGGTGGTTCACCCACGGCGAGGCTCAGCCATTGCACTCCGTGCTTTGCTGACCCGTGCGAATTCCCCAAATGTGGGAATCTCGACTGCATAATTTCTGGTAGTGGGGGACTGCGTTCGCGCTCTCCCCTGATGAAGTGTTGAAAACCAAGTACCTGTGAGCGAGTTTGGCACAAGCTGTGGCCTTGGCGTGTGGTTGTAGCCACTTTACAGAAGCCCAGCTTCAAACCACACCCCCCTCGACGACAGAGGACAAGCACACGTCTTAAAGCCCCAATATAAGGGCAGAGGCCACGCCCCCGGCTTGAAACCACCCCCCAAAGGTGATAAGCCACGCCCACAGCTCCAAACCACGCCGCCATGGTGATAGGCCACGCCCCCAGCTTCAAGCCCCGCCCACCGGATATCAGATCTACAAGCTCATAGAGCTGTGACCTACCGGCTTGTAGATCTGCTGTTTTTCACGCCACAGGGCTTTAAGCCACCCCCCCCCCCCCCCCAGGCCGAAAGGCCACGCCCCCGGCTCCAAACCACGCCCCCCAGGCCACGCCCACAGAGGGGGCGGGGTCAAGGGGTCAAGGGTCAAGTGGGTCAATGCAGCCACTATGGGAAATATTCTATCTGCAGAGGTCAACATGTGTGAATTTTTCAAAGTCCAAAAGTCACCATCTGTGAAAATGACTAAGTCCAGAAGTGAAAACGGCCAAAGATGGGCTTTTGCCCGGCTCTCCACGGGGCCCCGGGGACCCCCCGGCCCCCACCGAGGTGCCCAGCCAGATCCCAGCTAAGCCCTGTACCCGGCTCTCCATCCGAACCCGGGGACCCACTCTTAAGCGCCCCCTGAGGAGTCCAGACCCAAGCCCGCGGGCGTTAGTTCGCCTCGCCCCTGGGGATATAGCTCGTTTTTTTCCAGAGAGCCATGGCACCACAGGCCGAAGTCCGGCCGTGCAAGGGCTCCCTTATTGGGGTGCGAGAGCTGAAAAGATGCCCTGTTGAAGGCCCCCCCACGCCAAACCGGGGCCTTCATAGAGGACGCCACCGGGCCAGGTGGAAGCACAGTGACGCGCAGTTCCGTGTTCGGCAGCCCACACAAGCTTTATAAGTTGTAGCGCCCCCTAGTGCCTCTCTGAAATGTCTGTTTTTTGGGGGATTTTTCTTTTGTTATCATTTTTTTTTTGTTTTCTGTCCATTTCAGCCCCCCAAAAAAAATGTAACATTGTATAATGTTCAACAAGGCCACGCTCCCTATTTCACACATACACACACACACACACACACACACACACACACACACACACACACACACACACACACACACACACACACACACACACACACACACACACACACACACACACACACACACACACACACTGAATAACCTGACTCAGAGAGTGTGGGGGGTGTATTGCCATGTTGCCAGAAAGCTAAGAGCGTGCGCCGCTGAATGGTTGATCGGCGTGGCTGGCGCCTTTGCCGGCCACGGCGGAGAGAGGTCAGAATTACTCGGGTCTCTCTTCATGACGAATAAGCCTTTCGCCTTTTACTAAAGACTTCCGTGGAGAGGGACATTCATGAGTTATGCATATTTTTGGATGGCCTTGCCCTTTGGACGAGGCCGACTCAGCTGTTGAATGAAACGAGCCGTGGTATGCGGGCGTGTTTGAGGTCGAGGTAGGCGGGAGCGCCTTCGTGTCACTCTGTGGCCTTAACGTCTCGTTGGAGCTACTTTACGGAAGATGACAAAGTATGAGTTGCCGCAGGAAGGCGAGCGGGCAAGACATCAGATCTACGAGCCACGCCCGGAGCTGTAAGCCACGCCCCCAAGCCGATAGGCCACGCCCGCTGCTGTAAGCCACGCCCCTAAGCCGATAAGCCACGCCCGCAGCTGTAAGCCACGCCCACAGCTTCACGAGGGCGACAGGTGGGTGTCACGCCGGGTGAGAATGGAATCAGCGGAGAGTGCGGGCGTTCGGGCAGTCAGTTAAGGGGTTATCGCTTCTCGGCCTTTTGGCTAAGATCAAGTGTAGTATCTGTTCTTATCAGTTTAATATCTGATATGTCCCCTATATGGGGACTACATATTAAACGGATTTTTGAACTCGGGAGTCGAAACAGGGGCTTGCTCCGTTCGCTCCACGCATTGACCCGGCACTGCAGTGCCGCCGGGAACGGTGCACCTCCTATCGCCTTGTTGAAAGAACACGTGAGTAAATAAACACGCTTTGCTCCTGCCGTAGAGGTGGGCGACGCGTTGTTTTGCAAAGTGGTTCTAAAGTGGATTCCACTTCCAAAAAACAGCGCATGTACGAGTCAACGTGTAGCCCATTTTCCTCCCCAACCCAACAATCGACAGCTAGCGTCCACGAGGTTCGTAAAATGTGTGTCCGCTCAATGCGGTCGACGTACGAACCGTCAGGGGACGCGCACGCGCGTGGGTCCTTGCCTCCACGCCACGCGCCAGCGAGGCATACTTACCTGGCAGGGGAGACACCATGATCACGAAGGTGGTTCACCCACGGCGAGGCTCAGCCATTGCACTCCGTGCTTTGCTGACCCGTGCGAATTCCCCAAATGTGGGAATCTCGACTGCATAATTTCTGGTAGTGGGGGACTGCGTTCGCGCTCTCCCCTGATGAAGTGTTGAAAACCAAGTACCTGTGAGCGAGTTTGGCACAAGCTGTGGCCTTGGCGTGTGGTTGTAGCCACTTTACAGAAGCCCAGCTTCAAACCACACCCCCCTCGACGACAGAGGACAAGCACACGTCTTAAAGCCCCAATATAAGGGCAGAGGCCACGCCCCCGGCTTGAAACCACCCCCCAAAGGTGATAAGCCACGCCCACAGCTCCAAACCACGCCGCCATGGTGATAGGCCACGCCCCCAGCTTCAAGCCCCGCCCACCGGATATCAGATCTACAAGCTCATAGAGCTGTGACCTACCGGCTTGTAGATCTGCTGTTTTTCACGCCACAGGGCTTTAAGCCACCCCCCCCCCCCCCCCAGGCCGAAAGGCCACGCCCCCGGCTCCAAACCACGCCCCCCAGGCCACGCCCACAGAGGGGGCGGGGTCAAGGGGTCAAGGGTCAAGTGGGTCAATGCAGCCACTATGGGAAATATTCTATCTGCAGAGGTCAACATGTGTGAATTTTTCAAAGTCCAAAAGTCACCATCTGTGAAAATGACTAAGTCCAGAAGTGAAAACGGCCAAAGATGGGCTTTTGCCCGGCTCTCCACGGGGCCCCGGGGACCCCCCGGCCCCCACCGAGGTGCCCAGCCAGATCCCAGCTAAGCCCTGTACCCGGCTCTCCATCCGAACCCGGGGACCCACTCTTAAGCGCCCCCTGAGGAGTCCAGACCCAAGCCCGCGGGCGTTAGTTCGCCTCGCCCCTGGGGATATAGCTCGTTTTTTTCCAGAGAGCCATGGCACCACAGGCCGAAGTCCGGCCGTGCAAGGGCTCCCTTATTGGGGTGCGAGAGCTGAAAAGATGCCCTGTTGAAGGCCCCCCCACGCCAAACCGGGGCCTTCATAGAGGACGCCACCGGGCCAGGTGGAAGCACAGTGACGCGCAGTTCCGTGTTCGGCAGCCCACACAAGCTTTATAAGTTGTAGCGCCCCCTAGTGCCTCTCTGAAATGTCTGTTTTTTGGGGGATTTTTCTTTTGTTATCATTTTTTTTTTGTTTTCTGTCCATTTCAGCCCCCCAAAAAAAATGTAACATTGTATAATGTTCAACAAGGCCACGCTCCCTATTTCACACATACACACACACACACACACACACACACACACACACACACACACACACACACACACACACACACACACACACACACACACACACACACACACACACACACACACACACTGAATAACCTGACTCAGAGAGTGTGGGGGGTGTATTGCCATGTTGCCAGAAAGCTAAGAGCGTGCGCCGCTGAATGGTTGATCGGCGTGGCTGGCGCCTTTGCCGGCCACGGCGGAGAGAGGTCAGAATTACTCGGGTCTCTCTTCATGACGAATAAGCCTTTCGCCTTTTACTAAAGACTTCCGTGGAGAGGGACATTCATGAGTTATGCATATTTTTGGATGGCCTTGCCCTTTGGACGAGGCCGACTCAGCTGTTGAATGAAACGAGCCGTGGTATGCGGGCGTGTTTGAGGTCGAGGTAGGCGGGAGCGCCTTCGTGTCACTCTGTGGCCTTAACGTCTCGTTGGAGCTACTTTACGGAAGATGACAAAGTATGAGTTGCCGCAGGAAGGCGAGCGGGCAAGACATCAGATCTACGAGCCACGCCCGGAGCTGTAAGCCACGCCCCCAAGCCGATAGGCCACGCCCGCTGCTGTAAGCCACGCCCCTAAGCCGATAAGCCACGCCCGCAGCTGTAAGCCACGCCCACAGCTTCACGAGGGCGACAGGTGGGTGTCACGCCGGGTGAGAATGGAATCAGCGGAGAGTGCGGGCGTTCGGGCAGTCAGTTAAGGGGTTATCGCTTCTCGGCCTTTTGGCTAAGATCAAGTGTAGTATCTGTTCTTATCAGTTTAATATCTGATATGTCCCCTATATGGGGACTACATATTAAACGGATTTTTGAACTCGGGAGTCGAAACAGGGGCTTGCTCCGTTCGCTCCACGCATTGACCCGGCACTGCAGTGCCGCCGGGAACGGTGCACCTCCTATCGCCTTGTTGAAAGAACACGTGAGTAAATAAACACGCTTTGCTCCTGCCGTAGAGGTGGGCGACGCGTTGTTTTGCAAAGTGGTTCTAAAGTAGGGGATTCCACTTCCAAAAAACAGCGCATGTACGAGTCAACGTGTAGCCCATTTTCCTCCCCAACCCAACAATCGACAGCTAGCGTCCACGAGGTTCGTAAAATGTGTGTCCGCTCAATGCGGTCGACGTACGAACCGTCAGGGGACGCGCACGCGCGTGGGTCCTTGCCTCCACGCCACGCGCCAGCGAGGCATACTTACCTGGCAGGGGAGACACCATGATCACGAAGGTGGTTCACCCACGGCGAGGCTCAGCCATTGCACTCCGTGCTTTGCTGACCCGTGCGAATTCCCCAAATGTGGGAATCTCGACTGCATAATTTCTGGTAGTGGGGGACTGCGTTCGCGCTCTCCCCTGATGAAGTGTTGAAAACCAAGTACCTGTGAGCGAGTTTGGCACAAGCTGTGGCCTTGGCGTGTGGTTGTAGCCACTTTACAGAAGCCCAGCTTCAAACCACACCCCCCTCGACGACAGAGGACAAGCACACGTCTTAAAGCCCCAATATAAGGGCAGAGGCCACGCCCCCGGCTTGAAACCACCCCCCAAAGGTGATAAGCCACGCCCACAGCTCCAAACCACGCCGCCATGGTGATAGGCCACGCCCCCAGCTTCAAGCCCCGCCCACCGGATATCAGATCTACAAGCTCATAGAGCTGTGACCTACCGGCTTGTAGATCTGCTGTTTTTCACGCCACAGGGCTTTAAGCCACCCCCCCCCCCCCCCAGGCCGAAAGGCCACGCCCCCGGCTCCAAACCACGCCCCCCAGGCCACGCCCACAGAGGGGGCGGGGTCAAGGGGTCAAGGGTCAAGTGGGTCAATGCAGCCACTATGGGAAATATTCTATCTGCAGAGGTCAACATGTGTGAATTTTTCAAAGTCCAAAAGTCACCATCTGTGAAAATGACTAAGTCCAGAAGTGAAAACGGCCAAAGATGGGCTTTTGCCCGGCTCTCCACGGGGCCCCGGGGACCCCCCGGCCCCCACCGAGGTGCCCAGCCAGATCCCAGCTAAGCCCTGTACCCGGCTCTCCATCCGAACCCGGGGACCCACTCTTAAGCGCCCCCTGAGGAGTCCAGACCCAAGCCCGCGGGCGTTAGTTCGCCTCGCCCCTGGGGATATAGCTCGTTTTTTTCCAGAGAGCCATGGCACCACAGGCCGAAGTCCGGCCGTGCAAGGGCTCCCTTATTGGGGTGCGAGAGCTGAAAAGATGCCCTGTTGAAGGCCCCCCCACGCCAAACCGGGGCCTTCATAGAGGACGCCACCGGGCCAGGTGGAAGCACAGTGACGCGCAGTTCCGTGTTCGGCAGCCCACACAAGCTTTATAAGTTGTAGCGCCCCCTAGTGCCTCTCTGAAATGTCTGTTTTTTGGGGGATTTTTCTTTTGTTATCATTTTTTTTTTGTTTTCTGTCCATTTCAGCCCCCCAAAAAAAATGTAACATTGTATAATGTTCAACAAGGCCACGCTCCCTATTTCACACATACACACACACACACACACACACACACACACACACACACACACACACACACACACACACACACACACACACACACACACACACACACACACACACACACACACACACACACACTGAATAACCTGACTCAGAGAGTGTGGGGGGTGTATTGCCATGTTGCCAGAAAGCTAAGAGCGTGCGCCGCTGAATGGTTGATCGGCGTGGCTGGCGCCTTTGCCGGCCACGGCGGAGAGAGGTCAGAATTACTCGGGTCTCTCTTCATGACGAATAAGCCTTTCGCCTTTTACTAAAGACTTCCGTGGAGAGGGACATTCATGAGTTATGCATATTTTTGGATGGCCTTGCCCTTTGGACGAGGCCGACTCAGCTGTTGAATGAAACGAGCCGTGGTATGCGGGCGTGTTTGAGGTCGAGGTAGGCGGGAGCGCCTTCGTGTCACTCTGTGGCCTTAACGTCTCGTTGGAGCTACTTTACGGAAGATGACAAAGTATGAGTTGCCGCAGGAAGGCGAGCGGGCAAGACATCAGATCTACGAGCCACGCCCGGAGCTGTAAGCCACGCCCCCAAGCCGATAGGCCACGCCCGCTGCTGTAAGCCACGCCCCTAAGCCGATAAGCCACGCCCGCAGCTGTAAGCCACGCCCACAGCTTCAC
Source organism: Gymnoscopelus microlampas (assembly GCF_963454915.1). NCBI lineage: Eukaryota > Metazoa > Chordata > Actinopteri > Myctophiformes > Myctophidae > Gymnoscopelus > Gymnoscopelus microlampas. Next base: position 905,546 of record NW_028155862.1, on the reverse strand, counting down.
GAGGGCGACAGGTGGGTGTCACGCCGGGTGAGAATGGAATCAGCGGAGAGTGCGGGCGTTCGGGCAGTCAGTTAAGGGGTTATCGCTTCTCGGCCTTTTGGCTAAGATCAAGTGTAGTATCTGTTCTTATCAGTTTAATATCTGATATGTCCCCTATATGGGGACTACATATTAAACGGATTTTTGAACTCGGGAGTCGAAACAGGGGCTTGCTCCGTTCGCTCCACGCATTGACCCGGCACTGCAGTGCCGCCGGGAACGGTGCACCTCCTATCGCCTTGTTGAAAGAACACGTGAGTAAATAAACACGCTTTGCTCCTGCCGTAGAGGTGGGCGACGCGTTGTTTTGCAAAGTGGTTCTAAAGTAGGGGATTCCACTTCCAAAAAACAGCGCATGTACGAGTCAACGTGTAGCCCATTTTCCTCCCCAACCCAACAATCGACAGCTAGCGTCCACGAGGTTCGTAAAATGTGTGTCCGCTCAATGCGGTCGACGTACGAACCGTCAGGGGACGCGCACGCGCGTGGGTCCTTGCCTCCACGCCACGCGCCAGCGAGGCATACTTACCTGGCAGGGGAGACACCATGATCACGAAGGTGGTTCACCCACGGCGAGGCTCAGCCATTGCACTCCGTGCTTTGCTGACCCGTGCGAATTCCCCAAATGTGGGAATCTCGACTGCATAATTTCTGGTAGTGGGGGACTGCGTTCGCGCTCTCCCCTGATGAAGTGTTGAAAACCAAGTACCTGTGAGCGAGTTTGGCACAAGCTGTGGCCTTGGCGTGTGGTTGTAGCCACTTTACAGAAGCCCAGCTTCAAACCACACCCCCCTCGACGACAGAGGACAAGCACACGTCTTAAAGCCCCAATATAAGGGCAGAGGCCACGCCCCCGGCTTGAAACCACCCCCCAAAGGTGATAAGCCACGCCCACAGCTCCAAACCACGCCGCCATGGTGATAGGCCACGCCCAGCTTCAAGCCCCGCCCACCGGATATCAGATCTACAAGCTCATAGAGCTGTGACCTACCGGCTTGTAGATCTGCTGTTTTTCACGCCACAGGGCTTTAAGCCACCCCCCCCCCCCCCCCCAGGCCGAAAGGCCACGCCCCCGGCTCCAAACCACGCCCCCCAGGCCACGCCCACAGAGGGGGCGGGGTCAAGGGGTCAAGGGTCAAGTGGGTCAATGCAGCCACTATGGGAAATATTCTATCTGCAGAGGTCAACATGTGTGAATTTTTCAAAGTCCAAAAGTCACCATCTGTGAAAATGACTAAGTCCAGAAGTGAAAACGGCCAAAGATGGGCTTTTGCCCGGCTCTCCACGGGGCCCCGGGGACCCCCCGGCCCCCACCGAGGTGCCCAGCCAGATCCCAGCTAAGCCCTGTACCCGGCTCTCCATCCGAACCCGGGGACCCACCCTTAAGCGCCCCCTGAGGAGTCCAGACCCAAGCCCGCGGGCGTTAGTTCGCCTCGCCCCTGGGGATATAGCTCGTTTTTTTCCAGAGAGCCATGGCACCACAGGCCGAAGTCCGGCCGTGCAAGGGCTCCCTTGTTGGGGTGCGAGAGCTGAAAAGATGCCCTGTTGAAGGCCCCCCCACGCCAAACCGGGGCGTTCATAGAGGACGCCACCGGGCCAGGTGGAAGCACAGTGACGCGCAGTTCCGTGTTCGGCAGCCCACACAAGCTTTATAAGTTGTAGCGCCCCCTAGTGCCTCTCTGAAATGTCTGTTTTTTGGGGGATTTTTCTTTTGTTATCATTTTTTTTTTGTTTTCTGTCCATTTCAGCCCCCCCAAAAAAAATGTAACATTGTATAATGTTCAACAAGGCCACGCCCCCTATTTCACACACACACACACACACACACACACACACACACACACACACACACACACACACACACACACACACACACACACACACTGAATAACCTGACTCAGAGAGTGTGGGGGGGGTATTGCCATGTTGCCAGAAAGCTAAGAGCGTGCGCCGCTGAATGGTTGATCGGCGTGGCTGGCGCCTTTGCCGGCCACGGCGGAGAGAGGTCAGAATTACTCGGGTCTCTCTTCATGACGAATAAGCCTTTCGCCTTTTACTAAAGACTTCCGTGGAGAGGGACATTCATGAGTTATGCATATTTTTGGATGGCCTTGCCCTTTGGACGAGGCCGACTCAGCTGTTGAATGAAACGAGCCGTGGTATGCGGGCGTGTTTGAGGTCGAGGTAGGCGGGAGCGCCTTCGTGTCACTCTGTGGCCTTAACGTCTCGTTGGAGCTACTTTACGGAAGATGACAAAGTATGAGTTGCCGCAGGAAGGCGAGCGGGCAAGACATCAGATCTACGAGCCACGCCCGCAGCTGTAAGCCACGCCCCCAAGCCGATAGGCCACGCCCGCTGCTGTAAGCCACGCCCCTAAGCCGATAAGCCACGCCCGCAGCTGTAAGCCACGCCCACAGCTTCACGAGGGCGACAGGTGGGTGTCACGCCGGGTGAGAATGGAATCAGCGGAGAGTGCGGGCGTTCGGGCAGTCAGTTAAGGGGTTATCGCTTCTCGGCCTTTTGGCTAAGATCAAGTGTAGTATCTGTTCTTATCAGTTTAATATCTGATATGTCCCCTATATGGGGACTACATATTAAACGGATTTTTGAACTCGGGAGTCGAAACAGGGGCTTGCTCCGTTCGCTCCACGCATTGACCCGGCACTGCAGTGCCGCCGGGAACGGTGCACCTCCTTTCGCCTTGTTGAAAGAACACGTGAGTAAATAACCACGCTTTGCTCCTGCCGTAGAGGTGGGCGATGCGTTGTTTTGCAAAGTGGTTCTAAAGTAGGGGATTCCACTTCCAAAAAACAACGCACGTACGAGTCAACGTGTAGCCCATTTTCCTCCCCAACCCAACAATCGACAGCTAGCGTCCACGAGGTTCGTAAAATGTGTGTCCGCTCAATGCGGTCGACGTACGAACCGTCAGGGGACGCGCACGCGCGTGGGTCCTTGCCTCCACGCCACGCGCCAGCGAGGCATACTTACCTGGCAGGGGAGACACCATGATCACGAAGGTGGTTCACCCACGGCGAGGCTCAGCCATTGCACTCCGTGCTTTGCTGACCCGTGCGAATTCCCCAAATGTGGGAATCTCGACTGCATAATTTCTGGTAGTGGGGGACTGCGTTCGCGCTCTCCCCTGATGAAGTGTTGAAAACCAAGTACCTGTGAGCGAGTTTGGCACAAGCTGTGGCCTTGGCGTGTGGTTGTAGCCACTTTACAGAAGCCCCGCTTCAAACCACACCCCCCTCGACGACAGAGGACAAGCACACGTCTTAAAGCCCCAATATAAGGGCAGAGGCCACGCCCCCGGCTTGAAACCACCCCCCAAAGGTGATAAGCCACGCCCACAGCTCCAAACCACGCCGCCATGGTGATAGGCCACGCCCCCAGCTTCAAACCCCGCCCACCGGATATCAGATCTACAAGCTCATAGAGCTGTGACCTACCGGCTTGTAGATCTGCTGTTTTTCACGCCACAGGGCTTTAAGCCACCCCCCCCCCCCCCCCAGGCCGAAAGGCCACGCCCCCGGCTCCAAACCACGCCCCCCAGGCCACGCCCACAGAGGGGGCGGGGTCAAGGGGTCAAGGGTCAAGTGGGTCAATGCAGCCACTATGGGAAATATTCTATCTGCAGAGGTCAACATGTGTGAATTTTTCAAAGTCCAAAAGTCACCATCTGTGAAAATGACTAAGTCCAGAAGTGAAAACGGCCAAAGATGGGCTTTTGCCCGGCTCTCCACGGGGCCCCGGGGACCCCCCGGCCCCCACCGAGGTGCCCAGCCAGATCCCAGCTAAGCCCTGTACCCGGCTCTCCATCCGAACCCGGGGACCCACTCTTAAGCGCCCCCTGAGGAGTCCAGACCCAAGCCCGCGGGCGTTAGTTCGCCTCGCCCCTGGGGATATAGCTCGTTTTTTTCCAGAGAGCCATGGCACCACAGGCCGAAGTCCGGCCGTGCAAGGGCTCCCTTATTGGGGTGCGAGAGCTGAAAAGATGCCCTGTTGAAGGCCCCCCCACGCCAAACCGGGGCCTTCATAGAGGACGCCACCGGGCCAGGTGGAAGCACAGTGACGCGCAGTTCCGTGTTCGGCAGCCCACACAAGCTTTATAAGTTGTAGCGCCCCCTAGTGCCTCTCTGAAATGTCTGTTTTTTGGGGGATTTTTCTTTTGTTATCATTTTTTTTTTGTTTTCTGTCCATTTCAGCCCCCCAAAAAAAATGTAACATTGTATAATGTTCAACAAGGCCACGCTCCCTATTTCACACATACACACACACACACACACACACACACACACACACACACACACACACACACACACACACACACACACACACACACACACACACACACACACACACACACACACACACACACACTGAATAACCTGACTCAGAGAGTGTGGGGGGTGTATTGCCATGTTGCCAGAAAGCTAAGAGCGTGCGCCGCTGAATGGTTGATCGGCGTGGCTGGCGCCTTTGCCGGCCACGGCGGAGAGAGGTCAGAATTACTCGGGTCTCTCTTCATGACGAATAAGCCTTTCGCCTTTTACTAAAGACTTCCGTGGAGAGGGACATTCATGAGTTATGCATATTTTTGGATGGCCTTGCCCTTTGGACGAGGCCGACTCAGCTGTTGAATGAAACGAGCCGTGGTATGCGGGCGTGTTTGAGGTCGAGGTAGGCGGGAGCGCCTTCGTGTCACTCTGTGGCCTTAACGTCTCGTTGGAGCTACTTTACGGAAGATGACAAAGTATGAGTTGCCGCAGGAAGGCGAGCGGGCAAGACATGATCTACGAGCCACGCCCGGAGCTGTAAGCCACGCCCCCAAGCCGATAGGCCACGCCCGCTGCTGTAAGCCACGCCCCTAAGCCGATAAGCCACGCCCGCAGCTGTAAGCCACGCCCACAGCTTCACGAGGGCGACAGGTGGGTGTCACGCCGGGTGAGAATGGAATCAGCGGAGAGTGCGGGCGTTCGGGCAGTCAGTTAAGGGGTTATCGCTTCTCGGCCTTTTGGCTAAGATCAAGTGTAGTATCTGTTCTTATCAGTTTAATATCTGATATGTCCCCTATATGGGGACTACATATTAAACGGATTTTTGAACTCGGGAGTCGAAACAGGGGCTTGCTCCGTTCGCTCCACGCATTGACCCGGCACTGCAGTGCCGCCGGGAACGGTGCACCTCCTATCGCCTTGTTGAAAGAACACGTGAGTAAATAAACACGCTTTGCTCCTGCCGTAGAGGTGGGCGACGCGTTGTTTTGCAAAGTGGTTCTAAAGTAGGGGATTCCACTTCCAAAAAACAGCGCATGTACGAGTCAACGTGTAGCCCATTTTCCTCCCCAACCCAACAATCGACAGCTAGCGTCCACGAGGTTCGTAAAATGTGTGTCCGCTCAATGCGGTCGACGTACGAACCGTCAGGGGACGCGCACGCGCGTGGGTCCTTGCCTCCACGCCACGCGCCAGCGAGGCATACTTACCTGGCAGGGGAGACACCATGATCACGAAGGTGGTTCACCCACGGCGAGGCTCAGCCATTGCACTCCGTGCTTTGCTGACCCGTGCGAATTCCCCAAATGTGGGAATCTCGACTGCATAATTTCTGGTAGTGGGGGACTGCGTTCGCGCTCTCCCCTGATGAAGTGTTGAAAACCAAGTACCTGTGAGCGAGTTTGGCACAAGCTGTGGCCTTGGCGTGTGGTTGTAGCCACTTTACAGAAGCCCAGCTTCAAACCACACCCCCCTCGACGACAGAGGACAAGCACACGTCTTAAAGCCCCAATATAAGGGCAGAGGCCACGCCGCTTGAAACCACCCCCCAAAGGTGATAAGCCACGCCCACAGCTCCAAACCACGCCGCCATGGTGATAGGCCACGCCCCCAGCTTCAAGCCCCGCCCACCGGATATCAGATCTACAAGCTCATAGAGCTGTGACCTACCGGCTTGTAGATCTGCTGTTTTTCACGCCACAGGGCTTTAAGCCACCCCCCCCCCCCCCCCCAGGCCGAAAGGCCACGCCCCCGGCTCCAAACCACGCCCCCCAGGCCACGCCCACAGAGGGGGCGGGGTCAAGGGGTCAAGGGTCAAGTGGGTCAATGCAGCCACTATGGGAAATATTCTATCTGCAGAGGTCAACATGTGTGAATTTTTCAAAGTCCAAAAGTCACCATCTGTGAAAATGACTAAGTCCAGAAGTGAAAACGGCCAAAGATGGGCTTTTGCCCGGCTCTCCACGGGGCCCCGGGGACCCCCCGGCCCCCACCGAGGTGCCCAGCCAGATCCCAGCTAAGCCCTGTACCCGGCTCTCCATCCGAACCCGGGGACCCACCCTTAAGCGCCCCCTGAGGAGTCCAGACCCAAGCCCGCGGGCGTTAGTTCGCCTCGCCCCTGGGGATATAGCTCGTTTTTTTCCAGAGAGCCATGGCACCACAGGCCGAAGTCCGGCCGTGCAAGGGCTCCCTTGTTGGGGTGCGAGAGCTGAAAAGATGCCCTGTTGAAGGCCCCCCCACGCCAAACCGGGGCGTTCATAGAGGACGCCACCGGGCCAGGTGGAAGCACAGTGACGCGCAGTTCCGTGTTCGGCAGCCCACACAAGCTTTATAAGTTGTAGCGCCCCCTAGTGCCTCTCTGAAATGTCTGTTTTTTGGGGGATTTTTCTTTTGTTATCATTTTTTTTTTGTTTTCTGTCCATTTCAGCCCCCCCAAAAAAAATGTAACATTGTATAATGTTCAACAAGGCCACGCCCCCTATTTCACACACACACACACACACACACACACACACACACACACACACACACACACACACACACACACACACACACACACACACACACTGAATAACCTGACTCAGAGAGTGTGGGGGGGGTATTGCCATGTTGCCAGAAAGCTAAGAGCGTGCGCCGCTGAATGGTTGATCGGCGTGGCTGGCGCCTTTGCCGGCCACGGCGGAGAGAGGTCAGAATTACTCGGGTCTCTCTTCATGACGAATAAGCCTTTCGCCTTTTACTAAAGACTTCCGTGGAGAGGGACATTCATGAGTTATGCATATTTTTGGATGGCCTTGCCCTTTGGACGAGGCCGACTCAGCTGTTGAATGAAACGAGCCGTGGTATGCGGGCGTGTTTGAGGTCGAGGTAGGCGGGAGCGCCTTCGTGTCACTCTGTGGCCTTAACGTCTCGTTGGAGCTACTTTACGGAAGATGACAAAGTATGAGTTGCCGCAGGAAGGCGAGCGGGCAAGACATCAGATCTACGAGCCACGCCCGCAGCTGTAAGCCACGCCCCCAAGCCGATAGGCCACGCCCGCTGCTGTAAGCCACGCCCCTAAGCCGATAAGCCACGCCCGCAGCTGTAAGCCACGCCCACAGCTTCACGAGGGCGACAGGTGGGTGTCACGCCGGGTGAGAATGGAATCAGCGGAGAGTGCGGGCGTTCGGGCAGTCAGTTAAGGGGTTATCGCTTCTCGGCCTTTTGGCTAAGATCAAGTGTAGTATCTGTTCTTATCAGTTTAATATCTGATATGTCCCCTATATGGGGACTACATATTAAACGGATTTTTGAACTCGGGAGTCGAAACAGGGGCTTGCTCCGTTCGCTCCACGCATTGACCCGGCACTGCAGTGCCGCCGGGAACGGTGCACCTCCTTTCGCCTTGTTGAAAGAACACGTGAGTAAATAACCACGCTTTGCTCCTGCCGTAGAGGTGGGCGATGCGTTGTTTTGCAAAGTGGTTCTAAAGTAGGGGATTCCACTTCCAAAAAACAACGCACGTACGAGTCAACGTGTAGCCCATTTTCCTCCCCAACCCAACAATCGACAGCTAGCGTCCACGAGGTTCGTAAAATGTGTGTCCGCTCAATGCGGTCGACGTACGAACCGTCAGGGGACGCGCACGCGCGTGGGTCCTTGCCTCCACGCCACGCGCCAGCGAGGCATACTTACCTGGCAGGGGAGACACCATGATCACGAAGGTGGTTCACCCACGGCGAGGCTCAGCCATTGCACTCCGTGCTTTGCTGACCCGTGCGAATTCCCCAAATGTGGGAATCTCGACTGCATAATTTCTGGTAGTGGGGGACTGCGTTCGCGCTCTCCCCTGATGAAGTGTTGAAAACCAAGTACCTGTGAGCGAGTTTGGCACAAGCTGTGGCCTTGGCGTGTGGTTGTAGCCACTTTACAGAAGCCCCGCTTCAAACCACACCCCCCTCGACGACAGAGGACAAGCACACGTCTTAAAGCCCCAATATAAGGGCAGAGGCCACGCCCCCGGCTTGAAACCACCCCCCAAAGGTGATAAGCCACGCCCACAGCTCCAAACCACGCCGCCATGGTGATAGGCCACGCCCCCAGCTTCAAACCCCGCCCACCGGATATCAGATCTACAAGCTCATAGAGCTGTGACCTACCGGCTTGTAGATCTGCTGTTTTTCACGCCACAGGGCTTTAAGCCACCCCCCCCCCCCCCCCAGGCCGAAAGGCCACGCCCCCGGCTCCAAACCACGCCCCCCAGGCCACGCCCACAGAGGGGGCGGGGTCAAGGGGTCAAGGGTCAAGTGGGTCAATGCAGCCACTATGGGAAATATTCTATCTGCAGAGGTCAACATGTGTGAATTTTTCAAAGTCCAAAAGTCACCATCTGTGAAAATGACTAAGTCCAGAAGTGAAAACGGCCAAAGATGGGCTTTTGCCCGGCTCTCCACGGGGCCCCGGGGACCCCCCGGCCCCCACCGAGGTGCCCAGCCAGATCCCAGCTAAGCCCTGTACCCGGCTCTCCATCCGAACCCGGGGACCCACTCTTAAGCGCCCCCTGAGGAGTCCAGACCCAAGCCCGCGGGCGTTAGTTCGCCTCGCCCCTGGGGATATAGCTCGTTTTTTTCCAGAGAGCCATGGCACCACAGGCCGAAGTCCGGCCGTGCAAGGGCTCCCTTATTGGGGTGCGAGAGCTGAAAAGATGCCCTGTTGAAGGCCCCCCCACGCCAAACCGGGGCCTTCATAGAGGACGCCACCGGGCCAGGTGGAAGCACAGTGACGCGCAGTTCCGTGTTCGGCAGCCCACACAAGCTTTATAAGTTGTAGCGCCCCCTAGTGCCTCTCTGAAATGTCTGTTTTTTGGGGGATTTTTCTTTTGTTATCATTTTTTTTTTGTTTTCTGTCCATTTCAGCCCCCCAAAAAAAATGTAACATTGTATAATGTTCAACAAGGCCACGCTCCCTATTTCACACATACACACACACACACACACACACACACACACACACACACACACACACACACACACACACACACACACACACACACACACACACACACACACACACACACACACACACACACACACACACACTGAATAACCTGACTCAGAGAGTGTGGGGGGTGTATTGCCATGTTGCCAGAAAGCTAAGAGCGTGCGCCGCTGAATGGTTGATCGGCGTGGCTGGCGCCTTTGCCGGCCACGGCGGAGAGAGGTCAGAATTACTCGGGTCTCTCTTCATGACGAATAAGCCTTTCGCCTTTTACTAAAGACTTCCGTGGAGAGGGACATTCATGAGTTATGCATATTTTTGGATGGCCTTGCCCTTTGGACGAGGCCGACTCAGCTGTTGAATGAAACGAGCCGTGGTATGCGGGCGTGTTTGAGGTCGAGGTAGGCGGGAGCGCCTTCGTGTCACTCTGTGGCCTTAACGTCTCGTTGGAGCTACTTTACGGAAGATGACAAAGTATGAGTTGCCGCAGGAAGGCGAGCGGGCAAGACATCAGATCTACGAGCCACGCCCGGAGCTGTAAGCCACGCCCCCAAGCCGATAGGCCACGCCCGCTGCTGTAAGCCACGCCCCTAAGCCGATAAGCCACGCCCGCAGCTGTAAGCCACGCCCACAGCTTCACGAGGGCGACAGGTGGGTGTCACGCCGGGTGAGAATGGAATCAGCGGAGAGTGCGGGCGTTCGGGCAGTCAGTTAAGGGGTTATCGCTTCTCGGCCTTTTGGCTAAGATCAAGTGTAGTATCTGTTCTTATCAGTTTAATATCTGATATGTCCCCTATATGGGGACTACATATTAAACGGATTTTTGAACTCGGGAGTCGAAACAGGGGCTTGCTCCGTTCGCTCCACGCATTGACCCGGCACTGCAGTGCCGCCGGGAACGGTGCACCTCCTATCGCCTTGTTGAAAGAACACGTGAGTAAATAAACACGCTTTGCTCCTGCCGTAGAGGTGGGCGACGCGTTGTTTTGCAAAGTGGTTCTAAAGTAGGGGATTCCACTTCCAAAAAACAGCGCATGTACGAGTCAACGTGTAGCCCATTTTCCTCCCCAACCCAACAATCGACAGCTAGCGTCCACGAGGTTCGTAAAATGTGTGTCCGCTCAATGCGGTCGACGTACGAACCGTCAGGGGACGCGCACGCGCGTGGGTCCTTGCCTCCACGCCACGCGCCAGCGAGGCATACTTACCTGGCAGGGGAGACACCATGATCACGAAGGTGGTTCACCCACGGCGAGGCTCAGCCATTGCACTCCGTGCTTTGCTGACCCGTGCGAATTCCCCAAATGTGGGAATCTCGACTGCATAATTTCTGGTAGTGGGGGACTGCGTTCGCGCTCTCCCCTGATGAAGTGTTGAAAACCAAGTACCTGTGAGCGAGTTTGGCACAAGCTGTGGCCTTGGCGTGTGGTTGTAGCCACTTTACAGAAGCCCAGCTTCAAACCACACCCCCCTCGACGACAGAGGACAAGCACACGTCTTAAAGCCCCAATATAAGGGCAGAGGCCACGCCCCCGGCTTGAAACCACCCCCCAAAGGTGATAAGCCACGCCCACAGCTCCAAACCACGCCGCCATGGTGATAGGCCACGCCCCCAGCTTCAAGCCCCGCCCACCGGATATCAGATCTACAAGCTCATAGAGCTGTGACCTACCGGCTTGTAGATCTGCTGTTTTTCACGCCACAGGGCTTTAAGCCACCCCCCCCCCAGGCCGAAAGGCCACGCCCCCGGCTCCAAACCACGCCCCCCAGGCCACGCCCACAGAGGGGGCGGGGTCAAGGGGTCAAGGGTCAAGTGGGTCAATGCAGCCACTATGGGAAATATTCTATCTGCAGAGGTCAACATGTGTGAATTTTTCAAAGTCCAAAAGTCACCATCTGTGAAAATGACTAAGTCCAGAAGTGAAAACGGCCAAAGATGGGCTTTTGCCCGGCTCTCCACGAGGCCCCGGGGACCCCCCGGCCCCCACCGAGGTGCCCAGCCAGATCCCAGCTAAGCCCTGTACCCGGCTCTCCATCCGAACCCGGGGACCCACCCTTAAGCGCCCCCTGAGGAGTCCAGACCCAAGCCCGCGGGCGTTAGTTCGCCTCGCCCCTGGGGATATAGCTCGTTTTTTTCCAGAGAGCCATGGCACCACAGGCCGAAGTCCGGCCGTGCAAGGGCTCCCTTGTTGGGGTGCGAGAGCTGAAAAGATGCCCTGTTGAAGGCCCCCCCACGCCAAACCGGGGCGTTCATAGAGGACGCCACCGGGCCAGGTGGAAGCACAGTGACGCGCAGTTCCGTGTTCGGCAGCCCACACAAGCTTTATAAGTTGTAGCGCCCCCTAGTGCCTCTCTGAAATGTCTGTTTTTTGGGGGATTTTTCTTTTGTTATCATTTTTTTTTTGTTTTCTGTCCATTTCAGCCCCCCCAAAAAAAATGTAACATTGTATAATGTTCAACAAGGCCACGCCCCCTATTTCACACACACACACACACACACACACACACACACACACACACACACACACACACACACACACACACACACACACACACTGAATAACCTGACTCAGAGAGTGTGGGGGGGGTATTGCCATGTTGCCAGAAAGCTAAGAGCGTGCGCCGCTGAATGGTTGATCGGCGTGGCTGGCGCCTTTGCCGGCCACGGCGGAGAGAGGTCAGAATTACTCGGGTCTCTCTTCATGACGAATAAGCCTTTCGCCTTTTACTAAAGACTTCCGTGGAGAGGGACATTCATGAGTTATGCATATTTTTGGATGGCCTTGCCCTTTGGACGAGGCCGACTCAGCTGTTGAATGAAACGAGCCGTGGTATGCGGGCGTGTTTGAGGTCGAGGTAGGCGGGAGCGCCTTCGTGTCACTCTGTGGCCTTAACGTCTCGTTGGAGCTACTTTACGGAAGATGACAAAGTATGAGTTGCCGCAGGAAGGCGAGCGGGCAAGACATCAGATCTACGAGCCACGCCCGCAGCTGTAAGCCACGCCCCCAAGCCGATAGGCCACGCCCGCTGCTGTAAGCCACGCCCCTAAGCCGATAAGCCACGCCCGCAGCTGTAAGCCACGCCCACAGCTTCACGAGGGCGACAGGTGGGTGTCACGCCGGGTGAGAATGGAATCAGCGGAGAGTGCGGGCGTTCGGGCAGTCAGTTAAGGGGTTATCGCTTCTCGGCCTTTTGGCTAAGATCAAGTGTAGTATCTGTTCTTATCAGTTTAATATCTGATATGTCCCCTATATGGGGACTACATATTAAACGGATTTTTGAACTCGGGAGTCGAAACAGGGGCTTGCTCCGTTCGCTCCACGCATTGACCCGGCACTGCAGTGCCGCCGGGAACGGTGCACCTCCTTTCGCCTTGTTGAAAGAACACGTGAGTAAATAACCACGCTTTGCTCCTGCCGTAGAGGTGGGCGATGCGTTGTTTTGCAAAGTGGTTCTAAAGTAGGGGATTCCACTTCCAAAAAACAACGCACGTACGAGTCAACGTGTAGCCCATTTTCCTCCCCAACCCAACAATCGACAGCTAGCGTCCACGAGGTTCGTAAAATGTGTGTCCGCTCAATGCGGTCGACGTACGAACCGTCAGGGGACGCGCACGCGCGTGGGTCCTTGCCTCCACGCCACGCGCCAGCGAGGCATACTTACCTGGCAGGGGAGACACCATGATCACGAAGGTGGTTCACCCACGGCGAGGCTCAGCCATTGCACTCCGTGCTTTGCTGACCCGTGCGAATTCCCCAAATGTGGGAATCTCGACTGCATAATTTCTGGTAGTGGGGGACTGCGTTCGCGCTCTCCCCTGATGAAGTGTTGAAAACCAAGTACCTGTGAGCGAGTTTGGCACAAGCTGTGGCCTTGGCGTGTGGTTGTAGCCACTTTACAGAAGCCCCGCTTCAAACCACACCCCCCTCGACGACAGAGGACAAGCACACGTCTTAAAGCCCCAATATAAGGGCAGAGGCCACGCCCCCGGCTTGAAACCACCCCCCAAAGGTGATAAGCCACGCCCACAGCTCCAAACCACGCCGCCATGGTGATAGGCCACGCCCCCAGCTTCAAACCCCGCCCACCGGATATCAGATCTACAAGCTCATAGAGCTGTGACCTACCGGCTTGTAGATCTGCTGTTTTTCACGCCACAGGGCTTTAAGCCACCCCCCCCCCCCCCCCCAGGCCGAAAGGCCACGCCCCCGGCTCCAAACCACGCCCCCCAGGCCACGCCCACAGAGGGGGCGGGGTCAAGGGGTCAAGGGTCAAGTGGGTCAATGCAGCCACTATGGGAAATATTCTATCTGCAGAGGTCAACATGTGTGAATTTTTCAAAGTCCAAAAGTCACCATCTGTGAAAATGACTAAGTCCAGAAGTGAAAACGGCCAAAGATGGGCTTTTGCCCGGCTCTCCACGGGGCCCCGGGGACCCCCCGGCCCCCACCGAGGTGCCCAGCCAGATCCCAGCTAAGCCCTGTACCCGGCTCTCCATCCGAACCCGGGGACCCACTCTTAAGCGCCCCCTGAGGAGTCCAGACCCAAGCCCGCGGGCGTTAGTTCGCCTCGCCCCTGGGGATATAGCTCGTTTTTTTCCAGAGAGCCATGGCACCACAGGCCGAAGTCCGGCCGTGCAAGGGCTCCCTTATTGGGGTGCGAGAGCTGAAAAGATGCCCTGTTGAAGGCCCCCCCACGCCAAACCGGGGCCTTCATAGAGGACGCCACCGGGCCAGGTGGAAGCACAGTGACGCGCAGTTCCGTGTTCGGCAGCCCACACAAGCTTTATAAGTTGTAGCGCCCCCTAGTGCCTCTCTGAAATGTCTGTTTTTTGGGGGATTTTTCTTTTGTTATCATTTTTTTTTTGTTTTCTGTCCATTTCAGCCCCCCAAAAAAAATGTAACATTGTATAATGTTCAACAAGGCCACGCTCCCTATTTCACACATACACACACACACACACACACACACACACACACACACACACACACACACACACACACACACACACACACACACACACACACACACACACACACACACACACACACACACACACACACACACACTGAATAACCTGACTCAGAGAGTGTGGGGGGTGTATTGCCATGTTGCCAGAAAGCTAAGAGCGTGCGCCGCTGAATGGTTGATCGGCGTGGCTGGCGCCTTTGCCGGCCACGGCGGAGAGAGGTCAGAATTACTCGGGTCTCTCTTCATGACGAATAAGCCTTTCGCCTTTTACTAAAGACTTCCGTGGAGAGGGACATTCATGAGTTATGCATATTTTTGGATGGCCTTGCCCTTTGGACGAGGCCGACTCAGCTGTTGAATGAAACGAGCCGTGGTATGCGGGCGTGTTTGAGGTCGAGGTAGGCGGGAGCGCCTTCGTGTCACTCTGTGGCCTTAACGTCTCGTTGGAGCTACTTTACGGAAGATGACAAAGTATGAGTTGCCGCAGGAAGGCGAGCGGGCAAGACATCAGATCTACGAGCCACGCCCGGAGCTGTAAGCCACGCCCCCAAGCCGATAGGCCACGCCCGCTGCTGTAAGCCACGCCCCTAAGCCGATAAGCCACGCCCGCAGCTGTAAGCCACGCCCACAGCTTCACGAGGGCGACAGGTGGGTGTCACGCCGGGTGAGAATGGAATCAGCGGAGAGTGCGGGCGTTCGGGCAGTCAGTTAAGGGGTTATCGCTTCTCGGCCTTTTGGCTAAGATCAAGTGTAGTATCTGTTCTTATCAGTTTAATATCTGATATGTCCCCTATATGGGGACTACATATTAAACGGATTTTTGAACTCGGGAGTCGAAACAGGGGCTTGCTCCGTTCGCTCCACGCATTGACCCGGCACTGCAGTGCCGCCGGGAACGGTGCACCTCCTATCGCCTTGTTGAAAGAACACGTGAGTAAATAAACACGCTTTGCTCCTGCCGTAGAGGTGGGCGACGCGTTGTTTTGCAAAGTGGTTCTAAAGTAGGGGATTCCACTTCCAAAAAACAGCGCATGTACGAGTCAACGTGTAGCCCATTTTCCTCCCCAACCCAACAATCGACAGCTAGCGTCCACGAGGTTCGTAAAATGTGTGTCCGCTCAATGCGGTCGACGTACGAACCGTCAGGGGACGCGCACGCGCGTGGGTCCTTGCCTCCACGCCACGCGCCAGCGAGGCATACTTACCTGGCAGGGGAGACACCATGATCACGAAGGTGGTTCACCCACGGCGAGGCTCAGCCATTGCACTCCGTGCTTTGCTGACCCGTGCGAATTCCCCAAATGTGGGAATCTCGACTGCATAATTTCTGGTAGTGGGGGACTGCGTTCGCGCTCTCCCCTGATGAAGTGTTGAAAACCAAGTACCTGTGAGCGAGTTTGGCACAAGCTGTGGCCTTGGCGTGTGGTTGTAGCCACTTTACAGAAGCCCAGCTTCAAACCACACCCCCCTCGACGACAGAGGACAAGCACACGTCTTAAAGCCCCAATATAAGGGCAGAGGCCACGCCCCCGGCTTGAAACCACCCCCCAAAGGTGATAAGCCACGCCCACAGCTCCAAACCACGCCGCCATGGTGATAGGCCACGCCCCCAGCTTCAAGCCCCGCCCACCGGATATCAGATCTACAAGCTCATAGAGCTGTGACCTACCGGCTTGTAGATCTGCTGTTTTTCACGCCACAGGGCTTTAAGCCACCCCCCCCCCAGGCCGAAAGGCCACGCCCCCGGCTCCAAACCACGCCCCCCAGGCCACGCCCACAGAGGGGGCGGGGTCAAGGGGTCAAGGGTCAAGTGGGTCAATGCAGCCACTATGGGAAATATTCTATCTGCAGAGGTCAACATGTGTGAATTTTTCAAAGTCCAAAAGTCACCATCTGTGAAAATGACTAAGTCCAGAAGTGAAAACGGCCAAAGATGGGCTTTTGCCCGGCTCTCCACGAGGCCCCGGGGACCCCCCGGCCCCCACCGAGGTGCCCAGCCAGATCCCAGCTAAGCCCTGTACCCGGCTCTCCATCCGAACCCGGGGACCCACTCTTAAGCGCCCCCTGAGGAGTCCAGACCCAAGCCCGCGGGCGTTAGTTCGCCTCGCCCCTGGGGATATAGCTCGTTTTTTTCCAGAGAGCCATGGCACCACAGGCCGAAGTCCGGCCGTGCAAGGGCTCCCTTATTGGGGTGCGAGAGCTGAAAAGATGCCCTGTTGAAGGCCCCCCCACGCCAAACCGGGGCCTTCATAGAGGACGCCACCGGGCCAGGTGGAAGCACAGTGACGCGCAGTTCCGTGTTCGGCAGCCCACACAAGCTTTATAAGTTGTAGCGCCCCCTAGTGCCTCTCTGAAATGTCTGTTTTTTGGGGGATTTTTCTTTTGTTATCATTTTTTTTTTGTTTTCTGTCCATTTCAGCCCCCCAAAAAAAATGTAACATTGTATAATGTTCAACAAGGCCACGCTCCCTATTTCACACATACACACACACACACACACACACACACACACACACACACACACACACACACACACACACACACACACACACACACACACACACACACACACACACACACACACACACACACACACACACTGAATAACCTGACTCAGAGAGTGTGGGGGGTGTATTGCCATGTTGCCAGAAAGCTAAGAGCGTGCGCCGCTGAATGGTTGATCGGCGTGGCTGGCGCCTTTGCCGGCCACGGCGGAGAGAGGTCAGAATTACTCGGGTCTCTCTTCATGACGAATAAGCCTTTCGCCTTTTACTAAAGACTTCCGTGGAGAGGGACATTCATGAGTTATGCATATTTTTGGATGGCCTTGCCCTTTGGACGAGGCCGACTCAGCTGTTGAATGAAACGAGCCGTGGTATGCGGGCGTGTTTGAGGTCGAGGTAGGCGGGAGCGCCTTCGTGTCACTCTGTGGCCTTAACGTCTCGTTGGAGCTACTTTACGGAAGATGACAAAGTATGAGTTGCCGCAGGAAGGCGAGCGGGCAAGACATCAGATCTACGAGCCACGCCCGGAGCTGTAAGCCACGCCCCCAAGCCGATAGGCCACGCCCGCTGCTGTAAGCCACGCCCCTAAGCCGATAAGCCACGCCCGCAGCTGTAAGCCACGCCCACAGCTTCACGAGGGCGACAGGTGGGTGTCACGCCGGGTGAGAATGGAATCAGCGGAGAGTGCGGGCGTTCGGGCAGTCAGTTAAGGGGTTATCGCTTCTCGGCCTTTTGGCTAAGATCAAGTGTAGTATCTGTTCTTATCAGTTTAATATCTGATATGTCCCCTATATGGGGACTACATATTAAACGGATTTTTGAACTCGGGAGTCGAAACAGGGGCTTGCTCCGTTCGCTCCACGCATTGACCCGGCACTGCAGTGCCGCCGGGAACGGTGCACCTCCTATCGCCTTGTTGAAAGAACACGTGAGTAAATAAACACGCTTTGCTCCTGCCGTAGAGGTGGGCGACGCGTTGTTTTGCAAAGTGGTTCTAAAGTAGGGGATTCCACTTCCAAAAAACAGCGCATGTACGAGTCAACGTGTAGCCCATTTTCCTCCCCAACCCAACAATCGACAGCTAGCGTCCACGAGGTTCGTAAAATGTGTGTCCGCTCAATGCGGTCGACGTACGAACCGTCAGGGGACGCCCACGCGCGTGGGTCCTTGCCTCCACGCCACGCGCCAGCGAGGCATACTTACCTGGCAGGGGAGACACCATGATCACGAAGGTGGTTCACCCACGGCGAGGCTCAGCCATTGCACTCCGTGCTTTGCTGACCCGTGCGAATTCCCCAAATGTGGGAATCTCGACTGCATAATTTCTGGTAGTGGGGGACTGCGTTCGCGCTCTCCCCTGATGAAGTGTTGAAAACCAAGTACCTGTGAGCGAGTTTGGCACAAGCTGTGGCCTTGGCGTGTGGTTGTAGCCACTTTACAGAAGCCCAGCTTCAAACCACACCCCCCTCGACGACAGAGGACAAGCACACGTCTTAAAGCCCCAATATAAGGGCAGAGGCCACGCCCCCGGCTTGAAACCACCCCCCAAAGGTGATAAGCCACGCCCACAGCTCCAAACCACGCCGCCATGGTGATAGGCCACGCCCCCAGCTTCAAGCCCCGCCCACCGGATATCAGATCTACAAGCTCATAGAGCTGTGACCTACCGGCTTGTAGATCTGCTGTTTTTCACGCCACAGGGCTTTAAGCCACCCCCCCCCCAGGCCGAAAGGCCACGCCCCCGGCTCCAAACCACGCCCCCCAGGCCACGCCCACAGAGGGGGCGGGGTCAAGGGGTCAAGGGTCAAGTGGGTCAATGCAGCCACTATGGGAAATATTCTATCTGCAGAGGTCAACATGTGTGAATTTTTCAAAGTCCAAAAGTCACCATCTGTGAAAATGACTAAGTCCAGAAGTGAAAACGGCCAAAGATGGGCTTTTGCCCGGCTCTCCACGAGGCCCCGGGGACCCCCCGGCCCCCACCGAGGTGCCCAGCCAGATCCCAGCTAAGCCCTGTACCCGGCTCTCCATCCGAACCCGGGGACCCACTCTTAAGCGCCCCCTGAGGAGTCCAGACCCAAGCCCGCGGGCGTTAGTTCGCCTCGCCCCTGGGGATATAGCTCGTTTTTTTCCAGAGAGCCATGGCACCACAGGCCGAAGTCCGGCCGTGCAAGGGCTCCCTTATTGGGGTGCGAGAGCTGAAAAGATGCCCTGTTGAAGGCCCCCCCACGCCAAACCGGGGCCTTCATAGAGGACGCCACCGGGCCAGGTGGAAGCACAGTGACGCGCAGTTCCGTGTTCGGCAGCCCACACAAGCTTTATAAGTTGTAGCGCCCCCTAGTGCCTCTCTGAAATGTCTGTTTTTTGGGGGATTTTTCTTTTGTTATCATTTTTTTTTTGTTTTCTGTCCATTTCAGCCCCCCAAAAAAAATGTAACATTGTATAATGTTCAACAAGGCCACGCTCCCTATTTCACACATACACACACACACACACACACACACACACACACACACACACACACACACACACACACACACACACACACACACACACACACACACACACACACACACACACACACACACACACACACACTGAATAACCTGACTCAGAGAGTGTGGGGGGTGTATTGCCATGTTGCCAGAAAGCTAAGAGCGTGCGCCGCTGAATGGTTGATCGGCGTGGCTGGCGCCTTTGCCGGCCACGGCGGAGAGAGGTCAGAATTACTCGGGTCTCTCTTCATGACGAATAAGCCTTTCGCCTTTTACTAAAGACTTCCGTGGAGAGGGACATTCATGAGTTATGCATATTTTTGGATGGCCTTGCCCTTTGGACGAGGCCGACTCAGCTGTTGAATGAAACGAGCCGTGGTATGCGGGCGTGTTTGAGGTCGAGGTAGGCGGGAGCGCCTTCGTGTCACTCTGTGGCCTTAACGTCTCGTTGGAGCTACTTTACGGAAGATGACAAAGTATGAGTTGCCGCAGGAAGGCGAGCGGGCAAGACATCAGATCTACGAGCCACGCCCGGAGCTGTAAGCCACGCCCCCAAGCCGATAGGCCACGCCCGCTGCTGTAAGCCACGCCCCTAAGCCGATAAGCCACGCCCGCAGCTGTAAGCCACGCCCACAGCTTCACGAGGGCGACAGGTGGGTGTCACGCCGGGTGAGAATGGAATCAGCGGAGAGTGCGGGCGTTCGGGCAGTCAGTTAAGGGGTTATCGCTTCTCGGCCTTTTGGCTAAGATCAAGTGTAGTATCTGTTCTTATCAGTTTAATATCTGATATGTCCCCTATATGGGGACTACATATTAAACGGATTTTTGAACTCGGGAGTCGAAACAGGGGCTTGCTCCGTTCGCTCCACGCATTGACCCGGCACTGCAGTGCCGCCGGGAACGGTGCACCTCCTATCGCCTTGTTGAAAGAACACGTGAGTAAATAAACACGCTTTGCTCCTGCCGTAGAGGTGGGCGACGCGTTGTTTTGCAAAGTGGTTCTAAAGTAGGGGATTCCACTTCCAAAAAACAGCGCATGTACGAGTCAACGTGTAGCCCATTTTCCTCCCCAACCCAACAATCGACAGCTAGCGTCCACGAGGTTCGTAAAATGTGTGTCCGCTCAATGCGGTCGACGTACGAACCGTCAGGGGACGCCCACGCGCGTGGGTCCTTGCCTCCACGCCACGCGCCAGCGAGGCATACTTACCTGGCAGGGGAGACACCATGATCACGAAGGTGGTTCACCCACGGCGAGGCTCAGCCATTGCACTCCGTGCTTTGCTGACCCGTGCGAATTCCCCAAATGTGGGAATCTCGACTGCATAATTTCTGGTAGTGGGGGACTGCGTTCGCGCTCTCCCCTGATGAAGTGTTGAAAACCAAGTACCTGTGAGCGAGTTTGGCACAAGCTGTGGCCTTGGCGTGTGGTTGTAGCCACTTTACAGAAGCCCAGCTTCAAACCACACCCCCCTCGACGACAGAGGACAAGCACACGTCTTAAAGCCCCAATATAAGGGCAGAGGCCACGCCCCCGGCTTGAAACCACCCCCCAAAGGTGATAAGCCACGCCCACAGCTCCAAACCACGCCGCCATGGTGATAGGCCACGCCCCCAGCTTCAAGCCCCGCCCACCGGATATCAGATCTACAAGCTCATAGAGCTGTGACCTACCGGCTTGTAGATCTGCTGTTTTTCACGCCACAGGGCTTTAAGCCACCCCCCCCCCCCCCCCCAGGCCGAAAGGCCACGCCCCCGGCTCCAAACCACGCCCCCCAGGCCACGCCCACAGAGGGGGCGGGGTCAAGGGGTCAAGGGTCAAGTGGGTCAATGCAGCCACTATGGGAAATATTCTATCTGCAGAGGTCAACATGTGTGAATTTTTCAAAGTCCAAAAGTCACCATCTGTGAAAATGACTAAGTCCAGAAGTGAAAACGGCCAAAGATGGGCTTTTGCCCGGCTCTCCACGGGGCCCCGGGGACCCCCCGGCCCCCACCGAGGTGCCCAGCCAGATCCCAGCTAAGCCCTGTACCCGGCTCTCCATCCGAACCCGGGGACCCACTCTTAAGCGCCCCCTGAGGAGTCCAGACCCAAGCCCGCGGGCGTTAGTTCGCCTCGCCCCTGGGGATATAGCTCGTTTTTTTCCAGAGAGCCATGGCACCACAGGCCGAAGTCCGGCCGTGCAAGGGCTCCCTTATTGGGGTGCGAGAGCTGAAAAGATGCCCTGTTGAAGGCCCCCCCACGCCAAACCGGGGCCTTCATAGAGGACGCCACCGGGCCAGGTGGAAGCACAGTGACGCGCAGTTCCGTGTTCGGCAGCCCACACAAGCTTTATAAGTTGTAGCGCCCCCTAGTGCCTCTCTGAAATGTCTGTTTTTTGGGGGATTTTTCTTTTGTTATCATTTTTTTTTTGTTTTCTGTCCATTTCAGCCCCCCAAAAAAAATGTAACATTGTATAATGTTCAACAAGGCCACGCTCCCTATTTCACACATACACACACACACACACACACACACACACACACACACACACACACACACACACACACACACACACACACACACACACACACACACACACACACACACACACACACACACACACACACACACACTGAATAACCTGACTCAGAGAGTGTGGGGGGTGTATTGCCATGTTGCCAGAAAGCTAAGAGCGTGCGCCGCTGAATGGTTGATCGGCGTGGCTGGCGCCTTTGCCGGCCACGGCGGAGAGAGGTCAGAATTACTCGGGTCTCTCTTCATGACGAATAAGCCTTTCGCCTTTTACTAAAGACTTCCGTGGAGAGGGACATTCATGAGTTATGCATATTTTTGGATGGCCTTGCCCTTTGGACGAGGCCGACTCAGCTGTTGAATGAAACGAGCCGTGGTATGCGGGCGTGTTTGAGGTCGAGGTAGGCGGGAGCGCCTTCGTGTCACTCTGTGGCCTTAACGTCTCGTTGGAGCTACTTTACGGAAGATGACAAAGTATGAGTTGCCGCAGGAAGGCGAGCGGGCAAGACATCAGATCTACGAGCCACGCCCGGAGCTGTAAGCCACGCCCCCAAGCCGATAGGCCACGCCCGCTGCTGTAAGCCACGCCCCTAAGCCGATAAGCCACGCCCGCAGCTGTAAGCCACGCCCACAGCTTCACGAGGGCGACAGGTGGGTGTCACGCCGGGTGAGAATGGAATCAGCGGAGAGTGCGGGCGTTCGGGCAGTCAGTTAAGGGGTTATCGCTTCTCGGCCTTTTGGCTAAGATCAAGTGTAGTATCTGTTCTTATCAGTTTAATATCTGATATGTCCCCTATATGGGGACTACATATTAAACGGATTTTTGAACTCGGGAGTCGAAACAGGGGCTTGCTCCGTTCGCTCCACGCATTGACCCGGCACTGCAGTGCCGCCGGGAACGGTGCACCTCCTATCGCCTTGTTGAAAGAACACGTGAGTAAATAAACACGCTTTGCTCCTGCCGTAGAGGTGGGCGACGCGTTGTTTTGCAAAGTGGTTCTAAAGTAGGGGATTCCACTTCCAAAAAACAGCGCATGTACGAGTCAACGTGTAGCCCATTTTCCTCCCCAACCCAACAATCGACAGCTAGCGTCCACGAGGTTCGTAAAATGTGTGTCCGCTCAATGCGGTCGACGTACGAACCGTCAGGGGACGCGCACGCGCGTGGGTCCTTGCCTCCACGCCACGCGCCAGCGAGGCATACTTACCTGGCAGGGGAGACACCATGATCACGAAGGTGGTTCACCCACGGCGAGGCTCAGCCATTGCACTCCGTGCTTTGCTGACCCGTGCGAATTCCCCAAATGTGGGAATCTCGACTGCATAATTTCTGGTAGTGGGGGACTGCGTTCGCGCTCTCCCCTGATGAAGTGTTGAAAACCAAGTACCTGTGAGCGAGTTTGGCACAAGCTGTGGCCTTGGCGTGTGGTTGTAGCCACTTTACAGAAGCCCAGCTTCAAACCACACCCCCCTCGACGACAGAGGACAAGCACACGTCTTAAAGCCCCAATATAAGGGCAGAGGCCACGCCCCCGGCTTGAAACCACCCCCCAAAGGTGATAAGCCACGCCCACAGCTCCAAACCACGCCGCCATGGTGATAGGCCACGCCCCCAGCTTCAAGCCCCGCCCACCGGATATCAGATCTACAAGCTCATAGAGCTGTGACCTACCGGCTTGTAGATCTGCTGTTTTTCACGCCACAGGGCTTTAAGCCACCCCCCCCCCAGGCCGAAAGGCCACGCCCCCGGCTCCAAACCACGCCCCCCAGGCCACGCCCACAGAGGGGGCGGGGTCAAGGGGTCAAGGGTCAAGTGGGTCAATGCAGCCACTATGGGAAATATTCTATCTGCAGAGGTCAACATGTGTGAATTTTTCAAAGTCCAAAAGTCACCATCTGTGAAAATGACTAAGTCCAGAAGTGAAAACGGCCAAAGATGGGCTTTTGCCCGGCTCTCCACGAGGCCCCGGGGACCCCCCGGCCCCCACCGAGGTGCCCAGCCAGATCCCAGCTAAGCCCTGTACCCGGCTCTCCATCCGAACCCGGGGACCCACTCTTAAGCGCCCCCTGAGGAGTCCAGACCCAAGCCCGCGGGCGTTAGTTCGCCTCGCCCCTGGGGATATAGCTCGTTTTTTTCCAGAGAGCCATGGCACCACAGGCCGAAGTCCGGCCGTGCAAGGGCTCCCTTATTGGGGTGCGAGAGCTGAAAAGATGCCCTGTTGAAGGCCCCCCCACGCCAAACCGGGGCCTTCATAGAGGACGCCACCGGGCCAGGTGGAAGCACAGTGACGCGCAGTTCCGTGTTCGGCAGCCCACACAAGCTTTATAAGTTGTAGCGCCCCCTAGTGCCTCTCTGAAATGTCTGTTTTTTGGGGGATTTTTCTTTTGTTATCATTTTTTTTTTGTTTTCTGTCCATTTCAGCCCCCCAAAAAAAATGTAACATTGTATAATGTTCAACAAGGCCACGCTCCCTATTTCACACATACACACACACACACACACACACACACACACACACACACACACACACACACACACACACACACACACACACACACACACACACACACACACACACACACACACACACACACACACACACTGAATAACCTGACTCAGAGAGTGTGGGGGGTGTATTGCCATGTTGCCAGAAAGCTAAGAGCGTGCGCCGCTGAATGGTTGATCGGCGTGGCTGGCGCCTTTGCCGGCCACGGCGGAGAGAGGTCAGAATTACTCGGGTCTCTCTTCATGACGAATAAGCCTTTCGCCTTTTACTAAAGACTTCCGTGGAGAGGGACATTCATGAGTTATGCATATTTTTGGATGGCCTTGCCCTTTGGACGAGGCCGACTCAGCTGTTGAATGAAACGAGCCGTGGTATGCGGGCGTGTTTGAGGTCGAGGTAGGCGGGAGCGCCTTCGTGTCACTCTGTGGCCTTAACGTCTCGTTGGAGCTACTTTACGGAAGATGACAAAGTATGAGTTGCCGCAGGAAGGCGAGCGGGCAAGACATCAGATCTACGAGCCACGCCCGGAGCTGTAAGCCACGCCCCCAAGCCGATAGGCCACGCCCGCTGCTGTAAGCCACGCCCCTAAGCCGATAAGCCACGCCCGCAGCTGTAAGCCACGCCCACAGCTTCACGAGGGCGACAGGTGGGTGTCACGCCGGGTGAGAATGGAATCAGCGGAGAGTGCGGGCGTTCGGGCAGTCAGTTAAGGGGTTATCGCTTCTCGGCCTTTTGGCTAAGATCAAGTGTAGTATCTGTTCTTATCAGTTTAATATCTGATATGTCCCCTATATGGGGACTACATATTAAACGGATTTTTGAACTCGGGAGTCGAAACAGGGGCTTGCTCCGTTCGCTCCACGCATTGACCCGGCACTGCAGTGCCGCCGGGAACGGTGCACCTCCTATCGCCTTGTTGAAAGAACACGTGAGTAAATAAACACGCTTTGCTCCTGCCGTAGAGGTGGGCGACGCGTTGTTTTGCAAAGTGGTTCTAAAGTAGGGGATTCCACTTCCAAAAAACAGCGCATGTACGAGTCAACGTGTAGCCCATTTTCCTCCCCAACCCAACAATCGACAGCTAGCGTCCACGAGGTTCGTAAAATGTGTGTCCGCTCAATGCGGTCGACGTACGAACCGTCAGGGGACGCGCACGCGCGTGGGTCCTTGCCTCCACGCCACGCGCCAGCGAGGCATACTTACCTGGCAGGGGAGACACCATGATCACGAAGGTGGTTCACCCACGGCGAGGCTCAGCCATTGCACTCCGTGCTTTGCTGACCCGTGCGAATTCCCCAAATGTGGGAATCTCGACTGCATAATTTCTGGTAGTGGGGGACTGCGTTCGCGCTCTCCCCTGATGAAGTGTTGAAAACCAAGTACCTGTGAGCGAGTTTGGCACAAGCTGTGGCCTTGGCGTGTGGTTGTAGCCACTTTACAGAAGCCCAGCTTCAAACCACACCCCCCTCGACGACAGAGGACAAGCACACGTCTTAAAGCCCCAATATAAGGGCAGAGGCCACGCCCCCGGCTTGAAACCACCCCCCAAAGGTGATAAGCCACGCCCACAGCTCCAAACCACGCCGCCATGGTGATAGGCCACGCCCCCAGCTTCAAGCCCCGCCCACCGGATATCAGATCTACAAGCTCATAGAGCTGTGACCTACCGGCTTGTAGATCTGCTGTTTTTCACGCCACAGGGCTTTAAGCCACCCCCCCCCCCCCCCCCAGGCCGAAAGGCCACGCCCCCGGCTCCAAACCACGCCCCCCAGGCCACGCCCACAGAGGGGGCGGGGTCAAGGGGTCAAGGGTCAAGTGGGTCAATGCAGCCACTATGGGAAATATTCTATCTGCAGAGGTCAACATGTGTGAATTTTTCAAAGTCCAAAAGTCACCATCTGTGAAAATGACTAAGTCCAGAAGTGAAAACGGCCAAAGATGGGCTTTTGCCCGGCTCTCCACGGGGCCCCGGGGACCCCCCGGCCCCCACCGAGGTGCCCAGCCAGATCCCAGCTAAGCCCTGTACCCGGCTCTCCATCCGAACCCGGGGACCCACCCTTAAGCGCCCCCTGAGGAGTCCAGACCCAAGCCCGCGGGCGTTAGTTCGCCTCGCCCCTGGGGATATAGCTCGTTTTTTTCCAGAGAGCCATGGCACCACAGGCCGAAGTCCGGCCGTGCAAGGGCTCCCTTGTTGGGGTGCGAGAGCTGAAAAGATGCCCTGTTGAAGGCCCCCCCACGCCAAACCGGGGCGTTCATAGAGGACGCCACCGGGCCAGGTGGAAGCACAGTGACGCGCAGTTCCGTGTTCGGCAGCCCACACAAGCTTTATAAGTTGTAGCGCCCCCTAGTGCCTCTCTGAAATGTCTGTTTTTTGGGGGATTTTTCTTTTGTTATCATTTTTTTTTTGTTTTCTGTCCATTTCAGCCCCCCCAAAAAAAATGTAACATTGTATAATGTTCAACAAGGCCACGCCCCCTATTTCACACACACACACACACACACACACACACACACACACACACACACACACACACACACACACACACACACACACACACACACACACACACACACACACACACACACACTGAATAACCTGACTCAGAGAGTGTGGGGGGGGTATTGCCATGTTGCCAGAAAGCTAAGAGCGTGCGCCGCTGAATGGTTGATCGGCGTGGCTGGCGCCTTTGCCGGCCACGGCGGAGAGAGGTCAGAATTACTCGGGTCTCTCTTCATGACGAATAAGCCTTTCGCCTTTTACTAAAGACTTCCGTGGAGAGGGACATTCATGAGTTATGCATATTTTTGGATGGCCTTGCCCTTTGGACGAGGCCGACTCAGCTGTTGAATGAAACGAGCCGTGGTATGCGGGCGTGTTTGAGGTCGAGGTAGGCGGGAGCGCCTTCGTGTCACTCTGTGGCCTTAACGTCTCGTTGGAGCTACTTTACGGAAGATGACAAAGTATGAGTTGCCGCAGGAAGGCGAGCGGGCAAGACATCAGATCTACGAGCCACGCCCGCAGCTGTAAGCCACGCCCCCAAGCCGATAGGCCACGCCCGCTGCTGTAAGCCACGCCCCTAAGCCGATAAGCCACGCCCGCAGCTGTAAGCCACGCCCACAGCTTCACGAGGGCGACAGGTGGGTGTCACGCCGGGTGAGAATGGAATCAGCGGAGAGTGCGGGCGTTCGGGCAGTCAGTTAAGGGGTTATCGCTTCTCGGCCTTTTGGCTAAGATCAAGTGTAGTATCTGTTCTTATCAGTTTAATATCTGATATGTCCCCTATATGGGGACTACATATTAAACGGATTTTTGAACTCGGGAGTCGAAACAGGGGCTTGCTCCGTTCGCTCCACGCATTGACCCGGCACTGCAGTGCCGCCGGGAACGGTGCACCTCCTTTCGCCTTGTTGAAAGAACACGTGAGTAAATAACCACGCTTTGCTCCTGCCGTAGAGGTGGGCGATGCGTTGTTTTGCAAAGTGGTTCTAAAGTAGGGGATTCCACTTCCAAAAAACAACGCACGTACGAGTCAACGTGTAGCCCATTTTCCTCCCCAACCCAACAATCGACAGCTAGCGTCCACGAGGTTCGTAAAATGTGTGTCCGCTCAATGCGGTCGACGTACGAACCGTCAGGGGACGCGCACGCGCGTGGGTCCTTGCCTCCACGCCACGCGCCAGCGAGGCATACTTACCTGGCAGGGGAGACACCATGATCACGAAGGTGGTTCACCCACGGCGAGGCTCAGCCATTGCACTCCGTGCTTTGCTGACCCGTGCGAATTCCCCAAATGTGGGAATCTCGACTGCATAATTTCTGGTAGTGGGGGACTGCGTTCGCGCTCTCCCCTGATGAAGTGTTGAAAACCAAGTACCTGTGAGCGAGTTTGGCACAAGCTGTGGCCTTGGCGTGTGGTTGTAGCCACTTTACAGAAGCCCCGCTTCAAACCACACCCCCCTCGACGACAGAGGACAAGCACACGTCTTAAAGCCCCAATATAAGGGCAGAGGCCACGCCCCCGGCTTGAAACCACCCCCCAAAGGTGATAAGCCACGCCCACAGCTCCAAACCACGCCGCCATGGTGATAGGCCACGCCCCCAGCTTCAAGCCCCGCCCACCGGATATCAGATCTACAAGCTCATAGAGCTGTGACCTACCGGCTTGTAGATCTGCTGTTTTTCACGCCACAGGGCTTTAAGCCACCCCCCCCCCCCCCCCCCAGGCCGAAAGGCCACGCCCCCGGCTCCAAACCACGCCCCCCAGGCCACGCCCACAGAGGGGGCGGGGTCAAGGGGTCAAGGGTCAAGTGGGTCAATGCAGCCACTATGGGAAATGTTCTATCTGCAGAGGTCAACATGTGTGAATTTTTCAAAGTCCAAAAGTCACCATCTGTGAAAATGACTAAGTCCAGAAGTGAAAACGGCCAAAGATGGGCTTTTGCCCGGCTCTCCACGGGGCCCCGGGGACCCCCCGGCCCCCACCGAGGTGCCCAGCCAGATCCCAGCTAAGCCCTCTACCTGGCTCTCCATCCGAACCCGGGGACCCACCCTTAAGCGCCCCCTGAGGAGTCCAGACCCAAGCCCGCGGGCGTTAGTTCGCCTCGCCCCTGGGGATATAGCTCGTTTTTTTCCAGAGAGCCATGGCACCACAGGCCGAAGTCCGGCCGTGCAAGGGCTCCCTTGTTGGGGTGCGAGAGCTGAAAAGATGCCCTGTTGAAGGCCCCCCCACGCCAAACCGGGGCGTTCATAGAGGACGCCACCGGGCCAGGTGGAAGCACAGTGACGCGCAGTTCCGTGTTCGGCAGCCCACACAAGCTTTATAAGTTGTAGCGCCCCCTAGTGCCTCTCTGAAATGTCTGTTTTTTGGGGGATTTTTCTTTTGTTATCATTTTTTTTTTGTTTTCTGTCCATTTCAGCCCCCCCAAAAAAAATGTAACATTGTATAATGTTCAACAAGGCCACGCCCCCTATTTCACACACACACACACACACACACACACACACACACACACACACACACACACACACACACACACACACACACACACACACACACACACACACACACACACACACACACACACACTGAATAACCTGACTCAGAGAGTGTGGGGGGGGTATTGCCATGTTGCCAGAAAGCTAAGAGCGTGCGCCGCTGAATGGTTGATCGGCGTGGCTGGCGCCTTTGCCGGCCACGGCGGAGAGAGGTCAGAATTACTCGGGTCTCTCTTCATGACGAATAAGCCTTTCGCCTTTTACTAAAGACTTCCGTGGAGAGGGACATTCATGAGTTATGCATATTTTTGGATGGCCTTGCCCTTTGGACGAGGCCGACTCAGCTGTTGAATGAAACGAGCCGTGGTATGCGGGCGTGTTTGAGGTCGAGGTAGGCGGGAGCGCCTTCGTGTCACTCTGTGGCCTTAACGTCTCGTTGGAGCTACTTTACGGAAGATGACAAAGTATGAGTTGCCGCAGGAAGGCGAGCGGGCAAGACATCAGATCTACGAGCCACGCCCGCAGCTGTAAGCCACGCCCCCAAGCCGATAGGCCACGCCCGCTGCTGTAAGCCACGCCCCTAAGCCGATAAGCCACGCCCGCAGCTGTAAGCCACGCCCACAGCTTCACGAGGGCGACAGGTGGGTGTCACGCCGGGTGAGAATGGAATCAGCGGAGAGTGCGGGCGTTCGGGCAGTCAGTTAAGGGGTTATCGCTTCTCGGCCTTTTGGCTAAGATCAAGTGTAGTATCTGTTCTTATCAGTTTAATATCTGATATGTCCCCTATATGGGGACTACATATTAAACGGATTTTTGAACTCGGGAGTCGAAACAGGGGCTTGCTCCGTTCGCTCCACGCATTGACCCGGCACTGCAGTGCCGCCGGGAACGGTGCACCTCCTTTCGCCTTGTTGAAAGAACACGTGAGTAAATAACCACGCTTTGCTCCTGCCGTAGAGGTGGGCGATGCGTTGTTTTGCAAAGTGGTTCTAAAGTAGGGGATTCCACTTCCAAAAAACAACGCACGTACGAGTCAACGTGTAGCCCATTTTCCTCCCCAACCCAACAATCGACAGCTAGCGTCCACGAGGTTCGTAAAATGTGTGTCCGCTCAATGCGGTCGACGTACGAACCGTCAGGGGACGCGCACGCGCGTGGGTCCTTGCCTCCACGCCACGCGCCAGCGAGGCATACTTACCTGGCAGGGGAGACACCATGATCACGAAGGTGGTTCACCCACGGCGAGGCTCAGCCATTGCACTCCGTGCTTTGCTGACCCGTGCGAATTCCCCAAATGTGGGAATCTCGACTGCATAATTTCTGGTAGTGGGGGACTGCGTTCGCGCTCTCCCCTGATGAAGTGTTGAAAACCAAGTACCTGTGAGCGAGTTTGGCACAAGCTGTGGCCTTGGCGTGTGGTTGTAGCCACTTTACAGAAGCCCCGCTTCAAACCACACCCCCCTCGACGACAGAGGACAAGCACACGTCTTAAAGCCCCAATATAAGGGCAGAGGCCACGCCCCCGGCTTGAAACCACCCCCCAAAGGTGATAAGCCACGCCCACAGCTCCAAACCACGCCGCCATGGTGATAGGCCACGCCCCCAGCTTCAAGCCCCGCCCACCGGATATCAGATCTACAAGCTCATAGAGCTGTGACCTACCGGCTTGTAGATCTGCTGTTTTTCACGCCACAGGGCTTTAAGCCACCCCCCCCCCAGGCCGAAAGGCCACGCCCCCGGCTCCAAACCACGCCCCCCAGGCCACGCCCACAGAGGGGGCGGGGTCAAGGGGTCAAGGGTCAAGTGGGTCAATGCAGCCACTATGGGAAATATTCTATCTGCAGAGGTCAACATGTGTGAATTTTTCAAAGTCCAAAAGTCACCATCTGTGAAAATGACTAAGTCCAGAAGTGAAAACGGCCAAAGATGGGCTTTTGCCCGGCTCTCCACGGGGCCCCGGGGACCCCCCGGCCCCCACCGAGGTGCCCAGCCAGATCCCAGCTAAGCCCTGTACCCGGCTCTCCATCCGAACCCGGGGACCCACTCTTAAGCGCCCCCTGAGGAGTCCAGACCCAAGCCCGCGGGCGTTAGTTCGCCTCGCCCCTGGGGATATAGCTCGTTTTTTTCCAGAGAGCCATGGCACCACAGGCCGAAGTCCGGCCGTGCAAGGGCTCCCTTATTGGGGTGCGAGAGCTGAAAAGATGCCCTGTTGAAGGCCCCCCCACGCCAAACCGGGGCCTTCATAGAGGACGCCACCGGGCCAGGTGGAAGCACAGTGACGCGCAGTTCCGTGTTCGGCAGCCCACACAAGCTTTATAAGTTGTAGCGCCCCCTAGTGCCTCTCTGAAATGTCTGTTTTTTGGGGGATTTTTCTTTTGTTATCATTTTTTTTTTGTTTTCTGTCCATTTCAGCCCCCCAAAAAAAATGTAACATTGTATAATGTTCAACAAGGCCACGCCCCCTATTTCACACATACACACACACACACACACACACACACACACACACACACACACACACACACACACACACACACACACACACACACACACACACACACACACACACACACACACACACACACACACACTGAATAACCTGACTCAGAGAGTGTGGGGGGTGTATTGCCATGTTGCCAGAAAGCTAAGAGCGTGCGCCGCTGAATGGTTGATCGGCGTGGCTGGCGCCTTTGCCGGCCACGGCGGAGAGAGGTCAGAATTACTCGGGTCTCTCTTCATGACGAATAAGCCTTTCGCCTTTTACTAAAGACTTCCGTGGAGAGGGACATTCATGAGTTATGCATATTTTTGGATGGCCTTGCCCTTTGGACGAGGCCGACTCAGCTGTTGAATGAAACGAGCCGTGGTATGCGGGCGTGTTTGAGGTCGAGGTAGGCGGGAGCGCCTTCGTGTCACTCTGTGGCCTTAACGTCTCGTTGGAGCTACTTTACGGAAGATGACAAAGTATGAGTTGCCGCAGGAAGGCGAGCGGGCAAGACATCAGATCTACGAGCCACGCCCGGAGCTGTAAGCCACGCCCCCAAGCCGATAGGCCACGCCCGCTGCTGTAAGCCACGCCCCTAAGCCGATAAGCCACGCCCGCAGCTGTAAGCCACGCCCACAGCTTCACGAGGGCGACAGGTGGGTGTCACGCCGGGTGAGAATGGAATCAGCGGAGAGTGCGGGCGTTCGGGCAGTCAGTTAAGGGGTTATCGCTTCTCGGCCTTTTGGCTAAGATCAAGTGTAGTATCTGTTCTTATCAGTTTAATATCTGATATGTCCCCTATATGGGGACTACATATTAAACGGATTTTTGAACTCGGGAGTCGAAACAGGGGCTTGCTCCGTTCGCTCCACGCATTGACCCGGCACTGCAGTGCCGCCGGGAACGGTGCACCTCCTATCGCCTTGTTGAAAGAACACGTGAGTAAATAAACACGCTTTGCTCCTGCCGTAGAGGTGGGCGACGCGTTGTTTTGCAAAGTGGTTCTAAAGTAGGGGATTCCACTTCCAAAAAACAGCGCATGTACGAGTCAACGTGTAGCCCATTTTCCTCCCCAACCCAACAATCGACAGCTAGCGTCCACGAGGTTCGTAAAATGTGTGTCCGCTCAATGCGGTCGACGTACGAACCGTCAGGGGACGCGCACGCGCGTGGGTCCTTGCCTCCACGCCACGCGCCAGCGAGGCATACTTACCTGGCAGGGGAGACACCATGATCACGAAGGTGGTTCACCCACGGCGAGGCTCAGCCATTGCACTCCGTGCTTTGCTGACCCGTGCGAATTCCCCAAATGTGGGAATCTCGACTGCATAATTTCTGGTAGTGGGGGACTGCGTTCGCGCTCTCCCCTGATGAAGTGTTGAAAACCAAGTACCTGTGAGCGAGTTTGGCACAAGCTGTGGCCTTGGCGTGTGGTTGTAGCCACTTTACAGAAGCCCAGCTTCAAACCACACCCCCCTCGACGACAGAGGACAAGCACACGTCTTAAAGCCCCAATATAAGGGCAGAGGCCACGCCCCCGGCTTGAAACCACCCCCCAAAGGTGATAAGCCACGCCCACAGCTCCAAACCACGCCGCCATGGTGATAGGCCACGCCCCCAGCTTCAAGCCCCGCCCACCGGATATCAGATCTACAAGCTCATAGAGCTGTGACCTACCGGCTTGTAGATCTGCTGTTTTTCACGCCACAGGGCTTTAAGCCACCCCCCCCCCCCCCCCCAGGCCGAAAGGCCACGCCCCCGGCTCCAAACCACGCCCCCCAGGCCACGCCCACAGAGGGGGCGGGGTCAAGGGGTCAAGGGTCAAGTGGGTCAATGCAGCCACTATGGGA
Organism: Gymnoscopelus microlampas; assembly: GCF_963454915.1. Classification (NCBI taxonomy): domain Eukaryota; kingdom Metazoa; phylum Chordata; class Actinopteri; order Myctophiformes; family Myctophidae; genus Gymnoscopelus; species Gymnoscopelus microlampas. The sequence continues at coordinate 871,927 of NW_028155862.1, read as the reverse complement.
AATATTCTATCTGCAGAGGTCAACATGTGTGAATTTTTCAAAGTCCAAAAGTCACCATCTGTGAAAATGACTAAGTCCAGAAGTGAAAACGGCCAAAGATGGGCTTTTGCCCGGCTCTCCACGGGGCCCCGGGGACCCCCCGGCCCCCACCGAGGTGCCCAGCCAGATCCCAGCTAAGCCCTGTACCCGGCTCTCCATCCGAACCCGGGGACCCACTCTTAAGCGCCCCCTGAGGAGTCCAGACCCAAGCCCGCGGGCGTTAGTTCGCCTCGCCCCTGGGGATATAGCTCGTTTTTTTCCAGAGAGCCATGGCACCACAGGCCGAAGTCCGGCCGTGCAAGGGCTCCCTTATTGGGGTGCGAGAGCTGAAAAGATGCCCTGTTGAAGGCCCCCCCACGCCAAACCGGGGCCTTCATAGAGGACGCCACCGGGCCAGGTGGAAGCACAGTGACGCGCAGTTCCGTGTTCGGCAGCCCACACAAGCTTTATAAGTTGTAGCGCCCCCTAGTGCCTCTCTGAAATGTCTGTTTTTTGGGGGATTTTTCTTTTGTTATCATTTTTTTTTTGTTTTCTGTCCATTTCAGCCCCCCAAAAAAAATGTAACATTGTATAATGTTCAACAAGGCCACGCTCCCTATTTCACACATACACACACACACACACACACACACACACACACACACACACACACACACACACACACACACACACACACACACACACACACACACACACACACACACACTGAATAACCTGACTCAGAGAGTGTGGGGGGTGTATTGCCATGTTGCCAGAAAGCTAAGAGCGTGCGCCGCTGAATGGTTGATCGGCGTGGCTGGCGCCTTTGCCGGCCACGGCGGAGAGAGGTCAGAATTACTCGGGTCTCTCTTCATGACGAATAAGCCTTTCGCCTTTTACTAAAGACTTCCGTGGAGAGGGACATTCATGAGTTATGCATATTTTTGGATGGCCTTGCCCTTTGGACGAGGCCGACTCAGCTGTTGAATGAAACGAGCCGTGGTATGCGGGCGTGTTTGAGGTCGAGGTAGGCGGGAGCGCCTTCGTGTCACTCTGTGGCCTTAACGTCTCGTTAGCTACTTTACGGAAGATGACAAAGTATGAGTTGCCGCAGGAAGGCGAGCGGGCAAGACATCAGATCTACGAGCCACGCCCGGAGCTGTAAGCCACGCCCCCAAGCCGATAGGCCACGCCCGCTGCTGTAAGCCACGCCCCTAAGCCGATAAGCCACGCCCGCAGCTGTAAGCCACGCCCACAGCTTCACGAGGGCGACAGGTGGGTGTCACGCCGGGTGAGAATGGAATCAGCGGAGAGTGCGGGCGTTCGGGCAGTCAGTTAAGGGGTTATCGCTTCTCGGCCTTTTGGCTAAGATCAAGTGTAGTATCTGTTCTTATCAGTTTAATATCTGATATGTCCCCTATATGGGGACTACATATTAAACGGATTTTTGAACTCGGGAGTCGAAACAGGGGCTTGCTCCGTTCGCTCCACGCATTGACCCGGCACTGCAGTGCCGCCGGGAACGGTGCACCTCCTATCGCCTTGTTGAAAGAACACGTGAGTAAATAAACACGCTTTGCTCCTGCCGTAGAGGTGGGCGACGCGTTGTTTTGCAAAGTGGTTCTAAAGTAGGGGATTCCACTTCCAAAAAACAGCGCATGTACGAGTCAACGTGTAGCCCATTTTCCTCCCCAACCCAACAATCGACAGCTAGCGTCCACGAGGTTCGTAAAATGTGTGTCCGCTCAATGCGGTCGACGTACGAACCGTCAGGGGACGCGCACGCGCGTGGGTCCTTGCCTCCACGCCACGCGCCAGCGAGGCATACTTACCTGGCAGGGGAGACACCATGATCACGAAGGTGGTTCACCCACGGCGAGGCTCAGCCATTGCACTCCGTGCTTTGCTGACCCGTGCGAATTCCCCAAATGTGGGAATCTCGACTGCATAATTTCTGGTAGTGGGGGACTGCGTTCGCGCTCTCCCCTGATGAAGTGTTGAAAACCAAGTACCTGTGAGCGAGTTTGGCACAAGCTGTGGCCTTGGCGTGTGGTTGTAGCCACTTTACAGAAGCCCAGCTTCAAACCACACCCCCCTCGACGACAGAGGACAAGCACACGTCTTAAAGCCCCAATATAAGGGCAGAGGCCACGCCCCCGGCTTGAAACCACCCCCCAAAGGTGATAAGCCACGCCCACAGCTCCAAACCACGCCGCCATGGTGATAGGCCACGCCCCCAGCTTCAAGCCCCGCCCACCGGATATCAGATCTACAAGCTCATAGAGCTGTGACCTACCGGCTTGTAGATCTGCTGTTTTTCACGCCACAGGGCTTTAAGCCACCCCCCCCCCCCCCCCAGGCCGAAAGGCCACGCCCCCGGCTCCAAACCACGCCCCCCAGGCCACGCCCACAGAGGGGGCGGGGTCAAGGGGTCAAGGGTCAAGTGGGTCAATGCAGCCACTATGGGAAATATTCTATCTGCAGAGGTCAACATGTGTGAATTTTTCAAAGTCCAAAAGTCACCATCTGTGAAAATGACTAAGTCCAGAAGTGAAAACGGCCAAAGATGGGCTTTTGCCCGGCTCTCCACGGGGCCCCGGGGACCCCCCGGCCCCCACCGAGGTGCCCAGCCAGATCCCAGCTAAGCCCTGTACCCGGCTCTCCATCCGAACCCGGGGACCCACTCTTAAGCGCCCCCTGAGGAGTCCAGACCCAAGCCCGCGGGCGTTAGTTCGCCTCGCCCCTGGGGATATAGCTCGTTTTTTTCCAGAGAGCCATGGCACCACAGGCCGAAGTCCGGCCGTGCAAGGGCTCCCTTATTGGGGTGCGAGAGCTGAAAAGATGCCCTGTTGAAGGCCCCCCCACGCCAAACCGGGGCCTTCATAGAGGACGCCACCGGGCCAGGTGGAAGCACAGTGACGCGCAGTTCCGTGTTCGGCAGCCCACACAAGCTTTATAAGTTGTAGCGCCCCCTAGTGCCTCTCTGAAATGTCTGTTTTTTGGGGGATTTTTCTTTTGTTATCATTTTTTTTTTGTTTTCTGTCCATTTCAGCCCCCCAAAAAAAATGTAACATTGTATAATGTTCAACAAGGCCACGCCCCCTATTTCACACATACACACACACACACACACACACACACACACACACACACACACACACACACACACACACACACACACACACACACACACACACACACACACACACACACACACACACACACACACACTGAATAACCTGACTCAGAGAGTGTGGGGGGTGTATTGCCATGTTGCCAGAAAGCTAAGAGCGTGCGCCGCTGAATGGTTGATCGGCGTGGCTGGCGCCTTTGCCGGCCACGGCGGAGAGAGGTCAGAATTACTCGGGTCTCTCTTCATGACGAATAAGCCTTTCGCCTTTTACTAAAGACTTCCGTGGAGAGGGACATTCATGAGTTATGCATATTTTTGGATGGCCTTGCCCTTTGGACGAGGCCGACTCAGCTGTTGAATGAAACGAGCCGTGGTATGCGGGCGTGTTTGAGGTCGAGGTAGGCGGGAGCGCCTTCGTGTCACTCTGTGGCCTTAACGTCTCGTTGGAGCTACTTTACGGAAGATGACAAAGTATGAGTTGCCGCAGGAAGGCGAGCGGGCAAGACATCAGATCTACGAGCCACGCCCGGAGCTGTAAGCCACGCCCCCAAGCCGATAGGCCACGCCCGCTGCTGTAAGCCACGCCCCTAAGCCGATAAGCCACGCCCGCAGCTGTAAGCCACGCCCACAGCTTCACGAGGGCGACAGGTGGGTGTCACGCCGGGTGAGAATGGAATCAGCGGAGAGTGCGGGCGTTCGGGCAGTCAGTTAAGGGGTTATCGCTTCTCGGCCTTTTGGCTAAGATCAAGTGTAGTATCTGTTCTTATCAGTTTAATATCTGATATGTCCCCTATATGGGGACTACATATTAAACGGATTTTTGAACTCGGGAGTCGAAACAGGGGCTTGCTCCGTTCGCTCCACGCATTGACCCGGCACTGCAGTGCCGCCGGGAACGGTGCACCTCCTATCGCCTTGTTGAAAGAACACGTGAGTAAATAAACACGCTTTGCTCCTGCCGTAGAGGTGGGCGACGCGTTGTTTTGCAAAGTGGTTCTAAAGTAGGGGATTCCACTTCCAAAAAACAGCGCATGTACGAGTCAACGTGTAGCCCATTTTCCTCCCCAACCCAACAATCGACAGCTAGCGTCCACGAGGTTCGTAAAATGTGTGTCCGCTCAATGCGGTCGACGTACGAACCGTCAGGGGACGCGCACGCGCGTGGGTCCTTGCCTCCACGCCACGCGCCAGCGAGGCATACTTACCTGGCAGGGGAGACACCATGATCACGAAGGTGGTTCACCCACGGCGAGGCTCAGCCATTGCACTCCGTGCTTTGCTGACCCGTGCGAATTCCCCAAATGTGGGAATCTCGACTGCATAATTTCTGGTAGTGGGGGACTGCGTTCGCGCTCTCCCCTGATGAAGTGTTGAAAACCAAGTACCTGTGAGCGAGTTTGGCACAAGCTGTGGCCTTGGCGTGTGGTTGTAGCCACTTTACAGAAGCCCAGCTTCAAACCACACCCCCCTCGACGACAGAGGACAAGCACACGTCTTAAAGCCCCAATATAAGGGCAGAGGCCACGCCCCCGGCTTGAAACCACCCCCCAAAGGTGATAAGCCACGCCCACAGCTCCAAACCACGCCGCCATGGTGATAGGCCACGCCCCCAGCTTCAAGCCCCGCCCACCGGATATCAGATCTACAAGCTCATAGAGCTGTGACCTACCGGCTTGTAGATCTGCTGTTTTTCACGCCACAGGGCTTTAAGCCACCCCCCCCCCCCCCCCCAGGCCGAAAGGCCACGCCCCCGGCTCCAAACCACGCCCCCCAGGCCACGCCCACAGAGGGGGCGGGGTCAAGGGGTCAAGGGTCAAGTGGGTCAATGCAGCCACTATGGGAAATATTCTATCTGCAGAGGTCAACATGTGTGAATTTTTCAAAGTCCAAAAGTCACCATCTGTGAAAATGACTAAGTCCAGAAGTGAAAACGGCCAAAGATGGGCTTTTGCCCGGCTCTCCACGGGGCCCCGGGGACCCCCCGGCCCCCACCGAGGTGCCCAGCCAGATCCCAGCTAAGCCCTGTACCCGGCTCTCCATCCGAACCCGGGGACCCACTCTTAAGCGCCCCCTGAGGAGTCCAGACCCAAGCCCGCGGGCGTTAGTTCGCCTCGCCCCTGGGGATATAGCTCGTTTTTTTCCAGAGAGCCATGGCACCACAGGCCGAAGTCCGGCCGTGCAAGGGCTCCCTTATTGGGGTGCGAGAGCTGAAAAGATGCCCTGTTGAAGGCCCCCCCACGCCAAACCGGGGCCTTCATAGAGGACGCCACCGGGCCAGGTGGAAGCACAGTGACGCGCAGTTCCGTGTTCGGCAGCCCACACAAGCTTTATAAGTTGTAGCGCCCCCTAGTGCCTCTCTGAAATGTCTGTTTTTTGGGGGATTTTTCTTTTGTTATCATTTTTTTTTTGTTTTCTGTCCATTTCAGCCCCCCAAAAAAAATGTAACATTGTATAATGTTCAACAAGGCCACGCTCCCTATTTCACACATACACACACACACACACACACACACACACACACACACACACACACACACACACACACACACACACACACACACACACACACACACACACACACACACACACACACTGAATAACCTGACTCAGAGAGTGTGGGGGGTGTATTGCCATGTTGCCAGAAAGCTAAGAGCGTGCGCCGCTGAATGGTTGATCGGCGTGGCTGGCGCCTTTGCCGGCCACGGCGGAGAGAGGTCAGAATTACTCGGGTCTCTCTTCATGACGAATAAGCCTTTCGCCTTTTACTAAAGACTTCCGTGGAGAGGGACATTCATGAGTTATGCATATTTTTGGATGGCCTTGCCCTTTGGACGAGGCCGACTCAGCTGTTGAATGAAACGAGCCGTGGTATGCGGGCGTGTTTGAGGTCGAGGTAGGCGGGAGCGCCTTCGTGTCACTCTGTGGCCTTAACGTCTCGTTGGAGCTACTTTACGGAAGATGACAAAGTATGAGTTGCCGCAGGAAGGCGAGCGGGCAAGACATCAGATCTACGAGCCACGCCCGGAGCTGTAAGCCACGCCCCCAAGCCGATAGGCCACGCCCGCTGCTGTAAGCCACGCCCCTAAGCCGATAAGCCACGCCCGCAGCTGTAAGCCACGCCCACAGCTTCACGAGGGCGACAGGTGGGTGTCACGCCGGGTGAGAATGGAATCAGCGGAGAGTGCGGGCGTTCGGGCAGTCAGTTAAGGGGTTATCGCTTCTCGGCCTTTTGGCTAAGATCAAGTGTAGTATCTGTTCTTATCAGTTTAATATCTGATATGTCCCCTATATGGGGACTACATATTAAACGGATTTTTGAACTCGGGAGTCGAAACAGGGGCTTGCTCCGTTCGCTCCACGCATTGACCCGGCACTGCAGTGCCGCCGGGAACGGTGCACCTCCTATCGCCTTGTTGAAAGAACACGTGAGTAAATAAACACGCTTTGCTCCTGCCGTAGAGGTGGGCGACGCGTTGTTTTGCAAAGTGGTTCTAAAGTAGGGGATTCCACTTCCAAAAAACAGCGCATGTACGAGTCAACGTGTAGCCCATTTTCCTCCCCAACCCAACAATCGACAGCTAGCGTCCACGAGGTTCGTAAAATGTGTGTCCGCTCAATGCGGTCGACGTACGAACCGTCAGGGGACGCGCACGCGCGTGGGTCCTTGCCTCCACGCCACGCGCCAGCGAGGCATACTTACCTGGCAGGGGAGACACCATGATCACGAAGGTGGTTCACCCACGGCGAGGCTCAGCCATTGCACTCCGTGCTTTGCTGACCCGTGCGAATTCCCCAAATGTGGGAATCTCGACTGCATAATTTCTGGTAGTGGGGGACTGCGTTCGCGCTCTCCCCTGATGAAGTGTTGAAAACCAAGTACCTGTGAGCGAGTTTGGCACAAGCTGTGGCCTTGGCGTGTGGTTGTAGCCACTTTACAGAAGCCCAGCTTCAAACCACACCCCCCTCGACGACAGAGGACAAGCACACGTCTTAAAGCCCCAATATAAGGGCAGAGGCCACGCCCCCGGCTTGAAACCACCCCCCAAAGGTGATAAGCCACGCCCACAGCTCCAAACCACGCCGCCATGGTGATAGGCCACGCCCCCAGCTTCAAGCCCCGCCCACCGGATATCAGATCTACAAGCTCATAGAGCTGTGACCTACCGGCTTGTAGATCTGCTGTTTTTCACGCCACAGGGCTTTAAGCCACCCCCCCCCCCCCCCCAGGCCGAAAGGCCACGCCCCCGGCTCCAAACCACGCCCCCCAGGCCACGCCCACAGAGGGGGCGGGGTCAAGGGGTCAAGGGTCAAGTGGGTCAATGCAGCCACTATGGGAAATATTCTATCTGCAGAGGTCAACATGTGTGAATTTTTCAAAGTCCAAAAGTCACCATCTGTGAAAATGACTAAGTCCAGAAGTGAAAACGGCCAAAGATGGGCTTTTGCCCGGCTCTCCACGGGGCCCCGGGGACCCCCCGGCCCCCACCGAGGTGCCCAGCCAGATCCCAGCTAAGCCCTGTACCCGGCTCTCCATCCGAACCCGGGGACCCACTCTTAAGCGCCCCCTGAGGAGTCCAGACCCAAGCCCGCGGGCGTTAGTTCGCCTCGCCCCTGGGGATATAGCTCGTTTTTTTCCAGAGAGCCATGGCACCACAGGCCGAAGTCCGGCCGTGCAAGGGCTCCCTTATTGGGGTGCGAGAGCTGAAAAGATGCCCTGTTGAAGGCCCCCCCACGCCAAACCGGGGCCTTCATAGAGGACGCCACCGGGCCAGGTGGAAGCACAGTGACGCGCAGTTCCGTGTTCGGCAGCCCACACAAGCTTTATAAGTTGTAGCGCCCCCTAGTGCCTCTCTGAAATGTCTGTTTTTTGGGGGATTTTTCTTTTGTTATCATTTTTTTTTTGTTTTCTGTCCATTTCAGCCCCCCAAAAAAAATGTAACATTGTATAATGTTCAACAAGGCCACGCTCCCTATTTCACACATACACACACACACACACACACACACACACACACACACACACACACACACACACACACACACACACACACACACACACACACACACACACACACACACACACTGAATAACCTGACTCAGAGAGTGTGGGGGGTGTATTGCCATGTTGCCAGAAAGCTAAGAGCGTGCGCCGCTGAATGGTTGATCGGCGTGGCTGGCGCCTTTGCCGGCCACGGCGGAGAGAGGTCAGAATTACTCGGGTCTCTCTTCATGACGAATAAGCCTTTCGCCTTTTACTAAAGACTTCCGTGGAGAGGGACATTCATGAGTTATGCATATTTTTGGATGGCCTTGCCCTTTGGACGAGGCCGACTCAGCTGTTGAATGAAACGAGCCGTGGTATGCGGGCGTGTTTGAGGTCGAGGTAGGCGGGAGCGCCTTCGTGTCACTCTGTGGCCTTAACGTCTCGTTGGAGCTACTTTACGGAAGATGACAAAGTATGAGTTGCCGCAGGAAGGCGAGCGGGCAAGACATCAGATCTACGAGCCACGCCCGGAGCTGTAAGCCACGCCCCCAAGCCGATAGGCCACGCCCGCTGCTGTAAGCCACGCCCCTAAGCCGATAAGCCACGCCCGCAGCTGTAAGCCACGCCCACAGCTTCACGAGGGCGACAGGTGGGTGTCACGCCGGGTGAGAATGGAATCAGCGGAGAGTGCGGGCGTTCGGGCAGTCAGTTAAGGGGTTATCGCTTCTCGGCCTTTTGGCTAAGATCAAGTGTAGTATCTGTTCTTATCAGTTTAATATCTGATATGTCCCCTATATGGGGACTACATATTAAACGGATTTTTGAACTCGGGAGTCGAAACAGGGGCTTGCTCCGTTCGCTCCACGCATTGACCCGGCACTGCAGTGCCGCCGGGAACGGTGCACCTCCTATCGCCTTGTTGAAAGAACACGTGAGTAAATAAACACGCTTTGCTCCTGCCGTAGAGGTGGGCGACGCGTTGTTTTGCAAAGTGGTTCTAAAGTAGGGGATTCCACTTCCAAAAAACAGCGCATGTACGAGTCAACGTGTAGCCCATTTTCCTCCCCAACCCAACAATCGACAGCTAGCGTCCACGAGGTTCGTAAAATGTGTGTCCGCTCAATGCGGTCGACGTACGAACCGTCAGGGGACGCGCACGCGCGTGGGTCCTTGCCTCCACGCCACGCGCCAGCGAGGCATACTTACCTGGCAGGGGAGACACCATGATCACGAAGGTGGTTCACCCACGGCGAGGCTCAGCCATTGCACTCCGTGCTTTGCTGACCCGTGCGAATTCCCCAAATGTGGGAATCTCGACTGCATAATTTCTGGTAGTGGGGGACTGCGTTCGCGCTCTCCCCTGATGAAGTGTTGAAAACCAAGTACCTGTGAGCGAGTTTGGCACAAGCTGTGGCCTTGGCGTGTGGTTGTAGCCACTTTACAGAAGCCCAGCTTCAAACCACACCCCCCTCGACGACAGAGGACAAGCACACGTCTTAAAGCCCCAATATAAGGGCAGAGGCCACGCCCCCGGCTTGAAACCACCCCCCAAAGGTGATAAGCCACGCCCACAGCTCCAAACCACGCCGCCATGGTGATAGGCCACGCCCCCAGCTTCAAGCCCCGCCCACCGGATATCAGATCTACAAGCTCATAGAGCTGTGACCTACCGGCTTGTAGATCTGCTGTTTTTCACGCCACAGGGCTTTAAGCCACCCCCCCCCCCCCCCCAGGCCGAAAGGCCACGCCCCCGGCTCCAAACCACGCCCCCCAGGCCACGCCCACAGAGGGGGCGGGGTCAAGGGGTCAAGGGTCAAGTGGGTCAATGCAGCCACTATGGGAAATATTCTATCTGCAGAGGTCAACATGTGTGAATTTTTCAAAGTCCAAAAGTCACCATCTGTGAAAATGACTAAGTCCAGAAGTGAAAACGGCCAAAGATGGGCTTTTGCCCGGCTCTCCACGGGGCCCCGGGGACCCCCCGGCCCCCACCGAGGTGCCCAGCCAGATCCCAGCTAAGCCCTGTACCCGGCTCTCCATCCGAACCCGGGGACCCACTCTTAAGCGCCCCCTGAGGAGTCCAGACCCAAGCCCGCGGGCGTTAGTTCGCCTCGCCCCTGGGGATATAGCTCGTTTTTTTCCAGAGAGCCATGGCACCACAGGCCGAAGTCCGGCCGTGCAAGGGCTCCCTTATTGGGGTGCGAGAGCTGAAAAGATGCCCTGTTGAAGGCCCCCCCACGCCAAACCGGGGCCTTCATAGAGGACGCCACCGGGCCAGGTGGAAGCACAGTGACGCGCAGTTCCGTGTTCGGCAGCCCACACAAGCTTTATAAGTTGTAGCGCCCCCTAGTGCCTCTCTGAAATGTCTGTTTTTTGGGGGATTTTTCTTTTGTTATCATTTTTTTTTTGTTTTCTGTCCATTTCAGCCCCCCAAAAAAAATGTAACATTGTATAATGTTCAACAAGGCCACGCCCCCTATTTCACACATACACACACACACACACACACACACACACACACACACACACACACACACACACACACACACACACACACACACACACACACACACACACACACACACACACACACACACACACACTGAATAACCTGACTCAGAGAGTGTGGGGGGTGTATTGCCATGTTGCCAGAAAGCTAAGAGCGTGCGCCGCTGAATGGTTGATCGGCGTGGCTGGCGCCTTTGCCGGCCACGGCGGAGAGAGGTCAGAATTACTCGGGTCTCTCTTCATGACGAATAAGCCTTTCGCCTTTTACTAAAGACTTCCGTGGAGAGGGACATTCATGAGTTATGCATATTTTTGGATGGCCTTGCCCTTTGGACGAGGCCGACTCAGCTGTTGAATGAAACGAGCCGTGGTATGCGGGCGTGTTTGAGGTCGAGGTAGGCGGGAGCGCCTTCGTGTCACTCTGTGGCCTTAACGTCTCGTTGGAGCTACTTTACGGAAGATGACAAAGTATGAGTTGCCGCAGGAAGGCGAGCGGGCAAGACATCAGATCTACGAGCCACGCCCGGAGCTGTAAGCCACGCCCCCAAGCCGATAGGCCACGCCCGCTGCTGTAAGCCACGCCCCTAAGCCGATAAGCCACGCCCGCAGCTGTAAGCCACGCCCACAGCTTCACGAGGGCGACAGGTGGGTGTCACGCCGGGTGAGAATGGAATCAGCGGAGAGTGCGGGCGTTCGGGCAGTCAGTTAAGGGGTTATCGCTTCTCGGCCTTTTGGCTAAGATCAAGTGTAGTATCTGTTCTTATCAGTTTAATATCTGATATGTCCCCTATATGGGGACTACATATTAAACGGATTTTTGAACTCGGGAGTCGAAACAGGGGCTTGCTCCGTTCGCTCCACGCATTGACCCGGCACTGCAGTGCCGCCGGGAACGGTGCACCTCCTATCGCCTTGTTGAAAGAACACGTGAGTAAATAAACACGCTTTGCTCCTGCCGTAGAGGTGGGCGACGCGTTGTTTTGCAAAGTGGTTCTAAAGTAGGGGATTCCACTTCCAAAAAACAGCGCATGTACGAGTCAACGTGTAGCCCATTTTCCTCCCCAACCCAACAATCGACAGCTAGCGTCCACGAGGTTCGTAAAATGTGTGTCCGCTCAATGCGGTCGACGTACGAACCGTCAGGGGACGCGCACGCGCGTGGGTCCTTGCCTCCACGCCACGCGCCAGCGAGGCATACTTACCTGGCAGGGGAGACACCATGATCACGAAGGTGGTTCACCCACGGCGAGGCTCAGCCATTGCACTCCGTGCTTTGCTGACCCGTGCGAATTCCCCAAATGTGGGAATCTCGACTGCATAATTTCTGGTAGTGGGGGACTGCGTTCGCGCTCTCCCCTGATGAAGTGTTGAAAACCAAGTACCTGTGAGCGAGTTTGGCACAAGCTGTGGCCTTGGCGTGTGGTTGTAGCCACTTTACAGAAGCCCAGCTTCAAACCACACCCCCCTCGACGACAGAGGACAAGCACACGTCTTAAAGCCCCAATATAAGGGCAGAGGCCACGCCCCCGGCTTGAAACCACCCCCCAAAGGTGATAAGCCACGCCCACAGCTCCAAACCACGCCGCCATGGTGATAGGCCACGCCCCCAGCTTCAAGCCCCGCCCACCGGATATCAGATCTACAAGCTCATAGAGCTGTGACCTACCGGCTTGTAGATCTGCTGTTTTTCACGCCACAGGGCTTTAAGCCACCCCCCCCCCCCCCCCCAGGCCGAAAGGCCACGCCCCCGGCTCCAAACCACGCCCCCCAGGCCACGCCCACAGAGGGGGCGGGGTCAAGGGGTCAAGGGTCAAGTGGGTCAATGCAGCCACTATGGGAAATATTCTATCTGCAGAGGTCAACATGTGTGAATTTTTCAAAGTCCAAAAGTCACCATCTGTGAAAATGACTAAGTCCAGAAGTGAAAACGGCCAAAGATGGGCTTTTGCCCGGCTCTCCACGGGGCCCCGGGGACCCCCCGGCCCCCACCGAGGTGCCCAGCCAGATCCCAGCTAAGCCCTGTACCCGGCTCTCCATCCGAACCCGGGGACCCACTCTTAAGCGCCCCCTGAGGAGTCCAGACCCAAGCCCGCGGGCGTTAGTTCGCCTCGCCCCTGGGGATATAGCTCGTTTTTTTCCAGAGAGCCATGGCACCACAGGCCGAAGTCCGGCCGTGCAAGGGCTCCCTTATTGGGGTGCGAGAGCTGAAAAGATGCCCTGTTGAAGGCCCCCCCACGCCAAACCGGGGCCTTCATAGAGGACGCCACCGGGCCAGGTGGAAGCACAGTGACGCGCAGTTCCGTGTTCGGCAGCCCACACAAGCTTTATAAGTTGTAGCGCCCCCTAGTGCCTCTCTGAAATGTCTGTTTTTTGGGGGATTTTTCTTTTGTTATCATTTTTTTTTTGTTTTCTGTCCATTTCAGCCCCCCAAAAAAAATGTAACATTGTATAATGTTCAACAAGGCCACGCTCCCTATTTCACACATACACACACACACACACACACACACACACACACACACACACACACACACACACACACACACACACACACACACACACACACACACACACACACACACACACTGAATAACCTGACTCAGAGAGTGTGGGGGGTGTATTGCCATGTTGCCAGAAAGCTAAGAGCGTGCGCCGCTGAATGGTTGATCGGCGTGGCTGGCGCCTTTGCCGGCCACGGCGGAGAGAGGTCAGAATTACTCGGGTCTCTCTTCATGACGAATAAGCCTTTCGCCTTTTACTAAAGACTTCCGTGGAGAGGGACATTCATGAGTTATGCATATTTTTGGATGGCCTTGCCCTTTGGACGAGGCCGACTCAGCTGTTGAATGAAACGAGCCGTGGTATGCGGGCGTGTTTGAGGTCGAGGTAGGCGGGAGCGCCTTCGTGTCACTCTGTGGCCTTAACGTCTCGTTGGAGCTACTTTACGGAAGATGACAAAGTATGAGTTGCCGCAGGAAGGCGAGCGGGCAAGACATCAGATCTACGAGCCACGCCCGGAGCTGTAAGCCACGCCCCCAAGCCGATAGGCCACGCCCGCTGCTGTAAGCCACGCCCCTAAGCCGATAAGCCACGCCCGCAGCTGTAAGCCACGCCCACAGCTTCACGAGGGCGACAGGTGGGTGTCACGCCGGGTGAGAATGGAATCAGCGGAGAGTGCGGGCGTTCGGGCAGTCAGTTAAGGGGTTATCGCTTCTCGGCCTTTTGGCTAAGATCAAGTGTAGTATCTGTTCTTATCAGTTTAATATCTGATATGTCCCCTATATGGGGACTACATATTAAACGGATTTTTGAACTCGGGAGTCGAAACAGGGGCTTGCTCCGTTCGCTCCACGCATTGACCCGGCACTGCAGTGCCGCCGGGAACGGTGCACCTCCTATCGCCTTGTTGAAAGAACACGTGAGTAAATAAACACGCTTTGCTCCTGCCGTAGAGGTGGGCGACGCGTTGTTTTGCAAAGTGGTTCTAAAGTAGGGGATTCCACTTCCAAAAAACAGCGCATGTACGAGTCAACGTGTAGCCCATTTTCCTCCCCAACCCAACAATCGACAGCTAGCGTCCACGAGGTTCGTAAAATGTGTGTCCGCTCAATGCGGTCGACGTACGAACCGTCAGGGGACGCGCACGCGCGTGGGTCCTTGCCTCCACGCCACGCGCCAGCGAGGCATACTTACCTGGCAGGGGAGACACCATGATCACGAAGGTGGTTCACCCACGGCGAGGCTCAGCCATTGCACTCCGTGCTTTGCTGACCCGTGCGAATTCCCCAAATGTGGGAATCTCGACTGCATAATTTCTGGTAGTGGGGGACTGCGTTCGCGCTCTCCCCTGATGAAGTGTTGAAAACCAAGTACCTGTGAGCGAGTTTGGCACAAGCTGTGGCCTTGGCGTGTGGTTGTAGCCACTTTACAGAAGCCCAGCTTCAAACCACACCCCCCTCGACGACAGAGGACAAGCACACGTCTTAAAGCCCCAATATAAGGGCAGAGGCCACGCCCCCGGCTTGAAACCACCCCCCAAAGGTGATAAGCCACGCCCACAGCTCCAAACCACGCCGCCATGGTGATAGGCCACGCCCCCAGCTTCAAGCCCCGCCCACCGGATATCAGATCTACAAGCTCATAGAGCTGTGACCTACCGGCTTGTAGATCTGCTGTTTTTCACGCCACAGGGCTTTAAGCCACCCCCCCCCCCCCCCCAGGCCGAAAGGCCACGCCCCCGGCTCCAAACCACGCCCCCCAGGCCACGCCCACAGAGGGGGCGGGGTCAAGGGGTCAAGGGTCAAGTGGGTCAATGCAGCCACTATGGGAAATATTCTATCTGCAGAGGTCAACATGTGTGAATTTTTCAAAGTCCAAAAGTCACCATCTGTGAAAATGACTAAGTCCAGAAGTGAAAACGGCCAAAGATGGGCTTTTGCCCGGCTCTCCACGGGGCCCCGGGGACCCCCCGGCCCCCACCGAGGTGCCCAGCCAGATCCCAGCTAAGCCCTGTACCCGGCTCTCCATCCGAACCCGGGGACCCACTCTTAAGCGCCCCCTGAGGAGTCCAGACCCAAGCCCGCGGGCGTTAGTTCGCCTCGCCCCTGGGGATATAGCTCGTTTTTTTCCAGAGAGCCATGGCACCACAGGCCGAAGTCCGGCCGTGCAAGGGCTCCCTTATTGGGGTGCGAGAGCTGAAAAGATGCCCTGTTGAAGGCCCCCCCACGCCAAACCGGGGCCTTCATAGAGGACGCCACCGGGCCAGGTGGAAGCACAGTGACGCGCAGTTCCGTGTTCGGCAGCCCACACAAGCTTTATAAGTTGTAGCGCCCCCTAGTGCCTCTCTGAAATGTCTGTTTTTTGGGGGATTTTTCTTTTGTTATCATTTTTTTTTTGTTTTCTGTCCATTTCAGCCCCCCAAAAAAAATGTAACATTGTATAATGTTCAACAAGGCCACGCCCCCTATTTCACACATACACACACACACACACACACACACACACACACACACACACACACACACACACACACACACACACACACACACACACACACACACACACACACACACACACACACACACACACACTGAATAACCTGACTCAGAGAGTGTGGGGGGTGTATTGCCATGTTGCCAGAAAGCTAAGAGCGTGCGCCGCTGAATGGTTGATCGGCGTGGCTGGCGCCTTTGCCGGCCACGGCGGAGAGAGGTCAGAATTACTCGGGTCTCTCTTCATGACGAATAAGCCTTTCGCCTTTTACTAAAGACTTCCGTGGAGAGGGACATTCATGAGTTATGCATATTTTTGGATGGCCTTGCCCTTTGGACGAGGCCGACTCAGCTGTTGAATGAAACGAGCCGTGGTATGCGGGCGTGTTTGAGGTCGAGGTAGGCGGGAGCGCCTTCGTGTCACTCTGTGGCCTTAACGTCTCGTTGGAGCTACTTTACGGAAGATGACAAAGTATGAGTTGCCGCAGGAAGGCGAGCGGGCAAGACATCAGATCTACGAGCCACGCCCGGAGCTGTAAGCCACGCCCCCAAGCCGATAGGCCACGCCCGCTGCTGTAAGCCACGCCCCTAAGCCGATAAGCCACGCCCGCAGCTGTAAGCCACGCCCACAGCTTCACGAGGGCGACAGGTGGGTGTCACGCCGGGTGAGAATGGAATCAGCGGAGAGTGCGGGCGTTCGGGCAGTCAGTTAAGGGGTTATCGCTTCTCGGCCTTTTGGCTAAGATCAAGTGTAGTATCTGTTCTTATCAGTTTAATATCTGATATGTCCCCTATATGGGGACTACATATTAAACGGATTTTTGAACTCGGGAGTCGAAACAGGGGCTTGCTCCGTTCGCTCCACGCATTGACCCGGCACTGCAGTGCCGCCGGGAACGGTGCACCTCCTATCGCCTTGTTGAAAGAACACGTGAGTAAATAAACACGCTTTGCTCCTGCCGTAGAGGTGGGCGACGCGTTGTTTTGCAAAGTGGTTCTAAAGTAGGGGATTCCACTTCCAAAAAACAGCGCATGTACGAGTCAACGTGTAGCCCATTTTCCTCCCCAACCCAACAATCGACAGCTAGCGTCCACGAGGTTCGTAAAATGTGTGTCCGCTCAATGCGGTCGACGTACGAACCGTCAGGGGACGCGCACGCGCGTGGGTCCTTGCCTCCACGCCACGCGCCAGCGAGGCATACTTACCTGGCAGGGGAGACACCATGATCACGAAGGTGGTTCACCCACGGCGAGGCTCAGCCATTGCACTCCGTGCTTTGCTGACCCGTGCGAATTCCCCAAATGTGGGAATCTCGACTGCATAATTTCTGGTAGTGGGGGACTGCGTTCGCGCTCTCCCCTGATGAAGTGTTGAAAACCAAGTACCTGTGAGCGAGTTTGGCACAAGCTGTGGCCTTGGCGTGTGGTTGTAGCCACTTTACAGAAGCCCAGCTTCAAACCACACCCCCCTCGACGACAGAGGACAAGCACACGTCTTAAAGCCCCAATATAAGGGCAGAGGCCACGCCCCCGGCTTGAAACCACCCCCCAAAGGTGATAAGCCACGCCCACAGCTCCAAACCACGCCGCCATGGTGATAGGCCACGCCCCCAGCTTCAAGCCCCGCCCACCGGATATCAGATCTACAAGCTCATAGAGCTGTGACCTACCGGCTTGTAGATCTGCTGTTTTTCACGCCACAGGGCTTTAAGCCACCCCCCCCCCCCCCCCCAGGCCGAAAGGCCACGCCCCCGGCTCCAAACCACGCCCCCCAGGCCACGCCCACAGAGGGGGCGGGGTCAAGGGGTCAAGGGTCAAGTGGGTCAATGCAGCCACTATGGGAAATATTCTATCTGCAGAGGTCAACATGTGTGAATTTTTCAAAGTCCAAAAGTCACCATCTGTGAAAATGACTAAGTCCAGAAGTGAAAACGGCCAAAGATGGGCTTTTGCCCGGCTCTCCACGGGGCCCCGGGGACCCCCCGGCCCCCACCGAGGTGCCCAGCCAGATCCCAGCTAAGCCCTGTACCCGGCTCTCCATCCGAACCCGGGGACCCACTCTTAAGCGCCCCCTGAGGAGTCCAGACCCAAGCCCGCGGGCGTTAGTTCGCCTCGCCCCTGGGGATATAGCTCGTTTTTTTCCAGAGAGCCATGGCACCACAGGCCGAAGTCCGGCCGTGCAAGGGCTCCCTTATTGGGGTGCGAGAGCTGAAAAGATGCCCTGTTGAAGGCCCCCCCACGCCAAACCGGGGCCTTCATAGAGGACGCCACCGGGCCAGGTGGAAGCACAGTGACGCGCAGTTCCGTGTTCGGCAGCCCACACAAGCTTTATAAGTTGTAGCGCCCCCTAGTGCCTCTCTGAAATGTCTGTTTTTTGGGGGATTTTTCTTTTGTTATCATTTTTTTTTTGTTTTCTGTCCATTTCAGCCCCCCAAAAAAAATGTAACATTGTATAATGTTCAACAAGGCCACGCTCCCTATTTCACACATACACACACACACACACACACACACACACACACACACACACACACACACACACACACACACACACACACACACACACACACACACACACACACACACACACTGAATAACCTGACTCAGAGAGTGTGGGGGGTGTATTGCCATGTTGCCAGAAAGCTAAGAGCGTGCGCCGCTGAATGGTTGATCGGCGTGGCTGGCGCCTTTGCCGGCCACGGCGGAGAGAGGTCAGAATTACTCGGGTCTCTCTTCATGACGAATAAGCCTTTCGCCTTTTACTAAAGACTTCCGTGGAGAGGGACATTCATGAGTTATGCATATTTTTGGATGGCCTTGCCCTTTGGACGAGGCCGACTCAGCTGTTGAATGAAACGAGCCGTGGTATGCGGGCGTGTTTGAGGTCGAGGTAGGCGGGAGCGCCTTCGTGTCACTCTGTGGCCTTAACGTCTCGTTGGAGCTACTTTACGGAAGATGACAAAGTATGAGTTGCCGCAGGAAGGCGAGCGGGCAAGACATCAGATCTACGAGCCACGCCCGGAGCTGTAAGCCACGCCCCCAAGCCGATAGGCCACGCCCGCTGCTGTAAGCCACGCCCCTAAGCCGATAAGCCACGCCCGCAGCTGTAAGCCACGCCCACAGCTTCACGAGGGCGACAGGTGGGTGTCACGCCGGGTGAGAATGGAATCAGCGGAGAGTGCGGGCGTTCGGGCAGTCAGTTAAGGGGTTATCGCTTCTCGGCCTTTTGGCTAAGATCAAGTGTAGTATCTGTTCTTATCAGTTTAATATCTGATATGTCCCCTATATGGGGACTACATATTAAACGGATTTTTGAACTCGGGAGTCGAAACAGGGGCTTGCTCCGTTCGCTCCACGCATTGACCCGGCACTGCAGTGCCGCCGGGAACGGTGCACCTCCTATCGCCTTGTTGAAAGAACACGTGAGTAAATAAACACGCTTTGCTCCTGCCGTAGAGGTGGGCGACGCGTTGTTTTGCAAAGTGGTTCTAAAGTAGGGGATTCCACTTCCAAAAAACAGCGCATGTACGAGTCAACGTGTAGCCCATTTTCCTCCCCAACCCAACAATCGACAGCTAGCGTCCACGAGGTTCGTAAAATGTGTGTCCGCTCAATGCGGTCGACGTACGAACCGTCAGGGGACGCGCACGCGCGTGGGTCCTTGCCTCCACGCCACGCGCCAGCGAGGCATACTTACCTGGCAGGGGAGACACCATGATCACGAAGGTGGTTCACCCACGGCGAGGCTCAGCCATTGCACTCCGTGCTTTGCTGACCCGTGCGAATTCCCCAAATGTGGGAATCTCGACTGCATAATTTCTGGTAGTGGGGGACTGCGTTCGCGCTCTCCCCTGATGAAGTGTTGAAAACCAAGTACCTGTGAGCGAGTTTGGCACAAGCTGTGGCCTTGGCGTGTGGTTGTAGCCACTTTACAGAAGCCCAGCTTCAAACCACACCCCCCTCGACGACAGAGGACAAGCACACGTCTTAAAGCCCCAATATAAGGGCAGAGGCCACGCCCCCGGCTTGAAACCACCCCCCAAAGGTGATAAGCCACGCCCACAGCTCCAAACCACGCCGCCATGGTGATAGGCCACGCCCCCAGCTTCAAGCCCCGCCCACCGGATATCAGATCTACAAGCTCATAGAGCTGTGACCTACCGGCTTGTAGATCTGCTGTTTTTCACGCCACAGGGCTTTAAGCCACCCCCCCCCCCCCCCCCAGGCCGAAAGGCCACGCCCCCGGCTCCAAACCACGCCCCCCAGGCCACGCCCACAGAGGGGGCGGGGTCAAGGGGTCAAGGGTCAAGTGGGTCAATGCAGCCACTATGGGAAATATTCTATCTGCAGAGGTCAACATGTGTGAATTTTTCAAAGTCCAAAAGTCACCATCTGTGAAAATGACTAAGTCCAGAAGTGAAAACGGCCAAAGATGGGCTTTTGCCCGGCTCTCCACGGGGCCCCGGGGACCCCCCGGCCCCCACCGAGGTGCCCAGCCAGATCCCAGCTAAGCCCTGTACCCGGCTCTCCATCCGAACCCGGGGACCCACTCTTAAGCGCCCCCTGAGGAGTCCAGACCCAAGCCCGCGGGCGTTAGTTCGCCTCGCCCCTGGGGATATAGCTCGTTTTTTTCCAGAGAGCCATGGCACCACAGGCCGAAGTCCGGCCGTGCAAGGGCTCCCTTATTGGGGTGCGAGAGCTGAAAAGATGCCCTGTTGAAGGCCCCCCCACGCCAAACCGGGGCCTTCATAGAGGACGCCACCGGGCCAGGTGGAAGCACAGTGACGCGCAGTTCCGTGTTCGGCAGCCCACACAAGCTTTATAAGTTGTAGCGCCCCCTAGTGCCTCTCTGAAATGTCTGTTTTTTGGGGGATTTTTCTTTTGTTATCATTTTTTTTTTGTTTTCTGTCCATTTCAGCCCCCCAAAAAAAATGTAACATTGTATAATGTTCAACAAGGCCACGCTCCCTATTTCACACATACACACACACACACACACACACACACACACACACACACACACACACACACACACACACACACACACACACACACACACACACACACACACACACACACACTGAATAACCTGACTCAGAGAGTGTGGGGGGTGTATTGCCATGTTGCCAGAAAGCTAAGAGCGTGCGCCGCTGAATGGTTGATCGGCGTGGCTGGCGCCTTTGCCGGCCACGGCGGAGAGAGGTCAGAATTACTCGGGTCTCTCTTCATGACGAATAAGCCTTTCGCCTTTTACTAAAGACTTCCGTGGAGAGGGACATTCATGAGTTATGCATATTTTTGGATGGCCTTGCCCTTTGGACGAGGCCGACTCAGCTGTTGAATGAAACGAGCCGTGGTATGCGGGCGTGTTTGAGGTCGAGGTAGGCGGGAGCGCCTTCGTGTCACTCTGTGGCCTTAACGTCTCGTTGGAGCTACTTTACGGAAGATGACAAAGTATGAGTTGCCGCAGGAAGGCGAGCGGGCAAGACATCAGATCTACGAGCCACGCCCGGAGCTGTAAGCCACGCCCCCAAGCCGATAGGCCACGCCCGCTGCTGTAAGCCACGCCCCTAAGCCGATAAGCCACGCCCGCAGCTGTAAGCCACGCCCACAGCTTCACGAGGGCGACAGGTGGGTGTCACGCCGGGTGAGAATGGAATCAGCGGAGAGTGCGGGCGTTCGGGCAGTCAGTTAAGGGGTTATCGCTTCTCGGCCTTTTGGCTAAGATCAAGTGTAGTATCTGTTCTTATCAGTTTAATATCTGATATGTCCCCTATATGGGGACTACATATTAAACGGATTTTTGAACTCGGGAGTCGAAACAGGGGCTTGCTCCGTTCGCTCCACGCATTGACCCGGCACTGCAGTGCCGCCGGGAACGGTGCACCTCCTATCGCCTTGTTGAAAGAACACGTGAGTAAATAAACACGCTTTGCTCCTGCCGTAGAGGTGGGCGACGCGTTGTTTTGCAAAGTGGTTCTAAAGTAGGGGATTCCACTTCCAAAAAACAGCGCATGTACGAGTCAACGTGTAGCCCATTTTCCTCCCCAACCCAACAATCGACAGCTAGCGTCCACGAGGTTCGTAAAATGTGTGTCCGCTCAATGCGGTCGACGTACGAACCGTCAGGGGACGCGCACGCGCGTGGGTCCTTGCCTCCACGCCACGCGCCAGCGAGGCATACTTACCTGGCAGGGGAGACACCATGATCACGAAGGTGGTTCACCCACGGCGAGGCTCAGCCATTGCACTCCGTGCTTTGCTGACCCGTGCGAATTCCCCAAATGTGGGAATCTCGACTGCATAATTTCTGGTAGTGGGGGACTGCGTTCGCGCTCTCCCCTGATGAAGTGTTGAAAACCAAGTACCTGTGAGCGAGTTTGGCACAAGCTGTGGCCTTGGCGTGTGGTTGTAGCCACTTTACAGAAGCCCAGCTTCAAACCACACCCCCCTCGACGACAGAGGACAAGCACACGTCTTAAAGCCCCAATATAAGGGCAGAGGCCACGCCCCCGGCTTGAAACCACCCCCCAAAGGTGATAAGCCACGCCCACAGCTCCAAACCACGCCGCCATGGTGATAGGCCACGCCCCCAGCTTCAAGCCCCGCCCACCGGATATCAGATCTACAAGCTCATAGAGCTGTGACCTACCGGCTTGTAGATCTGCTGTTTTTCACGCCACAGGGCTTTAAGCCACCCCCCCCCCCCCCCCAGGCCGAAAGGCCACGCCCCCGGCTCCAAACCACGCCCCCCAGGCCACGCCCACAGAGGGGGCGGGGTCAAGGGGTCAAGGGTCAAGTGGGTCAATGCAGCCACTATGGGAAATATTCTATCTGCAGAGGTCAACATGTGTGAATTTTTCAAAGTCCAAAAGTCACCATCTGTGAAAATGACTAAGTCCAGAAGTGAAAACGGCCAAAGATGGGCTTTTGCCCGGCTCTCCACGGGGCCCCGGGGACCCCCCGGCCCCCACCGAGGTGCCCAGCCAGATCCCAGCTAAGCCCTGTACCCGGCTCTCCATCCGAACCCGGGGACCCACTCTTAAGCGCCCCCTGAGGAGTCCAGACCCAAGCCCGCGGGCGTTAGTTCGCCTCGCCCCTGGGGATATAGCTCGTTTTTTTCCAGAGAGCCATGGCACCACAGGCCGAAGTCCGGCCGTGCAAGGGCTCCCTTATTGGGGTGCGAGAGCTGAAAAGATGCCCTGTTGAAGGCCCCCCCACGCCAAACCGGGGCCTTCATAGAGGACGCCACCGGGCCAGGTGGAAGCACAGTGACGCGCAGTTCCGTGTTCGGCAGCCCACACAAGCTTTATAAGTTGTAGCGCCCCCTAGTGCCTCTCTGAAATGTCTGTTTTTTGGGGGATTTTTCTTTTGTTATCATTTTTTTTTTGTTTTCTGTCCATTTCAGCCCCCCAAAAAAAATGTAACATTGTATAATGTTCAACAAGGCCACGCCCCCTATTTCACACATACACACACACACACACACACACACACACACACACACACACACACACACACACACACACACACACACACACACACACACACACACACACACACACACACACACACACACACACTGAATAACCTGACTCAGAGAGTGTGGGGGGTGTATTGCCATGTTGCCAGAAAGCTAAGAGCGTGCGCCGCTGAATGGTTGATCGGCGTGGCTGGCGCCTTTGCCGGCCACGGCGGAGAGAGGTCAGAATTACTCGGGTCTCTCTTCATGACGAATAAGCCTTTCGCCTTTTACTAAAGACTTCCGTGGAGAGGGACATTCATGAGTTATGCATATTTTTGGATGGCCTTGCCCTTTGGACGAGGCCGACTCAGCTGTTGAATGAAACGAGCCGTGGTATGCGGGCGTGTTTGAGGTCGAGGTAGGCGGGAGCGCCTTCGTGTCACTCTGTGGCCTTAACGTCTCGTTGGAGCTACTTTACGGAAGATGACAAAGTATGAGTTGCCGCAGGAAGGCGAGCGGGCAAGACATCAGATCTACGAGCCACGCCCGGAGCTGTAAGCCACGCCCCCAAGCCGATAGGCCACGCCCGCTGCTGTAAGCCACGCCCCTAAGCCGATAAGCCACGCCCGCAGCTGTAAGCCACGCCCACAGCTTCACGAGGGCGACAGGTGGGTGTCACGCCGGGTGAGAATGGAATCAGCGGAGAGTGCGGGCGTTCGGGCAGTCAGTTAAGGGGTTATCGCTTCTCGGCCTTTTGGCTAAGATCAAGTGTAGTATCTGTTCTTATCAGTTTAATATCTGATATGTCCCCTATATGGGGACTACATATTAAACGGATTTATGAACTCGGGAGTCGAAACAGGGGCTTGCTCCGTTCGCTCCACGCATTGACCCGGCACTGCAGTGCCGCCGGGAACGGTGCACCTCCTATCGCCTTGTTGAAAGAACACGTGAGTAAATAAACACGCTTTGCTCCTGCCGTAGAGGTGGGCGACGCGTTGTTTTGCAAAGTGGTTCTAAAGTAGGGGATTCCACTTCCAAAAAACAGCGCATGTACGAGTCAACGTGTAGCCCATTTTCCTCCCCAACCCAACAATCGACAGCTAGCGTCC
Organism: Gymnoscopelus microlampas; assembly: GCF_963454915.1. Lineage (NCBI taxonomy): Eukaryota > Metazoa > Chordata > Actinopteri > Myctophiformes > Myctophidae > Gymnoscopelus > Gymnoscopelus microlampas. Next base: position 847,716 of record NW_028155862.1, on the reverse strand, counting down.
ACGAGGTTCGTAAAATGTGTGTCCGCTCAATGCGGTCGACGTACGAACCGTCAGGGGACGCGCACGCGCGTGGGTCCTTGCCTCCACGCCACGCGCCAGCGAGGCATACTTACCTGGCAGGGGAGACACCATGATCACGAAGGTGGTTCACCCACGGCGAGGCTCAGCCATTGCACTCCGTGCTTTGCTGACCCGTGCGAATTCCCCAAATGTGGGAATCTCGACTGCATAATTTCTGGTAGTGGGGGACTGCGTTCGCGCTCTCCCCTGATGAAGTGTTGAAAACCAAGTACCTGTGAGCGAGTTTGGCACAAGCTGTGGCCTTGGCGTGTGGTTGTAGCCACTTTACAGAAGCCCAGCTTCAAACCACACCCCCCTCGACGACAGAGGACAAGCACACGTCTTAAAGCCCCAATATAAGGGCAGAGGCCACGCCCCCGGCTTGAAACCACCCCCCAAAGGTGATAAGCCACGCCCACAGCTCCAAACCACGCCGCCATGGTGATAGGCCACGCCCCCAGCTTCAAGCCCCGCCCACCGGATATCAGATCTACAAGCTCATAGAGCTGTGACCTACCGGCTTGTAGATCTGCTGTTTTTCACGCCACAGGGCTTTAAGCCACCCCCCCCCCCCCCCCCAGGCCGAAAGGCCACGCCCCCGGCTCCAAACCACGCCCCCCAGGCCACGCCCACAGAGGGGGCGGGGTCAAGGGGTCAAGGGTCAAGTGGGTCAATGCAGCCACTATGGGAAATATTCTATCTGCAGAGGTCAACATGTGTGAATTTTTCAAAGTCCAAAAGTCACCATCTGTGAAAATGACTAAGTCCAGAAGTGAAAACGGCCAAAGATGGGCTTTTGCCCGGCTCTCCACGGGGCCCCGGGGACCCCCCGGCCCCCACCGAGGTGCCCAGCCAGATCCCAGCTAAGCCCTGTACCCGGCTCTCCATCCGAACCCGGGGACCCACTCTTAAGCGCCCCCTGAGGAGTCCAGACCCAAGCCCGCGGGCGTTAGTTCGCCTCGCCCCTGGGGATATAGCTCGTTTTTTTCCAGAGAGCCATGGCACCACAGGCCGAAGTCCGGCCGTGCAAGGGCTCCCTTATTGGGGTGCGAGAGCTGAAAAGATGCCCTGTTGAAGGCCCCCCCACGCCAAACCGGGGCCTTCATAGAGGACGCCACCGGGCCAGGTGGAAGCACAGTGACGCGCAGTTCCGTGTTCGGCAGCCCACACAAGCTTTATAAGTTGTAGCGCCCCCTAGTGCCTCTCTGAAATGTCTGTTTTTTGGGGGATTTTTCTTTTGTTATCATTTTTTTTTTGTTTTCTGTCCATTTCAGCCCCCCAAAAAAAATGTAACATTGTATAATGTTCAACAAGGCCACGCTCCCTATTTCACACATACACACACACACACACACACACACACACACACACACACACACACACACACACACACACACACACACACACACACACACACACACACACACACACACACACACTGAATAACCTGACTCAGAGAGTGTGGGGGGTGTATTGCCATGTTGCCAGAAAGCTAAGAGCGTGCGCCGCTGAATGGTTGATCGGCGTGGCTGGCGCCTTTGCCGGCCACGGCGGAGAGAGGTCAGAATTACTCGGGTCTCTCTTCATGACGAATAAGCCTTTCGCCTTTTACTAAAGACTTCCGTGGAGAGGGACATTCATGAGTTATGCATATTTTTGGATGGCCTTGCCCTTTGGACGAGGCCGACTCAGCTGTTGAATGAAACGAGCCGTGGTATGCGGGCGTGTTTGAGGTCGAGGTAGGCGGGAGCGCCTTCGTGTCACTCTGTGGCCTTAACGTCTCGTTGGAGCTACTTTACGGAAGATGACAAAGTATGAGTTGCCGCAGGAAGGCGAGCGGGCAAGACATCAGATCTACGAGCCACGCCCGGAGCTGTAAGCCACGCCCCCAAGCCGATAGGCCACGCCCGCTGCTGTAAGCCACGCCCCTAAGCCGATAAGCCACGCCCGCAGCTGTAAGCCACGCCCACAGCTTCACGAGGGCGACAGGTGGGTGTCACGCCGGGTGAGAATGGAATCAGCGGAGAGTGCGGGCGTTCGGGCAGTCAGTTAAGGGGTTATCGCTTCTCGGCCTTTTGGCTAAGATCAAGTGTAGTATCTGTTCTTATCAGTTTAATATCTGATATGTCCCCTATATGGGGACTACATATTAAACGGATTTTTGAACTCGGGAGTCGAAACAGGGGCTTGCTCCGTTCGCTCCACGCATTGACCCGGCACTGCAGTGCCGCCGGGAACGGTGCACCTCCTATCGCCTTGTTGAAAGAACACGTGAGTAAATAAACACGCTTTGCTCCTGCCGTAGAGGTGGGCGACGCGTTGTTTTGCAAAGTGGTTCTAAAGTAGGGGATTCCACTTCCAAAAAACAGCGCATGTACGAGTCAACGTGTAGCCCATTTTCCTCCCCAACCCAACAATCGACAGCTAGCGTCCACGAGGTTCGTAAAATGTGTGTCCGCTCAATGCGGTCGACGTACGAACCGTCAGGGGACGCGCACGCGCGTGGGTCCTTGCCTCCACGCCACGCGCCAGCGAGGCATACTTACCTGGCAGGGGAGACACCATGATCACGAAGGTGGTTCACCCACGGCGAGGCTCAGCCATTGCACTCCGTGCTTTGCTGACCCGTGCGAATTCCCCAAATGTGGGAATCTCGACTGCATAATTTCTGGTAGTGGGGGACTGCGTTCGCGCTCTCCCCTGATGAAGTGTTGAAAACCAAGTACCTGTGAGCGAGTTTGGCACAAGCTGTGGCCTTGGCGTGTGGTTGTAGCCACTTTACAGAAGCCCAGCTTCAAACCACACCCCCCTCGACGACAGAGGACAAGCACACGTCTTAAAGCCCCAATATAAGGGCAAGGGCAGAGGCCACGCCCCCGGCTTGAAACCACCCCCCAAAGGTGATAAGCCACGCCCACAGCTCCAAACCACGCCGCCATGGTGATAGGCCACGCCCCCAGCTTCAAGCCCCGCCCACCGGATATCAGATCTACAAGCTCATAGAGCTGTGACCTACCGGCTTGTAGATCTGCTGTTTTTCACGCCACAGGGCTTTAAGCCACCCCCCCCCCAGGCCGAAAGGCCACGCCCCCGGCTCCAAACCACGCCCCCCAGGCCACGCCCACAGAGGGGGCGGGGTCAAGGGGTCAAGGGTCAAGTGGGTCAATGCAGCCACTATGGGAAATATTCTATCTGCAGAGGTCAACATGTGTGAATTTTTCAAAGTCCAAAAGTCACCATCTGTGAAAATGACTAAGTCCAGAAGTGAAAACGGCCAAAGATGGGCTTTTGCCCGGCTCTCCACGAGGCCCCGGGGACCCCCCGGCCCCCACCGAGGTGCCCAGCCAGATCCCAGCTAAGCCCTGTACCCGGCTCTCCATCCGAACCCGGGGACCCACTCTTAAGCGCCCCCTGAGGAGTCCAGACCCAAGCCCGCGGGCGTTAGTTCGCCTCGCCCCTGGGGATATAGCTCGTTTTTTTCCAGAGAGCCATGGCACCACAGGCCGAAGTCCGGCCGTGCAAGGGCTCCCTTATTGGGGTGCGAGAGCTGAAAAGATGCCCTGTTGAAGGCCCCCCCACGCCAAACCGGGGCCTTCATAGAGGACGCCACCGGGCCAGGTGGAAGCACAGTGACGCGCAGTTCCGTGTTCGGCAGCCCACACAAGCTTTATAAGTTGTAGCGCCCCCTAGTGCCTCTCTGAAATGTCTGTTTTTTGGGGGATTTTTCTTTTGTTATCATTTTTTTTTTGTTTTCTGTCCATTTCAGCCCCCCAAAAAAAATGTAACATTGTATAATGTTCAACAAGGCCACGCTCCCTATTTCACACATACACACACACACACACACACACACACACACACACACACACACACACACACACACACACACACACACACACACACACACACACACACACACACACACACACACACACACACACACTGAATAACCTGACTCAGAGAGTGTGGGGGGTGTATTGCCATGTTGCCAGAAAGCTAAGAGCGTGCGCCGCTGAATGGTTGATCGGCGTGGCTGGCGCCTTTGCCGGCCACGGCGGAGAGAGGTCAGAATTACTCGGGTCTCTCTTCATGACGAATAAGCTTTCGCCTTTTACTAAAGACTTCCGTGGAGAGGGACATTCATGAGTTATGCATATTTTTGGATGGCCTTGCCCTTTGGACGAGGCCGACTCAGCTGTTGAATGAAACGAGCCGTGGTATGCGGGCGTGTTTGAGGTCGAGGTAGGCGGGAGCGCCTTCGTGTCACTCTGTGGCCTTAACGTCTCGTTGGAGCTACTTTACGGAAGATGACAAAGTATGAGTTGCCGCAGGAAGGCGAGCGGGCAAGACATCAGATCTACGAGCCACGCCCGGAGCTGTAAGCCACGCCCCCAAGCCGATAGGCCACGCCCGCTGCTGTAAGCCACGCCCCTAAGCCGATAAGCCACGCCCGCAGCTGTAAGCCACGCCCACAGCTTCACGAGGGCGACAGGTGGGTGTCACGCCGGGTGAGAATGGAATCAGCGGAGAGTGCGGGCGTTCGGGCAGTCAGTTAAGGGGTTATCGCTTCTCGGCCTTTTGGCTAAGATCAAGTGTAGTATCTGTTCTTATCAGTTTAATATCTGATATGTCCCCTATATGGGGACTACATATTAAACGGATTTTTGAACTCGGGAGTCGAAACAGGGGCTTGCTCCGTTCGCTCCACGCATTGACCCGGCACTGCAGTGCCGCCGGGAACGGTGCACCTCCTATCGCCTTGTTGAAAGAACACGTGAGTAAATAAACACGCTTTGCTCCTGCCGTAGAGGTGGGCGACGCGTTGTTTTGCAAAGTGGTTCTAAAGTAGGGGATTCCACTTCCAAAAAACAGCGCATGTACGAGTCAACGTGTAGCCCATTTTCCTCCCCAACCCAACAATCGACAGCTAGCGTCCACGAGGTTCGTAAAATGTGTGTCCGCTCAATGCGGTCGACGTACGAACCGTCAGGGGACGCGCACGCGCGTGGGTCCTTGCCTCCACGCCACGCGCCAGCGAGGCATACTTACCTGGCAGGGGAGACACCATGATCACGAAGGTGGTTCACCCACGGCGAGGCTCAGCCATTGCACTCCGTGCTTTGCTGACCCGTGCGAATTCCCCAAATGTGGGAATCTCGACTGCATAATTTCTGGTAGTGGGGGACTGCGTTCGCGCTCTCCCCTGATGAAGTGTTGAAAACCAAGTACCTGTGAGCGAGTTTGGCACAAGCTGTGGCCTTGGCGTGTGGTTGTAGCCACTTTACAGAAGCCCAGCTTCAAACCACACCCCCCTCGACGACAGAGGACAAGCACACGTCTTAAAGCCCCAATATAAGGGCAGAGGCCACGCCCCCGGCTTGAAACCACCCCCCAAAGGTGATAAGCCACGCCCACAGCTCCAAACCACGCCGCCATGGTGATAGGCCACGCCCCCAGCTTCAAGCCCCGCCCACCGGATATCAGATCTACAAGCTCATAGAGCTGTGACCTACCGGCTTGTAGATCTGCTGTTTTTCACGCCACAGGGCTTTAAGCCACCCCCCCCCCCCCCCCCAGGCCGAAAGGCCACGCCCCCGGCTCCAAACCACGCCCCCCAGGCCACGCCCACAGAGGGGGCGGGGTCAAGGGGTCAAGGGTCAAGTGGGTCAATGCAGCCACTATGGGAAATATTCTATCTGCAGAGGTCAACATGTGTGAATTTTTCAAAGTCCAAAAGTCACCATCTGTGAAAATGACTAAGTCCAGAAGTGAAAACGGCCAAAGATGGGCTTTTGCCCGGCTCTCCACGGGGCCCCGGGGACCCCCCGGCCCCCACCGAGGTGCCCAGCCAGATCCCAGCTAAGCCCTGTACCCGGCTCTCCATCCGAACCCGGGGACCCACTCTTAAGCGCCCCCTGAGGAGTCCAGACCCAAGCCCGCGGGCGTTAGTTCGCCTCGCCCCTGGGGATATAGCTCGTTTTTTTCCAGAGAGCCATGGCACCACAGGCCGAAGTCCGGCCGTGCAAGGGCTCCCTTATTGGGGTGCGAGAGCTGAAAAGATGCCCTGTTGAAGGCCCCCCCACGCCAAACCGGGGCCTTCATAGAGGACGCCACCGGGCCAGGTGGAAGCACAGTGACGCGCAGTTCCGTGTTCGGCAGCCCACACAAGCTTTATAAGTTGTAGCGCCCCCTAGTGCCTCTCTGAAATGTCTGTTTTTTGGGGGATTTTTCTTTTGTTATCATTTTTTTTTTGTTTTCTGTCCATTTCAGCCCCCCAAAAAAAATGTAACATTGTATAATGTTCAACAAGGCCACGCTCCCTATTTCACACATACACACACACACACACACACACACACACACACACACACACACACACACACACACACACACACACACACACACACACACACACACACACACACACACACACACTGAATAACCTGACTCAGAGAGTGTGGGGGGTGTATTGCCATGTTGCCAGAAAGCTAAGAGCGTGCGCCGCTGAATGGTTGATCGGCGTGGCTGGCGCCTTTGCCGGCCACGGCGGAGAGAGGTCAGAATTACTCGGGTCTCTCTTCATGACGAATAAGCCTTTCGCCTTTTACTAAAGACTTCCGTGGAGAGGGACATTCATGAGTTATGCATATTTTTGGATGGCCTTGCCCTTTGGACGAGGCCGACTCAGCTGTTGAATGAAACGAGCCGTGGTATGCGGGCGTGTTTGAGGTCGAGGTAGGCGGGAGCGCCTTCGTGTCACTCTGTGGCCTTAACGTCTCGTTGGAGCTACTTTACGGAAGATGACAAAGTATGAGTTGCCGCAGGAAGGCGAGCGGGCAAGACATCAGATCTACGAGCCACGCCCGGAGCTGTAAGCCACGCCCCCAAGCCGATAGGCCACGCCCGCTGCTGTAAGCCACGCCCCTAAGCCGATAAGCCACGCCCGCAGCTGTAAGCCACGCCCACAGCTTCACGAGGGCGACAGGTGGGTGTCACGCCGGGTGAGAATGGAATCAGCGGAGAGTGCGGGCGTTCGGGCAGTCAGTTAAGGGGTTATCGCTTCTCGGCCTTTTGGCTAAGATCAAGTGTAGTATCTGTTCTTATCAGTTTAATATCTGATATGTCCCCTATATGGGGACTACATATTAAACGGATTTTTGAACTCGGGAGTCGAAACAGGGGCTTGCTCCGTTCGCTCCACGCATTGACCCGGCACTGCAGTGCCGCCGGGAACGGTGCACCTCCTATCGCCTTGTTGAAAGAACACGTGAGTAAATAAACACGCTTTGCTCCTGCCGTAGAGGTGGGCGACGCGTTGTTTTGCAAAGTGGTTCTAAAGTAGGGGATTCCACTTCCAAAAAACAGCGCATGTACGAGTCAACGTGTAGCCCATTTTCCTCCCCAACCCAACAATCGACAGCTAGCGTCCACGAGGTTCGTAAAATGTGTGTCCGCTCAATGCGGTCGACGTACGAACCGTCAGGGGACGCGCACGCGCGTGGGTCCTTGCCTCCACGCCACGCGCCAGCGAGGCATACTTACCTGGCAGGGGAGACACCATGATCACGAAGGTGGTTCACCCACGGCGAGGCTCAGCCATTGCACTCCGTGCTTTGCTGACCCGTGCGAATTCCCCAAATGTGGGAATCTCGACTGCATAATTTCTGGTAGTGGGGGACTGCGTTCGCGCTCTCCCCTGATGAAGTGTTGAAAACCAAGTACCTGTGAGCGAGTTTGGCACAAGCTGTGGCCTTGGCGTGTGGTTGTAGCCACTTTACAGAAGCCCAGCTTCAAACCACACCCCCCTCGACGACAGAGGACAAGCACACGTCTTAAAGCCCCAATATAAGGGCAGAGGCCACGCCCCCGGCTTGAAACCACCCCCCAAAGGTGATAAGCCACGCCCACAGCTCCAAACCACGCCGCCATGGTGATAGGCCACGCCCCCAGCTTCAAGCCCCGCCCACCGGATATCAGATCTACAAGCTCATAGAGCTGTGACCTACCGGCTTGTAGATCTGCTGTTTTTCACGCCACAGGGCTTTAAGCCACCCCCCCCCCCCCCCCAGGCCGAAAGGCCACGCCCCCGGCTCCAAACCACGCCCCCCAGGCCACGCCCACAGAGGGGGCGGGGTCAAGGGGTCAAGGGTCAAGTGGGTCAATGCAGCCACTATGGGAAATATTCTATCTGCAGAGGTCAACATGTGTGAATTTTTCAAAGTCCAAAAGTCACCATCTGTGAAAATGACTAAGTCCAGAAGTGAAAACGGCCAAAGATGGGCTTTTGCCCGGCTCTCCACGGGGCCCCGGGGACCCCCCGGCCCCCACCGAGGTGCCCAGCCAGATCCCAGCTAAGCCCTGTACCCGGCTCTCCATCCGAACCCGGGGACCCACTCTTAAGCGCCCCCTGAGGAGTCCAGACCCAAGCCCGCGGGCGTTAGTTCGCCTCGCCCCTGGGGATATAGCTCGTTTTTTTCCAGAGAGCCATGGCACCACAGGCCGAAGTCCGGCCGTGCAAGGGCTCCCTTATTGGGGTGCGAGAGCTGAAAAGATGCCCTGTTGAAGGCCCCCCCACGCCAAACCGGGGCCTTCATAGAGGACGCCACCGGGCCAGGTGGAAGCACAGTGACGCGCAGTTCCGTGTTCGGCAGCCCACACAAGCTTTATAAGTTGTAGCGCCCCCTAGTGCCTCTCTGAAATGTCTGTTTTTTGGGGGATTTTTCTTTTGTTATCATTTTTTTTTTGTTTTCTGTCCATTTCAGCCCCCCAAAAAAAATGTAACATTGTATAATGTTCAACAAGGCCACGCCTCCCTATTTCACACATACACACACACACACACACACACACACACACACACACACACACACACACACACACACACACACACACACACACACACACACACACACACACACACACACACACACACACACACACACTGAATAACCTGACTCAGAGAGTGTGGGGGGTGTATTGCCATGTTGCCAGAAAGCTAAGAGCGTGCGCCGCTGAATGGTTGATCGGCGTGGCTGGCGCCTTTGCCGGCCACGGCGGAGAGAGGTCAGAATTACTCGGGTCTCTCTTCATGACGAATAAGCCTTTCGCCTTTTACTAAAGACTTCCGTGGAGAGGGACATTCATGAGTTATGCATATTTTTGGATGGCCTTGCCCTTTGGACGAGGCCGACTCAGCTGTTGAATGAAACGAGCCGTGGTATGCGGGCGTGTTTGAGGTCGAGGTAGGCGGGAGCGCCTTCGTGTCACTCTGTGGCCTTAACGTCTCGTTGGAGCTACTTTACGGAAGATGACAAAGTATGAGTTGCCGCAGGAAGGCGAGCGGGCAAGACATCAGATCTACGAGCCACGCCCGGAGCTGTAAGCCACGCCCCCAAGCCGATAGGCCACGCCCGCTGCTGTAAGCCACGCCCCTAAGCCGATAAGCCACGCCCGCAGCTGTAAGCCACGCCCACAGCTTCACGAGGGCGACAGGTGGGTGTCACGCCGGGTGAGAATGGAATCAGCGGAGAGTGCGGGCGTTCGGGCAGTCAGTTAAGGGGTTATCGCTTCTCGGCCTTTTGGCTAAGATCAAGTGTAGTATCTGTTCTTATCAGTTTAATATCTGATATGTCCCCTATATGGGGACTACATATTAAACGGATTTTTGAACTCGGGAGTCGAAACAGGGGCTTGCTCCGTTCGCTCCACGCATTGACCCGGCACTGCAGTGCCGCCGGGAACGGTGCACCTCCTATCGCCTTGTTGAAAGAACAACACGTGAGTAAATAAACACGCTTTGCTCCTGCCGTAGAGGTGGGCGACGCGTTGTTTTGCAAAGTGGTTCTAAAGTAGGGGATTCCACTTCCAAAAAACAGCGCATGTACGAGTCAACGTGTAGCCCATTTTCCTCCCCAACCCAACAATCGACAGCTAGCGTCCACGAGGTTCGTAAAATGTGTGTCCGCTCAATGCGGTCGACGTACGAACCGTCAGGGGACGCGCACGCGCGTGGGTCCTTGCCTCCACGCCACGCGCCAGCGAGGCATACTTACCTGGCAGGGGAGACACCATGATCACGAAGGTGGTTCACCCACGGCGAGGCTCAGCCATTGCACTCCGTGCTTTGCTGACCCGTGCGAATTCCCCAAATGTGGGAATCTCGACTGCATAATTTCTGGTAGTGGGGGACTGCGTTCGCGCTCTCCCCTGATGAAGTGTTGAAAACCAAGTACCTGTGAGCGAGTTTGGCACAAGCTGTGGCCTTGGCGTGTGGTTGTAGCCACTTTACAGAAGCCCAGCTTCAAACCACACCCCCCTCGACGACAGAGGACAAGCACACGTCTTAAAGCCCCAATATAAGGGCAGAGGCCACGCCCCCGGCTTGAAACCACCCCCCAAAGGTGATAAGCCACGCCCACAGCTCCAAACCACGCCGCCATGGTGATAGGCCACGCCCCCAGCTTCAAGCCCCGCCCACCGGATATCAGATCTACAAGCTCATAGAGCTGTGACCTACCGGCTTGTAGATCTGCTGTTTTTCACGCCACAGGGCTTTAAGCCACCCCCCCCCCCCCCCCCAGGCCGAAAGGCCACGCCCCCGGCTCCAAACCACGCCCCCCAGGCCACGCCCACAGAGGGGGCGGGGTCAAGGGGTCAAGGGTCAAGTGGGTCAATGCAGCCACTATGGGAAATATTCTATCTGCAGAGGTCAACATGTGTGAATTTTTCAAAGTCCAAAAGTCACCATCTGTGAAAATGACTAAGTCCAGAAGTGAAAACGGCCAAAGATGGGCTTTTGCCCGGCTCTCCACGGGGCCCCGGGGACCCCCCGGCCCCCACCGAGGTGCCCAGCCAGATCCCAGCTAAGCCCTGTACCCGGCTCTCCATCCGAACCCGGGGACCCACTCTTAAGCGCCCCCTGAGGAGTCCAGACCCAAGCCCGCGGGCGTTAGTTCGCCTCGCCCCTGGGGATATAGCTCGTTTTTTTCCAGAGAGCCATGGCACCACAGGCCGAAGTCCGGCCGTGCAAGGGCTCCCTTATTGGGGTGCGAGAGCTGAAAAGATGCCCTGTTGAAGGCCCCCCCACGCCAAACCGGGGCCTTCATAGAGGACGCCACCGGGCCAGGTGGAAGCACAGTGACGCGCAGTTCCGTGTTCGGCAGCCCACACAAGCTTTATAAGTTGTAGCGCCCCCTAGTGCCTCTCTGAAATGTCTGTTTTTTGGGGGATTTTTCTTTTGTTATCATTTTTTTTTTGTTTTCTGTCCATTTCAGCCCCCCAAAAAAAATGTAACATTGTATAATGTTCAACAAGGCCACGCTCCCTATTTCACACATACACACACACACACACACACACACACACACACACACACACACACACACACACACACACACACACACACACACACACACACACACACACACACACACACACTGAATAACCTGACTCAGAGAGTGTGGGGGGTGTATTGCCATGTTGCCAGAAAGCTAAGAGCGTGCGCCGCTGAATGGTTGATCGGCGTGGCTGGCGCCTTTGCCGGCCACGGCGGAGAGAGGTCAGAATTACTCGGGTCTCTCTTCATGACGAATAAGCCTTTCGCCTTTTACTAAAGACTTCCGTGGAGAGGGACATTCATGAGTTATGCATATTTTTGGATGGCCTTGCCCTTTGGACGAGGCCGACTCAGCTGTTGAATGAAACGAGCCGTGGTATGCGGGCGTGTTTGAGGTCGAGGTAGGCGGGAGCGCCTTCGTGTCACTCTGTGGCCTTAACGTCTCGTTGGAGCTACTTTACGGAAGATGACAAAGTATGAGTTGCCGCAGGAAGGCGAGCGGGCAAGACATCAGATCTACGAGCCACGCCCGGAGCTGTAAGCCACGCCCCCAAGCCGATAGGCCACGCCCGCTGCTGTAAGCCACGCCCCTAAGCCGATAAGCCACGCCCGCAGCTGTAAGCCACGCCCACAGCTTCACGAGGGCGACAGGTGGGTGTCACGCCGGGTGAGAATGGAATCAGCGGAGAGTGCGGGCGTTCGGGCAGTCAGTTAAGGGGTTATCGCTTCTCGGCCTTTTGGCTAAGATCAAGTGTAGTATCTGTTCTTATCAGTTTAATATCTGATATGTCCCCTATATGGGGACTACATATTAAACGGATTTTTGAACTCGGGAGTCGAAACAGGGGCTTGCTCCGTTCGCTCCACGCATTGACCCGGCACTGCAGTGCCGCCGGGAACGGTGCACCTCCTATCGCCTTGTTGAAAGAACACGTGAGTAAATAAACACGCTTTGCTCCTGCCGTAGAGGTGGGCGACGCGTTGTTTTGCAAAGTGGTTCTAAAGTAGGGGATTCCACTTCCAAAAAACAGCGCATGTACGAGTCAACGTGTAGCCCATTTTCCTCCCCAACCCAACAATCGACAGCTAGCGTCCACGAGGTTCGTAAAATGTGTGTCCGCTCAATGCGGTCGACGTACGAACCGTCAGGGGACGCGCACGCGCGTGGGTCCTTGCCTCCACGCCACGCGCCAGCGAGGCATACTTACCTGGCAGGGGAGACACCATGATCACGAAGGTGGTTCACCCACGGCGAGGCTCAGCCATTGCACTCCGTGCTTTGCTGACCCGTGCGAATTCCCCAAATGTGGGAATCTCGACTGCATAATTTCTGGTAGTGGGGGACTGCGTTCGCGCTCTCCCCTGATGAAGTGTTGAAAACCAAGTACCTGTGAGCGAGTTTGGCACAAGCTGTGGCCTTGGCGTGTGGTTGTAGCCACTTTACAGAAGCCCAGCTTCAAACCACACCCCCCTCGACGACAGAGGACAAGCACACGTCTTAAAGCCCCAATATAAGGGCAGAGGCCACGCCCCCGGCTTGAAACCACCCCCCAAAGGTGATAAGCCACGCCCACAGCTCCAAACCACGCCGCCATGGTGATAGGCCACGCCCCCAGCTTCAAGCCCCGCCCACCGGATATCAGATCTACAAGCTCATAGAGCTGTGACCTACCGGCTTGTAGATCTGCTGTTTTTCACGCCACAGGGCTTTAAGCCACCCCCCCCCCCCCCCCCAGGCCGAAAGGCCACGCCCCCGGCTCCAAACCACGCCCCCCAGGCCACGCCCACAGAGGGGGCGGGGTCAAGGGGTCAAGGGTCAAGTGGGTCAATGCAGCCACTATGGGAAATATTCTATCTGCAGAGGTCAACATGTGTGAATTTTTCAAAGTCCAAAAGTCACCATCTGTGAAAATGACTAAGTCCAGAAGTGAAAACGGCCAAAGATGGGCTTTTGCCCGGCTCTCCACGGGGCCCCGGGGACCCCCCGGCCCCCACCGAGGTGCCCAGCCAGATCCCAGCTAAGCCCTGTACCCGGCTCTCCATCCGAACCCGGGGACCCACTCTTAAGCGCCCCCTGAGGAGTCCAGACCCAAGCCCGCGGGCGTTAGTTCGCCTCGCCCCTGGGGATATAGCTCGTTTTTTTCCAGAGAGCCATGGCACCACAGGCCGAAGTCCGGCCGTGCAAGGGCTCCCTTATTGGGGTGCGAGAGCTGAAAAGATGCCCTGTTGAAGGCCCCCCCACGCCAAACCGGGGCCTTCATAGAGGACGCCACCGGGCCAGGTGGAAGCACAGTGACGCGCAGTTCCGTGTTCGGCAGCCCACACAAGCTTTATAAGTTGTAGCGCCCCCTAGTGCCTCTCTGAAATGTCTGTTTTTTGGGGGATTTTTCTTTTGTTATCATTTTTTTTTTGTTTTCTGTCCATTTCAGCCCCCCAAAAAAAATGTAACATTGTATAATGTTCAACAAGGCCACGCTCCCTATTTCACACATACACACACACACACACACACACACACACACACACACACACACACACACACACACACACACACACACACACACACACACACACACACACACACACACACACTGAATAACCTGACTCAGAGAGTGTGGGGGGTGTATTGCCATGTTGCCAGAAAGCTAAGAGCGTGCGCCGCTGAATGGTTGATCGGCGTGGCTGGCGCCTTTGCCGGCCACGGCGGAGAGAGGTCAGAATTACTCGGGTCTCTCTTCATGACGAATAAGCCTTTCGCCTTTTACTAAAGACTTCCGTGGAGAGGGACATTCATGAGTTATGCATATTTTTGGATGGCCTTGCCCTTTGGACGAGGCCGACTCAGCTGTTGAATGAAACGAGCCGTGGTATGCGGGCGTGTTTGAGGTCGAGGTAGGCGGGAGCGCCTTCGTGTCACTCTGTGGCCTTAACGTCTCGTTGGAGCTACTTTACGGAAGATGACAAAGTATGAGTTGCCGCAGGAAGGCGAGCGGGCAAGACATCAGATCTACGAGCCACGCCCGGAGCTGTAAGCCACGCCCCCAAGCCGATAGGCCACGCCCGCTGCTGTAAGCCACGCCCCTAAGCCGATAAGCCACGCCCGCAGCTGTAAGCCACGCCCACAGCTTCACGAGGGCGACAGGTGGGTGTCACGCCGGGTGAGAATGGAATCAGCGGAGAGTGCGGGCGTTCGGGCAGTCAGTTAAGGGGTTATCGCTTCTCGGCCTTTTGGCTAAGATCAAGTGTAGTATCTGTTCTTATCAGTTTAATATCTGATATGTCCCCTATATGGGGACTACATATTAAACGGATTTTTGAACTCGGGAGTCGAAACAGGGGCTTGCTCCGTTCGCTCCACGCATTGACCCGGCACTGCAGTGCCGCCGGGAACGGTGCACCTCCTATCGCCTTGTTGAAAGAACACGTGAGTAAATAAACACGCTTTGCTCCTGCCGTAGAGGTGGGCGACGCGTTGTTTTGCAAAGTGGTTCTAAAGTAGGGGATTCCACTTCCAAAAAACAGCGCATGTACGAGTCAACGTGTAGCCCATTTTCCTCCCCAACCCAACAATCGACAGCTAGCGTCCACGAGGTTCGTAAAATGTGTGTCCGCTCAATGCGGTCGACGTACGAACCGTCAGGGGACGCGCACGCGCGTGGGTCCTTGCCTCCACGCCACGCGCCAGCGAGGCATACTTACCTGGCAGGGGAGACACCATGATCACGAAGGTGGTTCACCCACGGCGAGGCTCAGCCATTGCACTCCGTGCTTTGCTGACCCGTGCGAATTCCCCAAATGTGGGAATCTCGACTGCATAATTTCTGGTAGTGGGGGACTGCGTTCGCGCTCTCCCCTGATGAAGTGTTGAAAACCAAGTACCTGTGAGCGAGTTTGGCACAAGCTGTGGCCTTGGCGTGTGGTTGTAGCCACTTTACAGAAGCCCAGCTTCAAACCACACCCCCCTCGACGACAGAGGACAAGCACACGTCTTAAAGCCCCAATATAAGGGCAGAGGCCACGCCCCCGGCTTGAAACCACCCCCCAAAGGTGATAAGCCACGCCCACAGCTCCAAACCACGCCGCCATGGTGATAGGCCACGCCCCCAGCTTCAAGCCCCGCCCACCGGATATCAGATCTACAAGCTCATAGAGCTGTGACCTACCGGCTTGTAGATCTGCTGTTTTTCACGCCACAGGGCTTTAAGCCACCCCCCCCCCCCCCCCAGGCCGAAAGGCCACGCCCCCGGCTCCAAACCACGCCCCCCAGGCCACGCCCACAGAGGGGGCGGGGTCAAGGGGTCAAGGGTCAAGTGGGTCAATGCAGCCACTATGGGAAATATTCTATCTGCAGAGGTCAACATGTGTGAATTTTTCAAAGTCCAAAAGTCACCATCTGTGAAAATGACTAAGTCCAGAAGTGAAAACGGCCAAAGATGGGCTTTTGCCCGGCTCTCCACGGGGCCCCGGGGACCCCCCGGCCCCCACCGAGGTGCCCAGCCAGATCCCAGCTAAGCCCTGTACCCGGCTCTCCATCCGAACCCGGGGACCCACTCTTAAGCGCCCCCTGAGGAGTCCAGACCCAAGCCCGCGGGCGTTAGTTCGCCTCGCCCCTGGGGATATAGCTCGTTTTTTTCCAGAGAGCCATGGCACCACAGGCCGAAGTCCGGCCGTGCAAGGGCTCCCTTATTGGGGTGCGAGAGCTGAAAAGATGCCCTGTTGAAGGCCCCCCCACGCCAAACCGGGGCCTTCATAGAGGACGCCACCGGGCCAGGTGGAAGCACAGTGACGCGCAGTTCCGTGTTCGGCAGCCCACACAAGCTTTATAAGTTGTAGCGCCCCCTAGTGCCTCTCTGAAATGTCTGTTTTTTGGGGGATTTTTCTTTTGTTATCATTTTTTTTTTGTTTTCTGTCCATTTCAGCCCCCCAAAAAAAATGTAACATTGTATAATGTTCAACAAGGCCACGCCCCCTATTTCACACATACACACACACACACACACACACACACACACACACACACACACACACACACACACACACACACACACACACACACACACACACACACACACACACACACACACACACACACACTGAATAACCTGACTCAGAGAGTGTGGGGGGTGTATTGCCATGTTGCCAGAAAGCTAAGAGCGTGCGCCGCTGAATGGTTGATCGGCGTGGCTGGCGCCTTTGCCGGCCACGGCGGAGAGAGGTCAGAATTACTCGGGTCTCTCTTCATGACGAATAAGCCTTTCGCCTTTTACTAAAGACTTCCGTGGAGAGGGACATTCATGAGTTATGCATATTTTTGGATGGCCTTGCCCTTTGGACGAGGCCGACTCAGCTGTTGAATGAAACGAGCCGTGGTATGCGGGCGTGTTTGAGGTCGAGGTAGGCGGGAGCGCCTTCGTGTCACTCTGTGGCCTTAACGTCTCGTTGGAGCTACTTTACGGAAGATGACAAAGTATGAGTTGCCGCAGGAAGGCGAGCGGGCAAGACATCAGATCTACGAGCCACGCCCGGAGCTGTAAGCCACGCCCCCAAGCCGATAGGCCACGCCCGCTGCTGTAAGCCACGCCCCTAAGCCGATAAGCCACGCCCGCAGCTGTAAGCCACGCCCACAGCTTCACGAGGGCGACAGGTGGGTGTCACGCCGGGTGAGAATGGAATCAGCGGAGAGTGCGGGCGTTCGGGCAGTCAGTTAAGGGGTTATCGCTTCTCGGCCTTTTGGCTAAGATCAAGTGTAGTATCTGTTCTTATCAGTTTAATATCTGATATGTCCCCTATATGGGGACTACATATTAAACGGATTTATGAACTCGGGAGTCGAAACAGGGGCTTGCTCCGTTCGCTCCACGCATTGACCCGGCACTGCAGTGCCGCCGGGAACGGTGCACCTCCTATCGCCTTGTTGAAAGAACACGTGAGTAAATAAACACGCTTTGCTCCTGCCGTAGAGGTGGGCGACGCGTTGTTTTGCAAAGTGGTTCTAAAGTAGGGGATTCCACTTCCAAAAAACAGCGCATGTACGAGTCAACGTGTAGCCCATTTTCCTCCCCAACCCAACAATCGACAGCTAGCGTCCACGAGGTTCGTAAAATGTGTGTCCGCTCAATGCGGTCGACGTACGAACCGTCAGGGGACGCGCACGCGCGTGGGTCCTTGCCTCCACGCCACGCGCCAGCGAGGCATACTTACCTGGCAGGGGAGACACCATGATCACGAAGGTGGTTCACCCACGGCGAGGCTCAGCCATTGCACTCCGTGCTTTGCTGACCCGTGCGAATTCCCCAAATGTGGGAATCTCGACTGCATAATTTCTGGTAGTGGGGGACTGCGTTCGCGCTCTCCCCTGATGAAGTGTTGAAAACCAAGTACCTGTGAGCGAGTTTGGCACAAGCTGTGGCCTTGGCGTGTGGTTGTAGCCACTTTACAGAAGCCCAGCTTCAAACCACACCCCCCTCGACGACAGAGGACAAGCACACGTCTTAAAGCCCCAATATAAGGGCAGAGGCCACGCCCCCGGCTTGAAACCACCCCCCAAAGGTGATAAGCCACGCCCACAGCTCCAAACCACGCCGCCATGGTGATAGGCCACGCCCCCAGCTTCAAGCCCCGCCCACCGGATATCAGATCTACAAGCTCATAGAGCTGTGACCTACCGGCTTGTAGATCTGCTGTTTTTCACGCCACAGGGCTTTAAGCCACCCCCCCCCCCCCCCCAGGCCGAAAGGCCACGCCCCCGGCTCCAAACCACGCCCCCCAGGCCACGCCCACAGAGGGGGCGGGGTCAAGGGGTCAAGGGTCAAGTGGGTCAATGCAGCCACTATGGGAAATATTCTATCTGCAGAGGTCAACATGTGTGAATTTTTCAAAGTCCAAAAGTCACCATCTGTGAAAATGACTAAGTCCAGAAGTGAAAACGGCCAAAGATGGGCTTTTGCCCGGCTCTCCACGGGGCCCCGGGGACCCCCCGGCCCCCACCGAGGTGCCCAGCCAGATCCCAGCTAAGCCCTGTACCCGGCTCTCCATCCGAACCCGGGGACCCACTCTTAAGCGCCCCCTGAGGAGTCCAGACCCAAGCCCGCGGGCGTTAGTTCGCCTCGCCCCTGGGGATATAGCTCGTTTTTTTCCAGAGAGCCATGGCACCACAGGCCGAAGTCCGGCCGTGCAAGGGCTCCCTTATTGGGGTGCGAGAGCTGAAAAGATGCCCTGTTGAAGGCCCCCCCACGCCAAACCGGGGCCTTCATAGAGGACGCCACCGGGCCAGGTGGAAGCACAGTGACGCGCAGTTCCGTGTTCGGCAGCCCACACAAGCTTTATAAGTTGTAGCGCCCCCTAGTGCCTCTCTGAAATGTCTGTTTTTTGGGGGATTTTTCTTTTGTTATCATTTTTTTTTTGTTTTCTGTCCATTTCAGCCCCCCAAAAAAAATGTAACATTGTATAATGTTCAACAAGGCCACGCTCCCTATTTCACACATACACACACACACACACACACACACACACACACACACACACACACACACACACACACACACACACACACACACACACACACACACACACACACACACACTGAATAACCTGACTCAGAGAGTGTGGGGGGTGTATTGCCATGTTGCCAGAAAGCTAAGAGCGTGCGCCGCTGAATGGTTGATCGGCGTGGCTGGCGCCTTTGCCGGCCACGGCGGAGAGAGGTCAGAATTACTCGGGTCTCTCTTCATGACGAATAAGCCTTTCGCCTTTTACTAAAGACTTCCGTGGAGAGGGACATTCATGAGTTATGCATATTTTTGGATGGCCTTGCCCTTTGGACGAGGCCGACTCAGCTGTTGAATGAAACGAGCCGTGGTATGCGGGCGTGTTTGAGGTCGAGGTAGGCGGGAGCGCCTTCGTGTCACTCTGTGGCCTTAACGTCTCGTTGGAGCTACTTTACGGAAGATGACAAAGTATGAGTTGCCGCAGGAAGGCGAGCGGGCAAGACATCAGATCTACGAGCCACGCCCGGAGCTGTAAGCCACGCCCCCAAGCCGATAGGCCACGCCCGCTGCTGTAAGCCACGCCCCTAAGCCGATAAGCCACGCCCGCAGCTGTAAGCCACGCCCACAGCTTCACGAGGGCGACAGGTGGGTGTCACGCCGGGTGAGAATGGAATCAGCGGAGAGTGCGGGCGTTCGGGCAGTCAGTTAAGGGGTTATCGCTTCTCGGCCTTTTGGCTAAGATCAAGTGTAGTATCTGTTCTTATCAGTTTAATATCTGATATGTCCCCTATATGGGGACTACATATTAAACGGATTTTTGAACTCGGGAGTCGAAACAGGGGCTTGCTCCGTTCGCTCCACGCATTGACCCGGCACTGCAGTGCCGCCGGGAACGGTGCACCTCCTATCGCCTTGTTGAAAGAACACGTGAGTAAATAAACACGCTTTGCTCCTGCCGTAGAGGTGGGCGACGCGTTGTTTTGCAAAGTGGTTCTAAAGTAGGGGATTCCACTTCCAAAAAACAGCGCATGTACGAGTCAACGTGTAGCCCATTTTCCTCCCCAACCCAACAATCGACAGCTAGCGTCCACGAGGTTCGTAAAATGTGTGTCCGCTCAATGCGGTCGACGTACGAACCGTCAGGGGACGCGCACGCGCGTGGGTCCTTGCCTCCACGCCACGCGCCAGCGAGGCATACTTACCTGGCAGGGGAGACACCATGATCACGAAGGTGGTTCACCCACGGCGAGGCTCAGCCATTGCACTCCGTGCTTTGCTGACCCGTGCGAATTCCCCAAATGTGGGAATCTCGACTGCATAATTTCTGGTAGTGGGGGACTGCGTTCGCGCTCTCCCCTGATGAAGTGTTGAAAACCAAGTACCTGTGAGCGAGTTTGGCACAAGCTGTGGCCTTGGCGTGTGGTTGTAGCCACTTTACAGAAGCCCAGCTTCAAACCACACCCCCCTCGACGACAGAGGACAAGCACACGTCTTAAAGCCCCAATATAAGGGCAGAGGCCACGCCCCCGGCTTGAAACCACCCCCCAAAGGTGATAAGCCACGCCCACAGCTCCAAACCACGCCGCCATGGTGATAGGCCACGCCCCCAGCTTCAAGCCCCGCCCACCGGATATCAGATCTACAAGCTCATAGAGCTGTGACCTACCGGCTTGTAGATCTGCTGTTTTTCACGCCACAGGGCTTTAAGCCACCCCCCCCCCCCCCCCAGGCCGAAAGGCCACGCCCCCGGCTCCAAACCACGCCCCCCAGGCCACGCCCACAGAGGGGGCGGGGTCAAGGGGTCAAGGGTCAAGTGGGTCAATGCAGCCACTATGGGAAATATTCTATCTGCAGAGGTCAACATGTGTGAATTTTTCAAAGTCCAAAAGTCACCATCTGTGAAAATGACTAAGTCCAGAAGTGAAAACGGCCAAAGATGGGCTTTTGCCCGGCTCTCCACGGGGCCCCGGGGACCCCCCGGCCCCCACCGAGGTGCCCAGCCAGATCCCAGCTAAGCCCTGTACCCGGCTCTCCATCCGAACCCGGGGACCCACTCTTAAGCGCCCCCTGAGGAGTCCAGACCCAAGCCCGCGGGCGTTAGTTCGCCTCGCCCCTGGGGATATAGCTCGTTTTTTTCCAGAGAGCCATGGCACCACAGGCCGAAGTCCGGCCGTGCAAGGGCTCCCTTATTGGGGTGCGAGAGCTGAAAAGATGCCCTGTTGAAGGCCCCCCCACGCCAAACCGGGGCCTTCATAGAGGACGCCACCGGGCCAGGTGGAAGCACAGTGACGCGCAGTTCCGTGTTCGGCAGCCCACACAAGCTTTATAAGTTGTAGCGCCCCCTAGTGCCTCTCTGAAATGTCTGTTTTTTGGGGGATTTTTCTTTTGTTATCATTTTTTTTTTGTTTTCTGTCCATTTCAGCCCCCCAAAAAAAATGTAACATTGTATAATGTTCAACAAGGCCACGCCCCCTATTTCACACATACACACACACACACACACACACACACACACACACACACACACACACACACACACACACACACACACACACACACACACACACACACACACACACACACACACACACTGAATAACCTGACTCAGAGAGTGTGGGGGGTGTATTGCCATGTTGCCAGAAAGCTAAGAGCGTGCGCCGCTGAATGGTTGATCGGCGTGGCTGGCGCCTTTGCCGGCCACGGCGGAGAGAGGTCAGAATTACTCGGGTCTCTCTTCATGACGAATAAGCCTTTCGCCTTTTACTAAAGACTTCCGTGGAGAGGGACATTCATGAGTTATGCATATTTTTGGATGGCCTTGCCCTTTGGACGAGGCCGACTCAGCTGTTGAATGAAACGAGCCGTGGTATGCGGGCGTGTTTGAGGTCGAGGTAGGCGGGAGCGCCTTCGTGTCACTCTGTGGCCTTAACGTCTCGTTGGAGCTACTTTACGGAAGATGACAAAGTATGAGTTGCCGCAGGAAGGCGAGCGGGCAAGACATCAGATCTACGAGCCACGCCCGGAGCTGTAAGCCACGCCCCCAAGCCGATAGGCCACGCCCGCTGCTGTAAGCCACGCCCCTAAGCCGATAAGCCACGCCCGCAGCTGTAAGCCACGCCCACAGCTTCACGAGGGCGACAGGTGGGTGTCACGCCGGGTGAGAATGGAATCAGCGGAGAGTGCGGGCGTTCGGGCAGTCAGTTAAGGGGTTATCGCTTCTCGGCCTTTTGGCTAAGATCAAGTATATCTGTAGTCGTGCGGTGTATGGGACACAGATATAGGAGATTTAGCTGGAAATCGAGACTGCGATCGCCTCTGGAGATTAGGTTTTAGTTTGAGTCTATTTGTGGCTCAAACTAACCTAGAAATTTAGAGGTTCATTATTCTTTCCTGTTAATAGTTAGGTAAGTCCATCCTGTTCAGTGGGAGGGCCCCTTATACGAATAACAGGAACGCATTGGTCCAGAAGGAATCTTACCAGCCCTCTGTTGGAGTTTAACATCCACCGACCAGTCCAAGGTTTAAGGTAAGCAGTTTTGAGTTCTTTTGTCCCTTTTGGGGCATTTTACCTTTTTACTTTTTATCCTTTTAACCTTTTATCTGGTCTTAGTGTTTTTAGCTGTATATAGTATTTATTAGTTCTTAGTTGTTTATAGGCGCTGGTGCCTCCACCATGTCGGCCTCCCGTGCCGGCATGGCAGGGAGGCACCACACCTTTCGGTTCAACCGCATCGAGGGTACACTCGAGGGTTTTAACAGGCTGGAATTCACAAAGAAGTACATTCTGGGTTATTTAGCATTTTCTGCAAAAGACATCAATTGCATTATTCAACTCCCCATGAATAAAGGCTTTGATGTCAGTTTTCGCACTGCCTCTGTAAAAGCTGATTTTCGTACACGTTATGAGGATGTGAAAGACCAGTTTAAACCCTTTCAAGTGGAAGAGCTGAATGACAACCGAGAAAAATGGGTAACTGTCAGGATGTTTAATGAAACTGTGAAAGAGGGTGACATAAAAGTATGGCTGGGCAGATATTGCTCTGTGCTGGACCAACCTACCAAGGTAGAGGACGCTTATGGCATTTGGGACTGCAGCTGGAGGGTCAAGGTAAAACTTACCTCTGACCCCCAGGGCTACCAAGGCCTGAGGCAGATACCTTCATTGATAGTGTTGGGGGAAAACAGAGGTTACATCTACTATGCAGGTCAACCCAAGCTCTGCCGCAAGTGTGGTGAGCATGGGCACCTGGCAGAGGCATGCAAAAACGTTGTTTGTAGGAAATGTAGATTAATTGGGCATGTGTTTGAAAACTGCCCCAATGGCAAAAGCTGCAATCTCTGTGGAGAGAACAACCACCTCTACAGAAATTGCCCCAAGTCTTTTGCCAACATTGCAAAAAATGGGTCACAGCACGCGCCACAAAATGGCCGAACAAACAATTCGGCTGATGTGGCTAGTGCTGTGGCCAATGTGTCAACTGGTAACACCAATCACCAGAGCCCTCCACAGAGCCCCGCGGTTGGTGGAGAGGAGTCAGGTGAGGCGGGCAGAAGGGAGGAGTCTGTTATCACCCCATCAGAGGGCGCGGTCGAGGTAGATGGGGTTATGCAGACTGGAGGCGGAGCTGGAGAGGAGAGGGCGGAGCCAGAGGAGAGGGACGGTCATGGGACTGCTGTCTCTGAGGAGACCGGCAGTCTAGTGACTGTTCCATCAAGTGAGGAGGAGGAGGAGAGTGGAGACATAGAGAGCTCATCCAGCAACGCCTCCACACCCAATGCCCAGCCAGGTGCAAAAAGGCCAGCGACTGAGCTGTCTCCTCAGGCCCTTGGGCCTGAGGAGAAGAAGGGTAGAGCTGCCTCTTCAGACAGCTCGTCTGTGGGAGTAGGCAGAGTCTACCCGGAAAACAGTTCTCAAAACTCTGAGGTCTTTGCCCATCCGTTGTCACAAGAGATGATCCCCAACGGTGAGTCAACCCCAAAAGACAAAATGCATAACATGAGAATGAGGGAGCCACCTAGTGGGGAGGATGTAGCCAAAAACCTAGCATCTGACAATGAAGATGTTAGGGAAAGGCTATGTCCACAGGTACCTGTACAGAATGTTTAGAGGGCTTTTAACCTGCTGGTTTTTAATCTTTTAAAATGGCTGTACTACTGTTTTTAACCATACTCATGGCTTTCACAATCTCCACCATCAATGTGAGAAGCGTGAGGTCGGGAGTTAGAGCCCAAACTGTTTTATCCGCTCTCAATGCTTTTAAGTGTGATGTGCTTTTATTACAGGAATGTTCGTTGCCCTTTTTAAAGACTTACAGGGAGTGGGAGGAGAAGTGGCCAGCGGGGCCCTCCATATGGAGCGGCTCCAACCACAACCGGTCGGACGGCGTGGCCATTTTAATCAAAAACCCCCACATTCTGGTGAAGGGCAGCACAGTGGTGAGAGACGGGCGGGCTCTTTTAGCACACCTGACCCACTTGGGAAGGGATTTTAACCTCCTTAATGTTTATGGTTTTAACGACAAGAACAGTAGATACGACCTTTTAGAAGACTTGCAGCCCCACATGCTAGGTAGGGATCCTTTAGTGGTAGGAGGGGATTTTAATTGTGTTTTAAGCAGGAAAGATAGGAGAGGAGCGGGGGAGGATTTTAGAGTAGACAAGACGTCGGTTTTATTGCAGGGCATTCGTAGGGATTTTAGACTAGTGGACTGCTTTAAAACCCTGCATCCCAGAGAGGAGGGCTTCACCTGGTGCAGTGGTGACGGCACCAGAGCCTCTCGCATCGATTACGTTTTTACACGGGATTGCCCGCCAACCGATGCTAGATTAACCCCTGTTTTCTTTTCTGATCACGCTATGCTTTCTGTCACCCTTTCACTTCCCTCAGGTGTGACGATAGGGAGGGGTCTGTGGAAACTGAACTGCTCCCTGTTAGAAGACAGGGAGTTAGTTAGCCAGTACAGGGAGCAGTACAGTCAATGGCAGACCCTTCAGGACTGCTACGACTCACGTGCACTCTGGTGGGAGATGGTGAAGGGAAGGACCCAGACTTTCTTTAGGCAGGCAGGTAAGAGAAACAAAGCTAGGGAGGACAGACGCATGTTGGGGCTGCAAAAAAGACTCCAAAGGTATTTTAATTACAACCAGCAGGGCTTTGATTTTAACAATGAAATAAAAGAAGTGAAACAAGAGATGTCAGTTTTATCAGAAAGGAAGAGTCGTGGTGTGATTTTAAGAAGCAGAGAAAGAGAGATAGAGGAGGGGGAGAAGTGTACACGGTATTTTTTTAGAAAGATTGTTAACAGGGGGGAGGGGATGGTAAAGTTAAAGAGGGAAGATGGAGAGGTGGTGGAAGAGGTGGAGGGGATGAAAGAGGTGGTAGAGAGCTTTTATGGAAGGTTGTACACGGAGAAAGACACAGATTTTAACACCATGACGGAGGTTTTAGGGTTTTTAGACAAAACAGTTTCAGACAGCGTGTTTTTAGCCCAGGATTTTACACTTTTAGAGTTAGACAAATGTGTGAAAAGTTTTAAGAAAGGGAAGTCCCCAGGCAACGACGGGCTTCCCTTAGACTTTTATCTAACTTTCTGGGACATTTTAGCACCTGACTTACTGACTGTTTTTAAAGACCTAGAACGACTAGAGCGACTACCCGACAGTTTTAGGCTAGGGATAGTAACTCTATTACATAAGAAAGACGACAAGACTGACCTGAAAAACTGGAGACCGATTACTCTTTTAAACTTTGACTGCAAACTTTTTAGTAAACTTTTAGCATCACGGATGACCAAGGTTTTAGGGGAGGTGATCCACCTGGATCAAGCCTGTGCCTTACCGGGGAGGAGGATCACCGACAACCTCTTGCTGATCCGAGACACCATCTGTTATGCGAGAGACAGAAACATGCGGCTTATAGTCCTAAATTTAGATTTTGAGAAAGCTTTTGATCGAGTCTCGCACCAGTACCTGTTCAAGGTACTGCAAAAACTGGGTTTTCCAGGGCGGTTCATAGCGTGGGTGGGGCTGCTGTACAGAGACATCAGCAGCAGATTTGTTGTTAACGGGCATCTTACAAATGCAGTAGATTTACACTGCGGTGTCCGTCAGGGATGTCCGTTATCCGCCCTCCTCTACATCGCCGCTATCGAACCATTGGCACAGATCTTGAGAAGGGACCAATGGATCAAGGGGGTGAGTATTCCAGGGAGTGGGGGGGATACAGCCAAGTGCTTCTTATACATGGACGACGTCAACATTTTATGCACTGACATTTTATCTGTTGACCGGACGCTGGACTTGACTGACTTTTACGGACGGGCCTCTGGTGCAAAACTCAATAGACAAAAGACCCAAGCCCAGTTTTACGGACCATGGACAGCGACCGACACAACCAGACTTCCACTGACTGTGACCCAGACTGACTTGAAAGTACTGGGGGTAAAATTTGACAGACAGGGTGGGGGTGACACTAATTGGCCAGACCTGATAGGGAAAGTTAGGCAGAGACTGGGATACTGGGGACTTAGAGGACTGACGTTAGAAGGTAAGGTTTTAATCATCAAAGCTGTGATTTTACCCTTGCTTTTAACTGTCTCCTCAGTTTTTATCCCTCCCAGGCGGGTGATTTTAGGTCTGGAACGAGCCATCTTTTATTTCTTGTGGGGATCCAAGTGGGAGAGGCTGAGGAGGGACGTAATGAAGAAGCCGAAGGAGAAGGGGGGGAAAGGAGTCCCGGACCTGTTTTTATTCTTTGGCAGCCTTTACACCGCACTACACATCACACACGCCACAGCCCCATCCAGAGACCACAAAACATCAGCCATGGCAAAATACTGGATGGGGTCTTACCTCAGACACCTACACCTGATCCCAGTTGACCTCACAGTACCAGTGTCTTTTAACCTGCCTCCAGCCTATGCTGTTATAAAAAAGTTTTTACGGCATTTTAACCTGGAACAGGACGTGGATGTTTTAACCGACCACCGCTCTCTTCTCTCTCTTGTGCAGGAGCGGGAAGCAGTGAGTCCAGTGCGCGCGCTCGCAGTCGGCGAGCCCCAGGCAGTGTGGCGCAATGTGAACCATCCTGCCCTCCCCAACAGACTCCGGGACCTGTCCTGGATGGTCGCTCACGACATCCTCCCGGTCAGAGCTGTTATGCACTCCCGGGGCATGGCAGCGCACGCAACGTGTCCCCGTCCAGGTTGTGGCGCACAAGAGACGGTGAGGCACCTGCTCTGGGAGTGTTGCGGTGCTGTAGACCAGTGGGCGGCAGCCGGCTCCCTGATATCTTCCCGTACTCAACCGGTAGGGGGCGTCCTCACAGCCCAGCTGGTGCTGTATGGGGTGGGCCAGGAGCGCCTGGCAAAGGCAGATTACACCGAGCTCTGGCTCACCCTAGCCGCCATCAAAGACGCCATATGGACCACCCGAAACCTACTGGTGAGCAAGCGCAAGCACATCCCCCCCGTGGCTGTGATCCGGATGGCCGCAGCGACGGTCAGAGCGGCCGAAGCTGCAGGCGGCGGGCCCTAGGACACAGCCACACAGAAGCATGGCCTCTGCGCTCATTCGGACGAGGGAGACCGAAGCCCACAGCAAAAAGGTCCGGCCCGCAGGCAGCCTGGCTCTCCAAAGGAGCACAGGGAAGCAGAGGGAGAGGATGTCGTTGACCGGCCGGAGACAGGTCCCGAGAGACCTGACCTGTTGGAGAGGGCAGGGTGGGGAACTAACTTGTTAGGGACTCACCCCGCTCCTGCACACTAAAAAGAAAAACTGAACTGAAAAAAAGAAGAGAAGAGGGTTTTTAACCTCATCCACTTTTAACTGACACTTTTTATGAACTCAAACAAACTGGACACACACTTACACTGACACACACAATGGACTTTTAATGGCTTTTTAACACTCATGTTTTTAACCTGTTTTTCATATCACAATGCATTTTATCTGTATGGGTTTTAAAACTTGGGAGTTTTAAACTGATGCAAAAATGTACAGATTTTAATGCAAATGTTTTATTGATGATGAAATGAATGCAGGTGAATTTTAATGATGAATGAAATGAGTGTTATTATATGTTATTATATTGCCATGAAAGCACACAGCACTTTGAAAAGAAATACCCTTTGTTGCTGAAAAAAAATGTGTATGACAGATGTCTGGAATGTAAACTGATTTAATAAATCATTTCGAAAGAAAAAAATCTGTTCTTATCAGTTTAATATCTGATATGTCCCCTATATGGGGACTACATATTAAACGGATTTATGAACTCGGGAGTCGAAACAGGGGCTTGCTCCGTTCGCTCCACGCATTGACCCGGCACTGCAGTGCCGCCGGGAACGGTGCACCTCCTATCGCCTTGTTGAAAGAACACGTGAGTAAATAAACACGCTTTGCTCCTGCCGTAGAGGTGGGCGACGCGTTGTTTTGCAAAGTGGTTCTAAAGTAGGGGATTCCACTTCCAAAAAACAGCGCATGTACGAGTCAACGTGTAGCCCATTTTCCTCCCCAACCCAACAATCGACAGCTAGCGTCCACGAGGTTCGTAAAATGTGTGTCCGCTCAATGCGGTCGACGTACGAACCGTCAGGGGACGCGCACGCGCGTGGGTCCTTGCCTCCACGCCACGCGCCAGCGAGGCATACTTACCTGGCAGGGGAGACACCATGATCACGAAGGTGGTTCACCCACGGCGAGGCTCAGCCATTGCACTCCGTGCTTTGCTGACCCGTGCGAATTCCCCAAATGTGGGAATCTCGACTGCATAATTTCTGGTAGTGGGGGACTGCGTTCGCGCTCTCCCCTGATGAAGTGTTGAAAACCAAGTACCTGTGAGCGAGTTTGGCACAAGCTGTGGCCTTGGCGTGTGGTTGTAGCCACTTTACAGAAGCCCAGCTTCAAACCACACCCCCCTCGACGACAGAGGACAAGCACACGTCTTAAAGCCCCAATATAAGGGCAGAGGCCACGCCCCCGGCTTGAAACCACCCCCCAAAGGTGATAAGCCACGCCCACAGCTCCAAACCACGCCGCCATGGTGATAGGCCACGCCCCCAGCTTCAAGCCCCGCCCACCGGATATCAGATCTACAAGCTCATAGAGCTGTGACCTACCGGCTTGTAGATCTGCTGTTTTTCACGCCACAGGGCTTTAAGCCACCCCCCCCCCCCCCCCAGGCCGAAAGGCCACGCCCCCGGCTCCAAACCACGCCCCCCAGGCCACGCCCACAGAGGGGGCGGGGTCAAGGGGTCAAGGGTCAAGTGGGTCAATGCAGCCACTATGGGAAATATTCTATCTGCAGAGGTCAACATGTGTGAATTTTTCAAAGTCCAAAAGTCACCATCTGTGAAAATGACTAAGTCCAGAAGTGAAAACGGCCAAAGATGGGCTTTTGCCCGGCTCTCCACGGGGCCCCGGGGACCCCCCGGCCCCCACCGAGGTGCCCAGCCAGATCCCAGCTAAGCCCTGTACCCGGCTCTCCATCCGAACCCGGGGACCCACTCTTAAGCGCCCCCTGAGGAGTCCAGACCCAAGCCCGCGGGCGTTAGTTCGCCTCGCCCCTGGGGATATAGCTCGTTTTTTTCCAGAGAGCCATGGCACCACAGGCCGAAGTCCGGCCGTGCAAGGGCTCCCTTATTGGGGTGCGAGAGCTGAAAAGATGCCCTGTTGAAGGCCCCCCCACGCCAAACCGGGGCCTTCATAGAGGACGCCACCGGGCCAGGTGGAAGCACAGTGACGCGCAGTTCCGTGTTCGGCAGCCCACACAAGCTTTATAAGTTGTAGCGCCCCCTAGTGCCTCTCTGAAATGTCTGTTTTTTGGGGGATTTTTCTTTTGTTATCATTTTTTTTTTGTTTTCTGTCCATTTCAGCCCCCCAAAAAAAATGTAACATTGTATAATGTTCAACAAGGCCACGCTCCCTATTTCACACATACACACACACACACACACACACACACACACACACACACACACACACACACACACACACACACACACACACACACACACACACACACACACACACACACACTGAATAACCTGACTCAGAGAGTGTGGGGGGTGTATTGCCATGTTGCCAGAAAGCTAAGAGCGTGC
This sequence comes from Gymnoscopelus microlampas, assembly GCF_963454915.1. NCBI lineage: Eukaryota > Metazoa > Chordata > Actinopteri > Myctophiformes > Myctophidae > Gymnoscopelus > Gymnoscopelus microlampas. The sequence continues at coordinate 817,732 of NW_028155862.1, read as the reverse complement.
GCCGCTGAATGGTTGATCGGCGTGGCTGGCGCCTTTGCCGGCCACGGCGGAGAGAGGTCAGAATTACTCGGGTCTCTCTTCATGACGAATAAGCCTTTCGCCTTTTACTAAAGACTTCCGTGGAGAGGGACATTCATGAGTTATGCATATTTTTGGATGGCCTTGCCCTTTGGACGAGGCCGACTCAGCTGTTGAATGAAACGAGCCGTGGTATGCGGGCGTGTTTGAGGTCGAGGTAGGCGGGAGCGCCTTCGTGTCACTCTGTGGCCTTAACGTCTCGTTGGAGCTACTTTACGGAAGATGACAAAGTATGAGTTGCCGCAGGAAGGCGAGCGGGCAAGACATCAGATCTACGAGCCACGCCCGGAGCTGTAAGCCACGCCCCCAAGCCGATAGGCCACGCCCGCTGCTGTAAGCCACGCCCCTAAGCCGATAAGCCACGCCCGCAGCTGTAAGCCACGCCCACAGCTTCACGAGGGCGACAGGTGGGTGTCACGCCGGGTGAGAATGGAATCAGCGGAGAGTGCGGGCGTTCGGGCAGTCAGTTAAGGGGTTATCGCTTCTCGGCCTTTTGGCTAAGATCAAGTGTAGTATCTGTTCTTATCAGTTTAATATCTGATATGTCCCCTATATGGGGACTACATATTAAACGGATTTTTGAACTCGGGAGTCGAAACAGGGGCTTGCTCCGTTCGCTCCACGCATTGACCCGGCACTGCAGTGCCGCCGGGAACGGTGCACCTCCTATCGCCTTGTTGAAAGAACACGTGAGTAAATAAACACGCTTTGCTCCTGCCGTAGAGGTGGGCGACGCGTTGTTTTGCAAAGTGGTTCTAAAGTAGGGGATTCCACTTCCAAAAAACAGCGCATGTACGAGTCAACGTGTAGCCCATTTTCCTCCCCAACCCAACAATCGACAGCTAGCGTCCACGAGGTTCGTAAAATGTGTGTCCGCTCAATGCGGTCGACGTACGAACCGTCAGGGGACGCGCACGCGCGTGGGTCCTTGCCTCCACGCCACGCGCCAGCGAGGCATACTTACCTGGCAGGGGAGACACCATGATCACGAAGGTGGTTCACCCACGGCGAGGCTCAGCCATTGCACTCCGTGCTTTGCTGACCCGTGCGAATTCCCCAAATGTGGGAATCTCGACTGCATAATTTCTGGTAGTGGGGGACTGCGTTCGCGCTCTCCCCTGATGAAGTGTTGAAAACCAAGTACCTGTGAGCGAGTTTGGCACAAGCTGTGGCCTTGGCGTGTGGTTGTAGCCACTTTACAGAAGCCCAGCTTCAAACCACACCCCCCTCGACGACAGAGGACAAGCACACGTCTTAAAGCCCCAATATAAGGGCAGAGGCCACGCCCCCGGCTTGAAACCACCCCCCAAAGGTGATAAGCCACGCCCACAGCTCCAAACCACGCCGCCATGGTGATAGGCCACGCCCCCAGCTTCAAGCCCCGCCCACCGGATATCAGATCTACAAGCTCATAGAGCTGTGACCTACCGGCTTGTAGATCTGCTGTTTTTCACGCCACAGGGCTTTAAGCCACCCCCCCCCCCCCCCCAGGCCGAAAGGCCACGCCCCCGGCTCCAAACCACGCCCCCCAGGCCACGCCCACAGAGGGGGCGGGGTCAAGGGGTCAAGGGTCAAGTGGGTCAATGCAGCCACTATGGGAAATATTCTATCTGCAGAGGTCAACATGTGTGAATTTTTCAAAGTCCAAAAGTCACCATCTGTGAAAATGACTAAGTCCAGAAGTGAAAACGGCCAAAGATGGGCTTTTGCCCGGCTCTCCACGGGGCCCCGGGGACCCCCCGGCCCCCACCGAGGTGCCCAGCCAGATCCCAGCTAAGCCCTGTACCCGGCTCTCCATCCGAACCCGGGGACCCACTCTTAAGCGCCCCCTGAGGAGTCCAGACCCAAGCCCGCGGGCGTTAGTTCGCCTCGCCCCTGGGGATATAGCTCGTTTTTTTCCAGAGAGCCATGGCACCACAGGCCGAAGTCCGGCCGTGCAAGGGCTCCCTTATTGGGGTGCGAGAGCTGAAAAGATGCCCTGTTGAAGGCCCCCCCACGCCAAACCGGGGCCTTCATAGAGGACGCCACCGGGCCAGGTGGAAGCACAGTGACGCGCAGTTCCGTGTTCGGCAGCCCACACAAGCTTTATAAGTTGTAGCGCCCCCTAGTGCCTCTCTGAAATGTCTGTTTTTTGGGGGATTTTTCTTTTGTTATCATTTTTTTTTTGTTTTCTGTCCATTTCAGCCCCCCAAAAAAAATGTAACATTGTATAATGTTCAACAAGGCCACGCCCCCTATTTCACACATACACACACACACACACACACACACACACACACACACACACACACACACACACACACACACACACACACACACACACACACACACACACACACACACACACACACACACACACACTGAATAACCTGACTCAGAGAGTGTGGGGGGTGTATTGCCATGTTGCCAGAAAGCTAAGAGCGTGCGCCGCTGAATGGTTGATCGGCGTGGCTGGCGCCTTTGCCGGCCACGGCGGAGAGAGGTCAGAATTACTCGGGTCTCTCTTCATGACGAATAAGCCTTTCGCCTTTTACTAAAGACTTCCGTGGAGAGGGACATTCATGAGTTATGCATATTTTTGGATGGCCTTGCCCTTTGGACGAGGCCGACTCAGCTGTTGAATGAAACGAGCCGTGGTATGCGGGCGTGTTTGAGGTCGAGGTAGGCGGGAGCGCCTTCGTGTCACTCTGTGGCCTTAACGTCTCGTTGGAGCTACTTTACGGAAGATGACAAAGTATGAGTTGCCGCAGGAAGGCGAGCGGGCAAGACATCAGATCTACGAGCCACGCCCGGAGCTGTAAGCCACGCCCCCAAGCCGATAGGCCACGCCCGCTGCTGTAAGCCACGCCCCTAAGCCGATAAGCCACGCCCGCAGCTGTAAGCCACGCCCACAGCTTCACGAGGGCGACAGGTGGGTGTCACGCCGGGTGAGAATGGAATCAGCGGAGAGTGCGGGCGTTCGGGCAGTCAGTTAAGGGGTTATCGCTTCTCGGCCTTTTGGCTAAGATCAAGTGTAGTATCTGTTCTTATCAGTTTAATATCTGATATGTCCCCTATATGGGGACTACATATTAAACGGATTTATGAACTCGGGAGTCGAAACAGGGGCTTGCTCCGTTCGCTCCACGCATTGACCCGGCACTGCAGTGCCGCCGGGAACGGTGCACCTCCTATCGCCTTGTTGAAAGAACACGTGAGTAAATAAACACGCTTTGCTCCTGCCGTAGAGGTGGGCGACGCGTTGTTTTGCAAAGTGGTTCTAAAGTAGGGGATTCCACTTCCAAAAAACAGCGCATGTACGAGTCAACGTGTAGCCCATTTTCCTCCCCAACCCAACAATCGACAGCTAGCGTCCACGAGGTTCGTAAAATGTGTGTCCGCTCAATGCGGTCGACGTACGAACCGTCAGGGGACGCGCACGCGCGTGGGTCCTTGCCTCCACGCCACGCGCCAGCGAGGCATACTTACCTGGCAGGGGAGACACCATGATCACGAAGGTGGTTCACCCACGGCGAGGCTCAGCCATTGCACTCCGTGCTTTGCTGACCCGTGCGAATTCCCCAAATGTGGGAATCTCGACTGCATAATTTCTGGTAGTGGGGGACTGCGTTCGCGCTCTCCCCTGATGAAGTGTTGAAAACCAAGTACCTGTGAGCGAGTTTGGCACAAGCTGTGGCCTTGGCGTGTGGTTGTAGCCACTTTACAGAAGCCCAGCTTCAAACCACACCCCCCTCGACGACAGAGGACAAGCACACGTCTTAAAGCCCCAATATAAGGGCAGAGGCCACGCCCCCGGCTTGAAACCACCCCCCAAAGGTGATAAGCCACGCCCACAGCTCCAAACCACGCCGCCATGGTGATAGGCCACGCCCCCAGCTTCAAGCCCCGCCCACCGGATATCAGATCTACAAGCTCATAGAGCTGTGACCTACCGGCTTGTAGATCTGCTGTTTTTCACGCCACAGGGCTTTAAGCCACCCCCCCCCCCCCCCCCAGGCCGAAAGGCCACGCCCCCGGCTCCAAACCACGCCCCCCAGGCCACGCCCACAGAGGGGGCGGGGTCAAGGGGTCAAGGGTCAAGTGGGTCAATGCAGCCACTATGGGAAATATTCTATCTGCAGAGGTCAACATGTGTGAATTTTTCAAAGTCCAAAAGTCACCATCTGTGAAAATGACTAAGTCCAGAAGTGAAAACGGCCAAAGATGGGCTTTTGCCCGGCTCTCCACGGGGCCCCGGGGACCCCCCGGCCCCCACCGAGGTGCCCAGCCAGATCCCAGCTAAGCCCTGTACCCGGCTCTCCATCCGAACCCGGGGACCCACTCTTAAGCGCCCCCTGAGGAGTCCAGACCCAAGCCCGCGGGCGTTAGTTCGCCTCGCCCCTGGGGATATAGCTCGTTTTTTTCCAGAGAGCCATGGCACCACAGGCCGAAGTCCGGCCGTGCAAGGGCTCCCTTATTGGGGTGCGAGAGCTGAAAAGATGCCCTGTTGAAGGCCCCCCCACGCCAAACCGGGGCCTTCATAGAGGACGCCACCGGGCCAGGTGGAAGCACAGTGACGCGCAGTTCCGTGTTCGGCAGCCCACACAAGCTTTATAAGTTGTAGCGCCCCCTAGTGCCTCTCTGAAATGTCTGTTTTTTGGGGGATTTTTCTTTTGTTATCATTTTTTTTTTGTTTTCTGTCCATTTCAGCCCCCCAAAAAAAATGTAACATTGTATAATGTTCAACAAGGCCACGCTCCCTATTTCACACATACACACACACACACACACACACACACACACACACACACACACACACACACACACACACACACACACACACACACACACACACACACACACACACACACTGAATAACCTGACTCAGAGAGTGTGGGGGGTGTATTGCCATGTTGCCAGAAAGCTAAGAGCGTGCGCCGCTGAATGGTTGATCGGCGTGGCTGGCGCCTTTGCCGGCCACGGCGGAGAGAGGTCAGAATTACTCGGGTCTCTCTTCATGACGAATAAGCCTTTCGCCTTTTACTAAAGACTTCCGTGGAGAGGGACATTCATGAGTTATGCATATTTTTGGATGGCCTTGCCCTTTGGACGAGGCCGACTCAGCTGTTGAATGAAACGAGCCGTGGTATGCGGGCGTGTTTGAGGTCGAGGTAGGCGGGAGCGCCTTCGTGTCACTCTGTGGCCTTAACGTCTCGTTGGAGCTACTTTACGGAAGATGACAAAGTATGAGTTGCCGCAGGAAGGCGAGCGGGCAAGACATCAGATCTACGAGCCACGCCCGGAGCTGTAAGCCACGCCCCCAAGCCGATAGGCCACGCCCGCTGCTGTAAGCCACGCCCCTAAGCCGATAAGCCACGCCCGCAGCTGTAAGCCACGCCCACAGCTTCACGAGGGCGACAGGTGGGTGTCACGCCGGGTGAGAATGGAATCAGCGGAGAGTGCGGGCGTTCGGGCAGTCAGTTAAGGGGTTATCGCTTCTCGGCCTTTTGGCTAAGATCAAGTGTAGTATCTGTTCTTATCAGTTTAATATCTGATATGTCCCCTATATGGGGACTACATATTAAACGGATTTTTGAACTCGGGAGTCGAAACAGGGGCTTGCTCCGTTCGCTCCACGCATTGACCCGGCACTGCAGTGCCGCCGGGAACGGTGCACCTCCTATCGCCTTGTTGAAAGAACACGTGAGTAAATAAACACGCTTTGCTCCTGCCGTAGAGGTGGGCGACGCGTTGTTTTGCAAAGTGGTTCTAAAGTAGGGGATTCCACTTCCAAAAAACAGCGCATGTACGAGTCAACGTGTAGCCCATTTTCCTCCCCAACCCAACAATCGACAGCTAGCGTCCACGAGGTTCGTAAAATGTGTGTCCGCTCAATGCGGTCGACGTACGAACCGTCAGGGGACGCGCACGCGCGTGGGTCCTTGCCTCCACGCCACGCGCCAGCGAGGCATACTTACCTGGCAGGGGAGACACCATGATCACGAAGGTGGTTCACCCACGGCGAGGCTCAGCCATTGCACTCCGTGCTTTGCTGACCCGTGCGAATTCCCCAAATGTGGGAATCTCGACTGCATAATTTCTGGTAGTGGGGGACTGCGTTCGCGCTCTCCCCTGATGAAGTGTTGAAAACCAAGTACCTGTGAGCGAGTTTGGCACAAGCTGTGGCCTTGGCGTGTGGTTGTAGCCACTTTACAGAAGCCCAGCTTCAAACCACACCCCCCTCGACGACAGAGGACAAGCACACGTCTTAAAGCCCCAATATAAGGGCAGAGGCCACGCCCCCGGCTTGAAACCACCCCCCAAAGGTGATAAGCCACGCCCACAGCTCCAAACCACGCCGCCATGGTGATAGGCCACGCCCCCAGCTTCAAGCCCCGCCCACCGGATATCAGATCTACAAGCTCATAGAGCTGTGACCTACCGGCTTGTAGATCTGCTGTTTTTCACGCCACAGGGCTTTAAGCCACCCCCCCCCCCCCCCCAGGCCGAAAGGCCACGCCCCCGGCTCCAAACCACGCCCCCCAGGCCACGCCCACAGAGGGGGCGGGGTCAAGGGGTCAAGGGTCAAGTGGGTCAATGCAGCCACTATGGGAAATATTCTATCTGCAGAGGTCAACATGTGTGAATTTTTCAAAGTCCAAAAGTCACCATCTGTGAAAATGACTAAGTCCAGAAGTGAAAACGGCCAAAGATGGGCTTTTGCCCGGCTCTCCACGGGGCCCCGGGGACCCCCCGGCCCCCACCGAGGTGCCCAGCCAGATCCCAGCTAAGCCCTGTACCCGGCTCTCCATCCGAACCCGGGGACCCACTCTTAAGCGCCCCCTGAGGAGTCCAGACCCAAGCCCGCGGGCGTTAGTTCGCCTCGCCCCTGGGGATATAGCTCGTTTTTTTCCAGAGAGCCATGGCACCACAGGCCGAAGTCCGGCCGTGCAAGGGCTCCCTTATTGGGGTGCGAGAGCTGAAAAGATGCCCTGTTGAAGGCCCCCCCACGCCAAACCGGGGCCTTCATAGAGGACGCCACCGGGCCAGGTGGAAGCACAGTGACGCGCAGTTCCGTGTTCGGCAGCCCACACAAGCTTTATAAGTTGTAGCGCCCCCTAGTGCCTCTCTGAAATGTCTGTTTTTTGGGGGATTTTTCTTTTGTTATCATTTTTTTTTTGTTTTCTGTCCATTTCAGCCCCCCAAAAAAAATGTAACATTGTATAATGTTCAACAAGGCCACGCCCCCTATTTCACACATACACACACACACACACACACACACACACACACACACACACACACACACACACACACACACACACACACACACACACACACACACACACACACACACACACACACACACACACTGAATAACCTGACTCAGAGAGTGTGGGGGGTGTATTGCCATGTTGCCAGAAAGCTAAGAGCGTGCGCCGCTGAATGGTTGATCGGCGTGGCTGGCGCCTTTGCCGGCCACGGCGGAGAGAGGTCAGAATTACTCGGGTCTCTCTTCATGACGAATAAGCCTTTCGCCTTTTACTAAAGACTTCCGTGGAGAGGGACATTCATGAGTTATGCATATTTTTGGATGGCCTTGCCCTTTGGACGAGGCCGACTCAGCTGTTGAATGAAACGAGCCGTGGTATGCGGGCGTGTTTGAGGTCGAGGTAGGCGGGAGCGCCTTCGTGTCACTCTGTGGCCTTAACGTCTCGTTGGAGCTACTTTACGGAAGATGACAAAGTATGAGTTGCCGCAGGAAGGCGAGCGGGCAAGACATCAGATCTACGAGCCACGCCCGGAGCTGTAAGCCACGCCCCCAAGCCGATAGGCCACGCCCGCTGCTGTAAGCCACGCCCCTAAGCCGATAAGCCACGCCCGCAGCTGTAAGCCACGCCCACAGCTTCACGAGGGCGACAGGTGGGTGTCACGCCGGGTGAGAATGGAATCAGCGGAGAGTGCGGGCGTTCGGGCAGTCAGTTAAGGGGTTATCGCTTCTCGGCCTTTTGGCTAAGATCAAGTGTAGTATCTGTTCTTATCAGTTTAATATCTGATATGTCCCCTATATGGGGACTACATATTAAACGGATTTATGAACTCGGGAGTCGAAACAGGGGCTTGCTCCGTTCGCTCCACGCATTGACCCGGCACTGCAGTGCCGCCGGGAACGGTGCACCTCCTATCGCCTTGTTGAAAGAACACGTGAGTAAATAAACACGCTTTGCTCCTGCCGTAGAGGTGGGCGACGCGTTGTTTTGCAAAGTGGTTCTAAAGTAGGGGATTCCACTTCCAAAAAACAGCGCATGTACGAGTCAACGTGTAGCCCATTTTCCTCCCCAACCCAACAATCGACAGCTAGCGTCCACGAGGTTCGTAAAATGTGTGTCCGCTCAATGCGGTCGACGTACGAACCGTCAGGGGACGCGCACGCGCGTGGGTCCTTGCCTCCACGCCACGCGCCAGCGAGGCATACTTACCTGGCAGGGGAGACACCATGATCACGAAGGTGGTTCACCCACGGCGAGGCTCAGCCATTGCACTCCGTGCTTTGCTGACCCGTGCGAATTCCCCAAATGTGGGAATCTCGACTGCATAATTTCTGGTAGTGGGGGACTGCGTTCGCGCTCTCCCCTGATGAAGTGTTGAAAACCAAGTACCTGTGAGCGAGTTTGGCACAAGCTGTGGCCTTGGCGTGTGGTTGTAGCCACTTTACAGAAGCCCAGCTTCAAACCACACCCCCCTCGACGACAGAGGACAAGCACACGTCTTAAAGCCCCAATATAAGGGCAGAGGCCACGCCCCCGGCTTGAAACCACCCCCCAAAGGTGATAAGCCACGCCCACAGCTCCAAACCACGCCGCCATGGTGATAGGCCACGCCCCCAGCTTCAAGCCCCGCCCACCGGATATCAGATCTACAAGCTCATAGAGCTGTGACCTACCGGCTTGTAGATCTGCTGTTTTTCACGCCACAGGGCTTTAAGCCACCCCCCCCCCCCCCCCAGGCCGAAAGGCCACGCCCCCGGCTCCAAACCACGCCCCCCAGGCCACGCCCACAGAGGGGGCGGGGTCAAGGGGTCAAGGGTCAAGTGGGTCAATGCAGCCACTATGGGAAATATTCTATCTGCAGAGGTCAACATGTGTGAATTTTTCAAAGTCCAAAAGTCACCATCTGTGAAAATGACTAAGTCCAGAAGTGAAAACGGCCAAAGATGGGCTTTTGCCCGGCTCTCCACGGGGCCCCGGGGACCCCCCGGCCCCCACCGAGGTGCCCAGCCAGATCCCAGCTAAGCCCTGTACCCGGCTCTCCATCCGAACCCGGGGACCCACTCTTAAGCGCCCCCTGAGGAGTCCAGACCCAAGCCCGCGGGCGTTAGTTCGCCTCGCCCCTGGGGATATAGCTCGTTTTTTTCCAGAGAGCCATGGCACCACAGGCCGAAGTCCGGCCGTGCAAGGGCTCCCTTATTGGGGTGCGAGAGCTGAAAAGATGCCCTGTTGAAGGCCCCCCCACGCCAAACCGGGGCCTTCATAGAGGACGCCACCGGGCCAGGTGGAAGCACAGTGACGCGCAGTTCCGTGTTCGGCAGCCCACACAAGCTTTATAAGTTGTAGCGCCCCCTAGTGCCTCTCTGAAATGTCTGTTTTTTGGGGGATTTTTCTTTTGTTATCATTTTTTTTTTGTTTTCTGTCCATTTCAGCCCCCCAAAAAAAATGTAACATTGTATAATGTTCAACAAGGCCACGCTCCCTATTTCACACATACACACACACACACACACACACACACACACACACACACACACACACACACACACACACACACACACACACACACACACACACACACACACACACACACTGAATAACCTGACTCAGAGAGTGTGGGGGGTGTATTGCCATGTTGCCAGAAAGCTAAGAGCGTGCGCCGCTGAATGGTTGATCGGCGTGGCTGGCGCCTTTGCCGGCCACGGCGGAGAGAGGTCAGAATTACTCGGGTCTCTCTTCATGACGAATAAGCCTTTCGCCTTTTACTAAAGACTTCCGTGGAGAGGGACATTCATGAGTTATGCATATTTTTGGATGGCCTTGCCCTTTGGACGAGGCCGACTCAGCTGTTGAATGAAACGAGCCGTGGTATGCGGGCGTGTTTGAGGTCGAGGTAGGCGGGAGCGCCTTCGTGTCACTCTGTGGCCTTAACGTCTCGTTGGAGCTACTTTACGGAAGATGACAAAGTATGAGTTGCCGCAGGAAGGCGAGCGGGCAAGACATCAGATCTACGAGCCACGCCCGGAGCTGTAAGCCACGCCCCCAAGCCGATAGGCCACGCCCGCTGCTGTAAGCCACGCCCCTAAGCCGATAAGCCACGCCCGCAGCTGTAAGCCACGCCCACAGCTTCACGAGGGCGACAGGTGGGTGTCACGCCGGGTGAGAATGGAATCAGCGGAGAGTGCGGGCGTTCGGGCAGTCAGTTAAGGGGTTATCGCTTCTCGGCCTTTTGGCTAAGATCAAGTGTAGTATCTGTTCTTATCAGTTTAATATCTGATATGTCCCCTATATGGGGACTACATATTAAACGGATTTTTGAACTCGGGAGTCGAAACAGGGGCTTGCTCCGTTCGCTCCACGCATTGACCCGGCACTGCAGTGCCGCCGGGAACGGTGCACCTCCTATCGCCTTGTTGAAAGAACACGTGAGTAAATAAACACGCTTTGCTCCTGCCGTAGAGGTGGGCGACGCGTTGTTTTGCAAAGTGGTTCTAAAGTAGGGGATTCCACTTCCAAAAAACAGCGCATGTACGAGTCAACGTGTAGCCCATTTTCCTCCCCAACCCAACAATCGACAGCTAGCGTCCACGAGGTTCGTAAAATGTGTGTCCGCTCAATGCGGTCGACGTACGAACCGTCAGGGGACGCGCACGCGCGTGGGTCCTTGCCTCCACGCCACGCGCCAGCGAGGCATACTTACCTGGCAGGGGAGACACCATGATCACGAAGGTGGTTCACCCACGGCGAGGCTCAGCCATTGCACTCCGTGCTTTGCTGACCCGTGCGAATTCCCCAAATGTGGGAATCTCGACTGCATAATTTCTGGTAGTGGGGGACTGCGTTCGCGCTCTCCCCTGATGAAGTGTTGAAAACCAAGTACCTGTGAGCGAGTTTGGCACAAGCTGTGGCCTTGGCGTGTGGTTGTAGCCACTTTACAGAAGCCCAGCTTCAAACCACACCCCCCTCGACGACAGAGGACAAGCACACGTCTTAAAGCCCCAATATAAGGGCAGAGGCCACGCCCCCGGCTTGAAACCACCCCCCAAAGGTGATAAGCCACGCCCACAGCTCCAAACCACGCCGCCATGGTGATAGGCCACGCCCCCAGCTTCAAGCCCCGCCCACCGGATATCAGATCTACAAGCTCATAGAGCTGTGACCTACCGGCTTGTAGATCTGCTGTTTTTCACGCCACAGGGCTTTAAGCCACCCCCCCCCCCCCCCCAGGCCGAAAGGCCACGCCCCCGGCTCCAAACCACGCCCCCCAGGCCACGCCCACAGAGGGGGCGGGGTCAAGGGGTCAAGGGTCAAGTGGGTCAATGCAGCCACTATGGGAAATATTCTATCTGCAGAGGTCAACATGTGTGAATTTTTCAAAGTCCAAAAGTCACCATCTGTGAAAATGACTAAGTCCAGAAGTGAAAACGGCCAAAGATGGGCTTTTGCCCGGCTCTCCACGGGGCCCCGGGGACCCCCCGGCCCCCACCGAGGTGCCCAGCCAGATCCCAGCTAAGCCCTGTACCCGGCTCTCCATCCGAACCCGGGGACCCACTCTTAAGCGCCCCCTGAGGAGTCCAGACCCAAGCCCGCGGGCGTTAGTTCGCCTCGCCCCTGGGGATATAGCTCGTTTTTTTCCAGAGAGCCATGGCACCACAGGCCGAAGTCCGGCCGTGCAAGGGCTCCCTTATTGGGGTGCGAGAGCTGAAAAGATGCCCTGTTGAAGGCCCCCCCACGCCAAACCGGGGCCTTCATAGAGGACGCCACCGGGCCAGGTGGAAGCACAGTGACGCGCAGTTCCGTGTTCGGCAGCCCACACAAGCTTTATAAGTTGTAGCGCCCCCTAGTGCCTCTCTGAAATGTCTGTTTTTTGGGGGATTTTTCTTTTGTTATCATTTTTTTTTTGTTTTCTGTCCATTTCAGCCCCCCAAAAAAAATGTAACATTGTATAATGTTCAACAAGGCCACGCCCCCTATTTCACACATACACACACACACACACACACACACACACACACACACACACACACACACACACACACACACACACACACACACACACACACACACACACACACACACACACACACACACACACTGAATAACCTGACTCAGAGAGTGTGGGGGGTGTATTGCCATGTTGCCAGAAAGCTAAGAGCGTGCGCCGCTGAATGGTTGATCGGCGTGGCTGGCGCCTTTGCCGGCCACGGCGGAGAGAGGTCAGAATTACTCGGGTCTCTCTTCATGACGAATAAGCCTTTCGCCTTTTACTAAAGACTTCCGTGGAGAGGGACATTCATGAGTTATGCATATTTTTGGATGGCCTTGCCCTTTGGACGAGGCCGACTCAGCTGTTGAATGAAACGAGCCGTGGTATGCGGGCGTGTTTGAGGTCGAGGTAGGCGGGAGCGCCTTCGTGTCACTCTGTGGCCTTAACGTCTCGTTGGAGCTACTTTACGGAAGATGACAAAGTATGAGTTGCCGCAGGAAGGCGAGCGGGCAAGACATCAGATCTACGAGCCACGCCCGGAGCTGTAAGCCACGCCCCCAAGCCGATAGGCCACGCCCGCTGCTGTAAGCCACGCCCCTAAGCCGATAAGCCACGCCCGCAGCTGTAAGCCACGCCCACAGCTTCACGAGGGCGACAGGTGGGTGTCACGCCGGGTGAGAATGGAATCAGCGGAGAGTGCGGGCGTTCGGGCAGTCAGTTAAGGGGTTATCGCTTCTCGGCCTTTTGGCTAAGATCAAGTGTAGTATCTGTTCTTATCAGTTTAATATCTGATATGTCCCCTATATGGGGACTACATATTAAACGGATTTATGAACTCGGGAGTCGAAACAGGGGCTTGCTCCGTTCGCTCCACGCATTGACCCGGCACTGCAGTGCCGCCGGGAACGGTGCACCTCCTATCGCCTTGTTGAAAGAACACGTGAGTAAATAAACACGCTTTGCTCCTGCCGTAGAGGTGGGCGACGCGTTGTTTTGCAAAGTGGTTCTAAAGTAGGGGATTCCACTTCCAAAAAACAGCGCATGTACGAGTCAACGTGTAGCCCATTTTCCTCCCCAACCCAACAATCGACAGCTAGCGTCCACGAGGTTCGTAAAATGTGTGTCCGCTCAATGCGGTCGACGTACGAACCGTCAGGGGACGCGCACGCGCGTGGGTCCTTGCCTCCACGCCACGCGCCAGCGAGGCATACTTACCTGGCAGGGGAGACACCATGATCACGAAGGTGGTTCACCCACGGCGAGGCTCAGCCATTGCACTCCGTGCTTTGCTGACCCGTGCGAATTCCCCAAATGTGGGAATCTCGACTGCATAATTTCTGGTAGTGGGGGACTGCGTTCGCGCTCTCCCCTGATGAAGTGTTGAAAACCAAGTACCTGTGAGCGAGTTTGGCACAAGCTGTGGCCTTGGCGTGTGGTTGTAGCCACTTTACAGAAGCCCAGCTTCAAACCACACCCCCCTCGACGACAGAGGACAAGCACACGTCTTAAAGCCCCAATATAAGGGCAGAGGCCACGCCCCCGGCTTGAAACCACCCCCCAAAGGTGATAAGCCACGCCCACAGCTCCAAACCACGCCGCCATGGTGATAGGCCACGCCCCCAGCTTCAAGCCCCGCCCACCGGATATCAGATCTACAAGCTCATAGAGCTGTGACCTACCGGCTTGTAGATCTGCTGTTTTTCACGCCACAGGGCTTTAAGCCACCCCCCCCCCCCCCCCAGGCCGAAAGGCCACGCCCCCGGCTCCAAACCACGCCCCCCAGGCCACGCCCACAGAGGGGGCGGGGTCAAGGGGTCAAGGGTCAAGTGGGTCAATGCAGCCACTATGGGAAATATTCTATCTGCAGAGGTCAACATGTGTGAATTTTTCAAAGTCCAAAAGTCACCATCTGTGAAAATGACTAAGTCCAGAAGTGAAAACGGCCAAAGATGGGCTTTTGCCCGGCTCTCCACGGGGCCCCGGGGACCCCCCGGCCCCCACCGAGGTGCCCAGCCAGATCCCAGCTAAGCCCTGTACCCGGCTCTCCATCCGAACCCGGGGACCCACTCTTAAGCGCCCCCTGAGGAGTCCAGACCCAAGCCCGCGGGCGTTAGTTCGCCTCGCCCCTGGGGATATAGCTCGTTTTTTTCCAGAGAGCCATGGCACCACAGGCCGAAGTCCGGCCGTGCAAGGGCTCCCTTATTGGGGTGCGAGAGCTGAAAAGATGCCCTGTTGAAGGCCCCCCCACGCCAAACCGGGGCCTTCATAGAGGACGCCACCGGGCCAGGTGGAAGCACAGTGACGCGCAGTTCCGTGTTCGGCAGCCCACACAAGCTTTATAAGTTGTAGCGCCCCCTAGTGCCTCTCTGAAATGTCTGTTTTTTGGGGGATTTTTCTTTTGTTATCATTTTTTTTTTGTTTTCTGTCCATTTCAGCCCCCCAAAAAAAATGTAACATTGTATAATGTTCAACAAGGCCACGCCCCCTATTTCACACATACACACACACACACACACACACACACACACACACACACACACACACACACACACACACACACACACACACACACACACACACACACACACACACACACACACACACACACACACTGAATAACCTGACTCAGAGAGTGTGGGGGGTGTATTGCCATGTTGCCAGAAAGCTAAGAGCGTGCGCCGCTGAATGGTTGATCGGCGTGGCTGGCGCCTTTGCCGGCCACGGCGGAGAGAGGTCAGAATTACTCGGGTCTCTCTTCATGACGAATAAGCCTTTCGCCTTTTACTAAAGACTTCCGTGGAGAGGGACATTCATGAGTTATGCATATTTTTGGATGGCCTTGCCCTTTGGACGAGGCCGACTCAGCTGTTGAATGAAACGAGCCGTGGTATGCGGGCGTGTTTGAGGTCGAGGTAGGCGGGAGCGCCTTCGTGTCACTCTGTGGCCTTAACGTCTCGTTGGAGCTACTTTACGGAAGATGACAAAGTATGAGTTGCCGCAGGAAGGCGAGCGGGCAAGACATCAGATCTACGAGCCACGCCCGGAGCTGTAAGCCACGCCCCCAAGCCGATAGGCCACGCCCGCTGCTGTAAGCCACGCCCCTAAGCCGATAAGCCACGCCCGCAGCTGTAAGCCACGCCCACAGCTTCACGAGGGCGACAGGTGGGTGTCACGCCGGGTGAGAATGGAATCAGCGGAGAGTGCGGGCGTTCGGGCAGTCAGTTAAGGGGTTATCGCTTCTCGGCCTTTTGGCTAAGATCAAGTGTAGTATCTGTTCTTATCAGTTTAATATCTGATATGTCCCCTATATGGGGACTACATATTAAACGGATTTATGAACTCGGGAGTCGAAACAGGGGCTTGCTCCGTTCGCTCCACGCATTGACCCGGCACTGCAGTGCCGCCGGGAACGGTGCACCTCCTATCGCCTTGTTGAAAGAACACGTGAGTAAATAAACACGCTTTGCTCCTGCCGTAGAGGTGGGCGACGCGTTGTTTTGCAAAGTGGTTCTAAAGTAGGGGATTCCACTTCCAAAAAACAGCGCATGTACGAGTCAACGTGTAGCCCATTTTCCTCCCCAACCCAACAATCGACAGCTAGCGTCCACGAGGTTCGTAAAATGTGTGTCCGCTCAATGCGGTCGACGTACGAACCGTCAGGGGACGCGCACGCGCGTGGGTCCTTGCCTCCACGCCACGCGCCAGCGAGGCATACTTACCTGGCAGGGGAGACACCATGATCACGAAGGTGGTTCACCCACGGCGAGGCTCAGCCATTGCACTCCGTGCTTTGCTGACCCGTGCGAATTCCCCAAATGTGGGAATCTCGACTGCATAATTTCTGGTAGTGGGGGACTGCGTTCGCGCTCTCCCCTGATGAAGTGTTGAAAACCAAGTACCTGTGAGCGAGTTTGGCACAAGCTGTGGCCTTGGCGTGTGGTTGTAGCCACTTTACAGAAGCCCAGCTTCAAACCACACCCCCCTCGACGACAGAGGACAAGCACACGTCTTAAAGCCCCAATATAAGGGCAGAGGCCACGCCCCCGGCTTGAAACCACCCCCCAAAGGTGATAAGCCACGCCCACAGCTCCAAACCACGCCGCCATGGTGATAGGCCACGCCCCCAGCTTCAAGCCCCGCCCACCGGATATCAGATCTACAAGCTCATAGAGCTGTGACCTACCGGCTTGTAGATCTGCTGTTTTTCACGCCACAGGGCTTTAAGCCACCCCCCCCCCCCCCCCAGGCCGAAAGGCCACGCCCCCGGCTCCAAACCACGCCCCCCAGGCCACGCCCACAGAGGGGGCGGGGTCAAGGGGTCAAGGGTCAAGTGGGTCAATGCAGCCACTATGGGAAATATTCTATCTGCAGAGGTCAACATGTGTGAATTTTTCAAAGTCCAAAAGTCACCATCTGTGAAAATGACTAAGTCCAGAAGTGAAAACGGCCAAAGATGGGCTTTTGCCCGGCTCTCCACGGGGCCCCGGGGACCCCCCGGCCCCCACCGAGGTGCCCAGCCAGATCCCAGCTAAGCCCTGTACCCGGCTCTCCATCCGAACCCGGGGACCCACTCTTAAGCGCCCCCTGAGGAGTCCAGACCCAAGCCCGCGGGCGTTAGTTCGCCTCGCCCCTGGGGATATAGCTCGTTTTTTTCCAGAGAGCCATGGCACCACAGGCCGAAGTCCGGCCGTGCAAGGGCTCCCTTATTGGGGTGCGAGAGCTGAAAAGATGCCCTGTTGAAGGCCCCCCCACGCCAAACCGGGGCCTTCATAGAGGACGCCACCGGGCCAGGTGGAAGCACAGTGACGCGCAGTTCCGTGTTCGGCAGCCCACACAAGCTTTATAAGTTGTAGCGCCCCCTAGTGCCTCTCTGAAATGTCTGTTTTTTGGGGGATTTTTCTTTTGTTATCATTTTTTTTTTGTTTTCTGTCCATTTCAGCCCCCCAAAAAAAATGTAACATTGTATAATGTTCAACAAGGCCACGCTCCCTATTTCACACATACACACACACACACACACACACACACACACACACACACACACACACACACACACACACACACACACACACACACACACACACACACACACACACACACTGAATAACCTGACTCAGAGAGTGTGGGGGGTGTATTGCCATGTTGCCAGAAAGCTAAGAGCGTGCGCCGCTGAATGGTTGATCGGCGTGGCTGGCGCCTTTGCCGGCCACGGCGGAGAGAGGTCAGAATTACTCGGGTCTCTCTTCATGACGAATAAGCCTTTCGCCTTTTACTAAAGACTTCCGTGGAGAGGGACATTCATGAGTTATGCATATTTTTGGATGGCCTTGCCCTTTGGACGAGGCCGACTCAGCTGTTGAATGAAACGAGCCGTGGTATGCGGGCGTGTTTGAGGTCGAGGTAGGCGGGAGCGCCTTCGTGTCACTCTGTGGCCTTAACGTCTCGTTGGAGCTACTTTACGGAAGATGACAAAGTATGAGTTGCCGCAGGAAGGCGAGCGGGCAAGACATCAGATCTACGAGCCACGCCCGGAGCTGTAAGCCACGCCCCCAAGCCGATAGGCCACGCCCGCTGCTGTAAGCCACGCCCCTAAGCCGATAAGCCACGCCCGCAGCTGTAAGCCACGCCCACAGCTTCACGAGGGCGACAGGTGGGTGTCACGCCGGGTGAGAATGGAATCAGCGGAGAGTGCGGGCGTTCGGGCAGTCAGTTAAGGGGTTATCGCTTCTCGGCCTTTTGGCTAAGATCAAGTGTAGTATCTGTTCTTATCAGTTTAATATCTGATATGTCCCCTATATGGGGACTACATATTAAACGGATTTTTGAACTCGGGAGTCGAAACAGGGGCTTGCTCCGTTCGCTCCACGCATTGACCCGGCACTGCAGTGCCGCCGGGAACGGTGCACCTCCTATCGCCTTGTTGAAAGAACACGTGAGTAAATAAACACGCTTTGCTCCTGCCGTAGAGGTGGGCGACGCGTTGTTTTGCAAAGTGGTTCTAAAGTAGGGGATTCCACTTCCAAAAAACAGCGCATGTACGAGTCAACGTGTAGCCCATTTTCCTCCCCAACCCAACAATCGACAGCTAGCGTCCACGAGGTTCGTAAAATGTGTGTCCGCTCAATGCGGTCGACGTACGAACCGTCAGGGGACGCGCACGCGCGTGGGTCCTTGCCTCCACGCCACGCGCCAGCGAGGCATACTTACCTGGCAGGGGAGACACCATGATCACGAAGGTGGTTCACCCACGGCGAGGCTCAGCCATTGCACTCCGTGCTTTGCTGACCCGTGCGAATTCCCCAAATGTGGGAATCTCGACTGCATAATTTCTGGTAGTGGGGGACTGCGTTCGCGCTCTCCCCTGATGAAGTGTTGAAAACCAAGTACCTGTGAGCGAGTTTGGCACAAGCTGTGGCCTTGGCGTGTGGTTGTAGCCACTTTACAGAAGCCCAGCTTCAAACCACACCCCCCTCGACGACAGAGGACAAGCACACGTCTTAAAGCCCCAATATAAGGGCAGAGGCCACGCCCCCGGCTTGAAACCACCCCCCAAAGGTGATAAGCCACGCCCACAGCTCCAAACCACGCCGCCATGGTGATAGGCCACGCCCCCAGCTTCAAGCCCCGCCCACCGGATATCAGATCTACAAGCTCATAGAGCTGTGACCTACCGGCTTGTAGATCTGCTGTTTTTCACGCCACAGGGCTTTAAGCCACCCCCCCCCCCCCCCCAGGCCGAAAGGCCACGCCCCCGGCTCCAAACCACGCCCCCCAGGCCACGCCCACAGAGGGGGCGGGGTCAAGGGGTCAAGGGTCAAGTGGGTCAATGCAGCCACTATGGGAAATATTCTATCTGCAGAGGTCAACATGTGTGAATTTTTCAAAGTCCAAAAGTCACCATCTGTGAAAATGACTAAGTCCAGAAGTGAAAACGGCCAAAGATGGGCTTTTGCCCGGCTCTCCACGGGGCCCCGGGGACCCCCCGGCCCCCACCGAGGTGCCCAGCCAGATCCCAGCTAAGCCCTGTACCCGGCTCTCCATCCGAACCCGGGGACCCACTCTTAAGCGCCCCCTGAGGAGTCCAGACCCAAGCCCGCGGGCGTTAGTTCGCCTCGCCCCTGGGGATATAGCTCGTTTTTTTCCAGAGAGCCATGGCACCACAGGCCGAAGTCCGGCCGTGCAAGGGCTCCCTTATTGGGGTGCGAGAGCTGAAAAGATGCCCTGTTGAAGGCCCCCCCACGCCAAACCGGGGCCTTCATAGAGGACGCCACCGGGCCAGGTGGAAGCACAGTGACGCGCAGTTCCGTGTTCGGCAGCCCACACAAGCTTTATAAGTTGTAGCGCCCCCTAGTGCCTCTCTGAAATGTCTGTTTTTTGGGGGATTTTTCTTTTGTTATCATTTTTTTTTTGTTTTCTGTCCATTTCAGCCCCCCAAAAAAAATGTAACATTGTATAATGTTCAACAAGGCCACGCCCCCTATTTCACACATACACACACACACACACACACACACACACACACACACACACACACACACACACACACACACACACACACACACACACACACACACACACACACACACACACACACACACACACTGAATAACCTGACTCAGAGAGTGTGGGGGGTGTATTGCCATGTTGCCAGAAAGCTAAGAGCGTGCGCCGCTGAATGGTTGATCGGCGTGGCTGGCGCCTTTGCCGGCCACGGCGGAGAGAGGTCAGAATTACTCGGGTCTCTCTTCATGACGAATAAGCCTTTCGCCTTTTACTAAAGACTTCCGTGGAGAGGGACATTCATGAGTTATGCATATTTTTGGATGGCCTTGCCCTTTGGACGAGGCCGACTCAGCTGTTGAATGAAACGAGCCGTGGTATGCGGGCGTGTTTGAGGTCGAGGTAGGCGGGAGCGCCTTCGTGTCACTCTGTGGCCTTAACGTCTCGTTGGAGCTACTTTACGGAAGATGACAAAGTATGAGTTGCCGCAGGAAGGCGAGCGGGCAAGACATCAGATCTACGAGCCACGCCCGGAGCTGTAAGCCACGCCCCCAAGCCGATAGGCCACGCCCGCTGCTGTAAGCCACGCCCCTAAGCCGATAAGCCACGCCCGCAGCTGTAAGCCACGCCCACAGCTTCACGAGGGCGACAGGTGGGTGTCACGCCGGGTGAGAATGGAATCAGCGGAGAGTGCGGGCGTTCGGGCAGTCAGTTAAGGGGTTATCGCTTCTCGGCCTTTTGGCTAAGATCAAGTGTAGTATCTGTTCTTATCAGTTTAATATCTGATATGTCCCCTATATGGGGACTACATATTAAACGGATTTATGAACTCGGGAGTCGAAACAGGGGCTTGCTCCGTTCGCTCCACGCATTGACCCGGCACTGCAGTGCCGCCGGGAACGGTGCACCTCCTATCGCCTTGTTGAAAGAACACGTGAGTAAATAAACACGCTTTGCTCCTGCCGTAGAGGTGGGCGACGCGTTGTTTTGCAAAGTGGTTCTAAAGTAGGGGATTCCACTTCCAAAAAACAGCGCATGTACGAGTCAACGTGTAGCCCATTTTCCTCCCCAACCCAACAATCGACAGCTAGCGTCCACGAGGTTCGTAAAATGTGTGTCCGCTCAATGCGGTCGACGTACGAACCGTCAGGGGACGCGCACGCGCGTGGGTCCTTGCCTCCACGCCACGCGCCAGCGAGGCATACTTACCTGGCAGGGGAGACACCATGATCACGAAGGTGGTTCACCCACGGCGAGGCTCAGCCATTGCACTCCGTGCTTTGCTGACCCGTGCGAATTCCCCAAATGTGGGAATCTCGACTGCATAATTTCTGGTAGTGGGGGACTGCGTTCGCGCTCTCCCCTGATGAAGTGTTGAAAACCAAGTACCTGTGAGCGAGTTTGGCACAAGCTGTGGCCTTGGCGTGTGGTTGTAGCCACTTTACAGAAGCCCAGCTTCAAACCACACCCCCCTCGACGACAGAGGACAAGCACACGTCTTAAAGCCCCAATATAAGGGCAGAGGCCACGCCCCCGGCTTGAAACCACCCCCCAAAGGTGATAAGCCACGCCCACAGCTCCAAACCACGCCGCCATGGTGATAGGCCACGCCCCCAGCTTCAAGCCCCGCCCACCGGATATCAGATCTACAAGCTCATAGAGCTGTGACCTACCGGCTTGTAGATCTGCTGTTTTTCACGCCACAGGGCTTTAAGCCACCCCCCCCCCCCCCCCAGGCCGAAAGGCCACGCCCCCGGCTCCAAACCACGCCCCCCAGGCCACGCCCACAGAGGGGGCGGGGTCAAGGGGTCAAGGGTCAAGTGGGTCAATGCAGCCACTATGGGAAATATTCTATCTGCAGAGGTCAACATGTGTGAATTTTTCAAAGTCCAAAAGTCACCATCTGTGAAAATGACTAAGTCCAGAAGTGAAAACGGCCAAAGATGGGCTTTTGCCCGGCTCTCCACGGGGCCCCGGGGACCCCCCGGCCCCCACCGAGGTGCCCAGCCAGATCCCAGCTAAGCCCTGTACCCGGCTCTCCATCCGAACCCGGGGACCCACTCTTAAGCGCCCCCTGAGGAGTCCAGACCCAAGCCCGCGGGCGTTAGTTCGCCTCGCCCCTGGGGATATAGCTCGTTTTTTTCCAGAGAGCCATGGCACCACAGGCCGAAGTCCGGCCGTGCAAGGGCTCCCTTATTGGGGTGCGAGAGCTGAAAAGATGCCCTGTTGAAGGCCCCCCCACGCCAAACCGGGGCCTTCATAGAGGACGCCACCGGGCCAGGTGGAAGCACAGTGACGCGCAGTTCCGTGTTCGGCAGCCCACACAAGCTTTATAAGTTGTAGCGCCCCCTAGTGCCTCTCTGAAATGTCTGTTTTTTGGGGGATTTTTCTTTTGTTATCATTTTTTTTTTGTTTTCTGTCCATTTCAGCCCCCCAAAAAAAATGTAACATTGTATAATGTTCAACAAGGCCACGCCCCCTATTTCACACATACACACACACACACACACACACACACACACACACACACACACACACACACACACACACACACACACACACACACACACACACACACACACACACACACACACACACACACACACTGAATAACCTGACTCAGAGAGTGTGGGGGGTGTATTGCCATGTTGCCAGAAAGCTAAGAGCGTGCGCCGCTGAATGGTTGATCGGCGTGGCTGGCGCCTTTGCCGGCCACGGCGGAGAGAGGTCAGAATTACTCGGGTCTCTCTTCATGACGAATAAGCCTTTCGCCTTTTACTAAAGACTTCCGTGGAGAGGGACATTCATGAGTTATGCATATTTTTGGATGGCCTTGCCCTTTGGACGAGGCCGACTCAGCTGTTGAATGAAACGAGCCGTGGTATGCGGGCGTGTTTGAGGTCGAGGTAGGCGGGAGCGCCTTCGTGTCACTCTGTGGCCTTAACGTCTCGTTGGAGCTACTTTACGGAAGATGACAAAGTATGAGTTGCCGCAGGAAGGCGAGCGGGCAAGACATCAGATCTACGAGCCACGCCCGGAGCTGTAAGCCACGCCCCCAAGCCGATAGGCCACGCCCGCTGCTGTAAGCCACGCCCCTAAGCCGATAAGCCACGCCCGCAGCTGTAAGCCACGCCCACAGCTTCACGAGGGCGACAGGTGGGTGTCACGCCGGGTGAGAATGGAATCAGCGGAGAGTGCGGGCGTTCGGGCAGTCAGTTAAGGGGTTATCGCTTCTCGGCCTTTTGGCTAAGATCAAGTGTAGTATCTGTTCTTATCAGTTTAATATCTGATATGTCCCCTATATGGGGACTACATATTAAACGGATTTATGAACTCGGGAGTCGAAACAGGGGCTTGCTCCGTTCGCTCCACGCATTGACCCGGCACTGCAGTGCCGCCGGGAACGGTGCACCTCCTATCGCCTTGTTGAAAGAACACGTGAGTAAATAAACACGCTTTGCTCCTGCCGTAGAGGTGGGCGACGCGTTGTTTTGCAAAGTGGTTCTAAAGTAGGGGATTCCACTTCCAAAAAACAGCGCATGTACGAGTCAACGTGTAGCCCATTTTCCTCCCCAACCCAACAATCGACAGCTAGCGTCCACGAGGTTCGTAAAATGTGTGTCCGCTCAATGCGGTCGACGTACGAACCGTCAGGGGACGCGCACGCGCGTGGGTCCTTGCCTCCACGCCACGCGCCAGCGAGGCATACTTACCTGGCAGGGGAGACACCATGATCACGAAGGTGGTTCACCCACGGCGAGGCTCAGCCATTGCACTCCGTGCTTTGCTGACCCGTGCGAATTCCCCAAATGTGGGAATCTCGACTGCATAATTTCTGGTAGTGGGGGACTGCGTTCGCGCTCTCCCCTGATGAAGTGTTGAAAACCAAGTACCTGTGAGCGAGTTTGGCACAAGCTGTGGCCTTGGCGTGTGGTTGTAGCCACTTTACAGAAGCCCAGCTTCAAACCACACCCCCCTCGACGACAGAGGACAAGCACACGTCTTAAAGCCCCAATATAAGGGCAGAGGCCACGCCCCCGGCTTGAAACCACCCCCCAAAGGTGATAAGCCACGCCCACAGCTCCAAACCACGCCGCCATGGTGATAGGCCACGCCCCCAGCTTCAAGCCCCGCCCACCGGATATCAGATCTACAAGCTCATAGAGCTGTGACCTACCGGCTTGTAGATCTGCTGTTTTTCACGCCACAGGGCTTTAAGCCACCCCCCCCCCCCCCCCAGGCCGAAAGGCCACGCCCCCGGCTCCAAACCACGCCCCCCAGGCCACGCCCACAGAGGGGGCGGGGTCAAGGGGTCAAGGGTCAAGTGGGTCAATGCAGCCACTATGGGAAATATTCTATCTGCAGAGGTCAACATGTGTGAATTTTTCAAAGTCCAAAAGTCACCATCTGTGAAAATGACTAAGTCCAGAAGTGAAAACGGCCAAAGATGGGCTTTTGCCCGGCTCTCCACGGGGCCCCGGGGACCCCCCGGCCCCCACCGAGGTGCCCAGCCAGATCCCAGCTAAGCCCTGTACCCGGCTCTCCATCCGAACCCGGGGACCCACTCTTAAGCGCCCCCTGAGGAGTCCAGACCCAAGCCCGCGGGCGTTAGTTCGCCTCGCCCCTGGGGATATAGCTCGTTTTTTTCCAGAGAGCCATGGCACCACAGGCCGAAGTCCGGCCGTGCAAGGGCTCCCTTATTGGGGTGCGAGAGCTGAAAAGATGCCCTGTTGAAGGCCCCCCCACGCCAAACCGGGGCCTTCATAGAGGACGCCACCGGGCCAGGTGGAAGCACAGTGACGCGCAGTTCCGTGTTCGGCAGCCCACACAAGCTTTATAAGTTGTAGCGCCCCCTAGTGCCTCTCTGAAATGTCTGTTTTTTGGGGGATTTTTCTTTTGTTATCATTTTTTTTTTGTTTTCTGTCCATTTCAGCCCCCCAAAAAAAATGTAACATTGTATAATGTTCAACAAGGCCACGCTCCCTATTTCACACATACACACACACACACACACACACACACACACACACACACACACACACACACACACACACACACACACACACACACACACACACACACACACACACACACTGAATAACCTGACTCAGAGAGTGTGGGGGGTGTATTGCCATGTTGCCAGAAAGCTAAGAGCGTGCGCCGCTGAATGGTTGATCGGCGTGGCTGGCGCCTTTGCCGGCCACGGCGGAGAGAGGTCAGAATTACTCGGGTCTCTCTTCATGACGAATAAGCCTTTCGCCTTTTACTAAAGACTTCCGTGGAGAGGGACATTCATGAGTTATGCATATTTTTGGATGGCCTTGCCCTTTGGACGAGGCCGACTCAGCTGTTGAATGAAACGAGCCGTGGTATGCGGGCGTGTTTGAGGTCGAGGTAGGCGGGAGCGCCTTCGTGTCACTCTGTGGCCTTAACGTCTCGTTGGAGCTACTTTACGGAAGATGACAAAGTATGAGTTGCCGCAGGAAGGCGAGCGGGCAAGACATCAGATCTACGAGCCACGCCCGGAGCTGTAAGCCACGCCCCCAAGCCGATAGGCCACGCCCGCTGCTGTAAGCCACGCCCCTAAGCCGATAAGCCACGCCCGCAGCTGTAAGCCACGCCCACAGCTTCACGAGGGCGACAGGTGGGTGTCACGCCGGGTGAGAATGGAATCAGCGGAGAGTGCGGGCGTTCGGGCAGTCAGTTAAGGGGTTATCGCTTCTCGGCCTTTTGGCTAAGATCAAGTGTAGTATCTGTTCTTATCAGTTTAATATCTGATATGTCCCCTATATGGGGACTACATATTAAACGGATTTTTGAACTCGGGAGTCGAAACAGGGGCTTGCTCCGTTCGCTCCACGCATTGACCCGGCACTGCAGTGCCGCCGGGAACGGTGCACCTCCTATCGCCTTGTTGAAAGAACACGTGAGTAAATAAACACGCTTTGCTCCTGCCGTAGAGGTGGGCGACGCGTTGTTTTGCAAAGTGGTTCTAAAGTAGGGGATTCCACTTCCAAAAAACAGCGCATGTACGAGTCAACGTGTAGCCCATTTTCCTCCCCAACCCAACAATCGACAGCTAGCGTCCACGAGGTTCGTAAAATGTGTGTCCGCTCAATGCGGTCGACGTACGAACCGTCAGGGGACGCGCACGCGCGTGGGTCCTTGCCTCCACGCCACGCGCCAGCGAGGCATACTTACCTGGCAGGGGAGACACCATGATCACGAAGGTGGTTCACCCACGGCGAGGCTCAGCCATTGCACTCCGTGCTTTGCTGACCCGTGCGAATTCCCCAAATGTGGGAATCTCGACTGCATAATTTCTGGTAGTGGGGGACTGCGTTCGCGCTCTCCCCTGATGAAGTGTTGAAAACCAAGTACCTGTGAGCGAGTTTGGCACAAGCTGTGGCCTTGGCGTGTGGTTGTAGCCACTTTACAGAAGCCCAGCTTCAAACCACACCCCCCTCGACGACAGAGGACAAGCACACGTCTTAAAGCCCCAATATAAGGGCAGAGGCCACGCCCCCGGCTTGAAACCACCCCCCAAAGGTGATAAGCCACGCCCACAGCTCCAAACCACGCCGCCATGGTGATAGGCCACGCCCCCAGCTTCAAGCCCCGCCCACCGGATATCAGATCTACAAGCTCATAGAGCTGTGACCTACCGGCTTGTAGATCTGCTGTTTTTCACGCCACAGGGCTTTAAGCCACCCCCCCCCCCCCCCCAGGCCGAAAGGCCACGCCCCCGGCTCCAAACCACGCCCCCCAGGCCACGCCCACAGAGGGGGCGGGGTCAAGGGGTCAAGGGTCAAGTGGGTCAATGCAGCCACTATGGGAAATATTCTATCTGCAGAGGTCAACATGTGTGAATTTTTCAAAGTCCAAAAGTCACCATCTGTGAAAATGACTAAGTCCAGAAGTGAAAACGGCCAAAGATGGGCTTTTGCCCGGCTCTCCACGGGGCCCCGGGGACCCCCCGGCCCCCACCGAGGTGCCCAGCCAGATCCCAGCTAAGCCCTGTACCCGGCTCTCCATCCGAACCCGGGGACCCACTCTTAAGCGCCCCCTGAGGAGTCCAGACCCAAGCCCGCGGGCGTTAGTTCGCCTCGCCCCTGGGGATATAGCTCGTTTTTTTCCAGAGAGCCATGGCACCACAGGCCGAAGTCCGGCCGTGCAAGGGCTCCCTTATTGGGGTGCGAGAGCTGAAAAGATGCCCTGTTGAAGGCCCCCCCACGCCAAACCGGGGCCTTCATAGAGGACGCCACCGGGCCAGGTGGAAGCACAGTGACGCGCAGTTCCGTGTTCGGCAGCCCACACAAGCTTTATAAGTTGTAGCGCCCCCTAGTGCCTCTCTGAAATGTCTGTTTTTTGGGGGATTTTTCTTTTGTTATCATTTTTTTTTTGTTTTCTGTCCATTTCAGCCCCCCAAAAAAAATGTAACATTGTATAATGTTCAACAAGGCCACGCCCCCTATTTCACACATACACACACACACACACACACACACACACACACACACACACACACACACACACACACACACACACACACACACACACACACACACACACACACACACACACACACACACACACTGAATAACCTGACTCAGAGAGTGTGGGGGGTGTATTGCCATGTTGCCAGAAAGCTAAGAGCGTGCGCCGCTGAATGGTTGATCGGCGTGGCTGGCGCCTTTGCCGGCCACGGCGGAGAGAGGTCAGAATTACTCGGGTCTCTCTTCATGACGAATAAGCCTTTCGCCTTTTACTAAAGACTTCCGTGGAGAGGGACATTCATGAGTTATGCATATTTTTGGATGGCCTTGCCCTTTGGACGAGGCCGACTCAGCTGTTGAATGAAACGAGCCGTGGTATGCGGGCGTGTTTGAGGTCGAGGTAGGCGGGAGCGCCTTCGTGTCACTCTGTGGCCTTAACGTCTCGTTGGAGCTACTTTACGGAAGATGACAAAGTATGAGTTGCCGCAGGAAGGCGAGCGGGCAAGACATCAGATCTACGAGCCACGCCCGGAGCTGTAAGCCACGCCCCCAAGCCGATAGGCCACGCCCGCTGCTGTAAGCCACGCCCCTAAGCCGATAAGCCACGCCCGCAGCTGTAAGCCACGCCCACAGCTTCACGAGGGCGACAGGTGGGTGTCACGCCGGGTGAGAATGGAATCAGCGGAGAGTGCGGGCGTTCGGGCAGTCAGTTAAGGGGTTATCGCTTCTCGGCCTTTTGGCTAAGATCAAGTGTAGTATCTGTTCTTATCAGTTTAATATCTGATATGTCCCCTATATGGGGACTACATATTAAACGGATTTATGAACTCGGGAGTCGAAACAGGGGCTTGCTCCGTTCGCTCCACGCATTGACCCGGCACTGCAGTGCCGCCGGGAACGGTGCACCTCCTATCGCCTTGTTGAAAGAACACGTGAGTAAATAAACACGCTTTGCTCCTGCCGTAGAGGTGGGCGACGCGTTGTTTTGCAAAGTGGTTCTAAAGTAGGGGATTCCACTTCCAAAAAACAGCGCATGTACGAGTCAACGTGTAGCCCATTTTCCTCCCCAACCCAACAATCGACAGCTAGCGTCCACGAGGTTCGTAAAATGTGTGTCCGCTCAATGCGGTCGACGTACGAACCGTCAGGGGACGCGCACGCGCGTGGGTCCTTGCCTCCACGCCACGCGCCAGCGAGGCATACTTACCTGGCAGGGGAGACACCATGATCACGAAGGTGGTTCACCCACGGCGAGGCTCAGCCATTGCACTCCGTGCTTTGCTGACCCGTGCGAATTCCCCAAATGTGGGAATCTCGACTGCATAATTTCTGGTAGTGGGGGACTGCGTTCGCGCTCTCCCCTGATGAAGTGTTGAAAACCAAGTACCTGTGAGCGAGTTTGGCACAAGCTGTGGCCTTGGCGTGTGGTTGTAGCCACTTTACAGAAGCCCAGCTTCAAACCACACCCCCCTCGACGACAGAGGACAAGCACACGTCTTAAAGCCCCAATATAAGGGCAGAGGCCACGCCCCCGGCTTGAAACCACCCCCCAAAGGTGATAAGCCACGCCCACAGCTCCAAACCACGCCGCCATGGTGATAGGCCACGCCCCCAGCTTCAAGCCCCGCCCACCGGATATCAGATCTACAAGCTCATAGAGCTGTGACCTACCGGCTTGTAGATCTGCTGTTTTTCACGCCACAGGGCTTTAAGCCACCCCCCCCCCCCCCCCAGGCCGAAAGGCCACGCCCCCGGCTCCAAACCACGCCCCCCAGGCCACGCCCACAGAGGGGGCGGGGTCAAGGGGTCAAGGGTCAAGTGGGTCAATGCAGCCACTATGGGAAATATTCTATCTGCAGAGGTCAACATGTGTGAATTTTTCAAAGTCCAAAAGTCACCATCTGTGAAAATGACTAAGTCCAGAAGTGAAAACGGCCAAAGATGGGCTTTTGCCCGGCTCTCCACGGGGCCCCGGGGACCCCCCGGCCCCCACCGAGGTGCCCAGCCAGATCCCAGCTAAGCCCTGTACCCGGCTCTCCATCCGAACCCGGGGACCCACTCTTAAGCGCCCCCTGAGGAGTCCAGACCCAAGCCCGCGGGCGTTAGTTCGCCTCGCCCCTGGGGATATAGCTCGTTTTTTTCCAGAGAGCCATGGCACCACAGGCCGAAGTCCGGCCGTGCAAGGGCTCCCTTATTGGGGTGCGAGAGCTGAAAAGATGCCCTGTTGAAGGCCCCCCCACGCCAAACCGGGGCCTTCATAGAGGACGCCACCGGGCCAGGTGGAAGCACAGTGACGCGCAGTTCCGTGTTCGGCAGCCCACACAAGCTTTATAAGTTGTAGCGCCCCCTAGTGCCTCTCTGAAATGTCTGTTTTTTGGGGGATTTTTCTTTTGTTATCATTTTTTTTTTGTTTTCTGTCCATTTCAGCCCCCCAAAAAAAATGTAACATTGTATAATGTTCAACAAGGCCACGCTCCCTATTTCACACATACACACACACACACACACACACACACACACACACACACACACACACACACACACACACACACACACACACACACACACACACACACACACACACACACACTGAATAACCTGACTCAGAGAGTGTGGGGGGTGTATTGCCATGTTGCCAGAAAGCTAAGAGCGTGCGCCGCTGAATGGTTGATCGGCGTGGCTGGCGCCTTTGCCGGCCACGGCGGAGAGAGGTCAGAATTACTCGGGTCTCTCTTCATGACGAATAAGCCTTTCGCCTTTTACTAAAGACTTCCGTGGAGAGGGACATTCATGAGTTATGCATATTTTTGGATGGCCTTGCCCTTTGGACGAGGCCGACTCAGCTGTTGAATGAAACGAGCCGTGGTATGCGGGCGTGTTTGAGGTCGAGGTAGGCGGGAGCGCCTTCGTGTCACTCTGTGGCCTTAACGTCTCGTTGGAGCTACTTTACGGAAGATGACAAAGTATGAGTTGCCGCAGGAAGGCGAGCGGGCAAGACATCAGATCTACGAGCCACGCCCGGAGCTGTAAGCCACGCCCCCAAGCCGATAGGCCACGCCCGCTGCTGTAAGCCACGCCCCTAAGCCGATAAGCCACGCCCGCAGCTGTAAGCCACGCCCACAGCTTCACGAGGGCGACAGGTGGGTGTCACGCCGGGTGAGAATGGAATCAGCGGAGAGTGCGGGCGTTCGGGCAGTCAGTTAAGGGGTTATCGCTTCTCGGCCTTTTGGCTAAGATCAAGTGTAGTATCTGTTCTTATCAGTTTAATATCTGATATGTCCCCTATATGGGGACTACATATTAAACGGATTTTTGAACTCGGGAGTCGAAACAGGGGCTTGCTCCGTTCGCTCCACGCATTGACCCGGCACTGCAGTGCCGCCGGGAACGGTGCACCTCCTATCGCCTTGTTGAAAGAACACGTGAGTAAATAAACACGCTTTGCTCCTGCCGTAGAGGTGGGCGACGCGTTGTTTTGCAAAGTGGTTCTAAAGTAGGGGATTCCACTTCCAAAAAACAGCGCATGTACGAGTCAACGTGTAGCCCATTTTCCTCCCCAACCCAACAATCGACAGCTAGCGTCCACGAGGTTCGTAAAATGTGTGTCCGCTCAATGCGGTCGACGTACGAACCGTCAGGGGACGCGCACGCGCGTGGGTCCTTGCCTCCACGCCACGCGCCAGCGAGGCATACTTACCTGGCAGGGGAGACACCATGATCACGAAGGTGGTTCACCCACGGCGAGGCTCAGCCATTGCACTCCGTGCTTTGCTGACCCGTGCGAATTCCCCAAATGTGGGAATCTCGACTGCATAATTTCTGGTAGTGGGGGACTGCGTTCGCGCTCTCCCCTGATGAAGTGTTGAAAACCAAGTACCTGTGAGCGAGTTTGGCACAAGCTGTGGCCTTGGCGTGTGGTTGTAGCCACTTTACAGAAGCCCAGCTTCAAACCACACCCCCCTCGACGACAGAGGACAAGCACACGTCTTAAAGCCCCAATATAAGGGCAGAGGCCACGCCCCCGGCTTGAAACCACCCCCCAAAGGTGATAAGCCACGCCCACAGCTCCAAACCACGCCGCCATGGTGATAGGCCACGCCCCCAGCTTCAAGCCCCGCCCACCGGATATCAGATCTACAAGCTCATAGAGCTGTGACCTACCGGCTTGTAGATCTGCTGTTTTTCACGCCACAGGGCTTTAAGCCACCCCCCCCCCCCCCCCAGGCCGAAAGGCCACGCCCCCGGCTCCAAACCACGCCCCCCAGGCCACGCCCACAGAGGGGGCGGGGTCAAGGGGTCAAGGGTCAAGTGGGTCAATGCAGCCACTATGGGAAATATTCTATCTGCAGAGGTCAACATGTGTGAATTTTTCAAAGTCCAAAAGTCACCATCTGTGAAAATGACTAAGTCCAGAAGTGAAAACGGCCAAAGATGGGCTTTTGCCCGGCTCTCCACGGGGCCCCGGGGACCCCCCGGCCCCCACCGAGGTGCCCAGCCAGATCCCAGCTAAGCCCTGTACCCGGCTCTCCATCCGAACCCGGGGACCCACTCTTAAGCGCCCCCTGAGGAGTCCAGACCCAAGCCCGCGGGCGTTAGTTCGCCTCGCCCCTGGGGATATAGCTCGTTTTTTTCCAGAGAGCCATGGCACCACAGGCCGAAGTCCGGCCGTGCAAGGGCTCCCTTATTGGGGTGCGAGAGCTGAAAAGATGCCCTGTTGAAGGCCCCCCCACGCCAAACCGGGGCCTTCATAGAGGACGCCACCGGGCCAGGTGGAAGCACAGTGACGCGCAGTTCCGTGTTCGGCAGCCCACACAAGCTTTATAAGTTGTAGCGCCCCCTAGTGCCTCTCTGAAATGTCTGTTTTTTGGGGGATTTTTCTTTTGTTATCATTTTTTTTTTGTTTTCTGTCCATTTCAGCCCCCCAAAAAAAATGTAACATTGTATAATGTTCAACAAGGCCACGCCCCCTATTTCACACATACACACACACACACACACACACACACACACACACACACACACACACACACACACACACACACACACACACACACACACACACACACACACACACACACACACACACACACACACTGAATAACCTGACTCAGAGAGTGTGGGGGGTGTATTGCCATGTTGCCAGAAAGCTAAGAGCGTGCGCCGCTGAATGGTTGATCGGCGTGGCTGGCGCCTTTGCCGGCCACGGCGGAGAGAGGTCAGAATTACTCGGGTCTCTCTTCATGACGAATAAGCCTTTCGCCTTTTACTAAAGACTTCCGTGGAGAGGGACATTCATGAGTTATGCATATTTTTGGATGGCCTTGCCCTTTGGACGAGGCCGACTCAGCTGTTGAATGAAACGAGCCGTGGTATGCGGGCGTGTTTGAGGTCGAGGTAGGCGGGAGCGCCTTCGTGTCACTCTGTGGCCTTAACGTCTCGTTGGAGCTACTTTACGGAAGATGACAAAGTATGAGTTGCCGCAGGAAGGCGAGCGGGCAAGACATCAGATCTACGAGCCACGCCCGGAGCTGTAAGCCACGCCCCCAAGCCGATAGGCCACGCCCGCTGCTGTAAGCCACGCCCCTAAGCCGATAAGCCACGCCCGCAGCTGTAAGCCACGCCCACAGCTTCACGAGGGCGACAGGTGGGTGTCACGCCGGGTGAGAATGGAATCAGCGGAGAGTGCGGGCGTTCGGGCAGTCAGTTAAGGGGTTATCGCTTCTCGGCCTTTTGGCTAAGATCAAGTGTAGTATCTGTTCTTATCAGTTTAATATCTGATATGTCCCCTATATGGGGACTACATATTAAACGGATTTATGAACTCGGGAGTCGAAACAGGGGCTTGCTCCGTTCGCTCCACGCATTGACCCGGCACTGCAGTGCCGCCGGGAACGGTGCACCTCCTATCGCCTTGTTGAAAGAACACGTGAGTAAATAAACACGCTTTGCTCCTGCCGTAGAGGTGGGCGACGCGTTGTTTTGCAAAGTGGTTCTAAAGTAGGGGATTCCACTTCCAAAAAACAGCGCATGTACGAGTCAACGTGTAGCCCATTTTCCTCCCCAACCCAACAATCGACAGCTAGCGTCCACGAGGTTCGTAAAATGTGTGTCCGCTCAATGCGGTCGACGTACGAACCGTCAGGGGACGCGCACGCGCGTGGGTCCTTGCCTCCACGCCACGCGCCAGCGAGGCATACTTACCTGGCAGGGGAGACACCATGATCACGAAGGTGGTTCACCCACGGCGAGGCTCAGCCATTGCACTCCGTGCTTTGCTGACCCGTGCGAATTCCCCAAATGTGGGAATCTCGACTGCATAATTTCTGGTAGTGGGGGACTGCGTTCGCGCTCTCCCCTGATGAAGTGTTGAAAACCAAGTACCTGTGAGCGAGTTTGGCACAAGCTGTGGCCTTGGCGTGTGGTTGTAGCCACTTTACAGAAGCCCAGCTTCAAACCACACCCCCCTCGACGACAGAGGACAAGCACACGTCTTAAAGCCACAATATAAGGGCAGAGGCCACGCCCCCGGCTTGAAACCACCCCCCAAAGGTGATAAGCCACGCCCACAGCTCCAAACCACGCCGCCATGGTGATAGGCCACGCCCCCAGCTTCAAGCCCCGCCCACCGGATATCAGATCTACAAGCTCATAGAGCTGTGACCTACCGGCTTGTAGATCTGCTGTTTTTCACGCCACAGGGCTTTAAGCCACCCCCCCCCCCCCCCCAGGCCGAAAGGCCACGCCCCCGGCTCCAAACCACGCCCCCCAGGCCACGCCCACAGAGGGGGCGGGGTCAAGGGGTCAAGGGTCAAGTGGGTCAATGCAGCCACTATGGGAAATATTCTATCTGCAGAGGTCAACATGTGTGAATTTTTCAAAGTCCAAAAGTCACCATCTGTGAAAATGACTAAGTCCAGAAGTGAAAACGGCCAAAGATGGGCTTTTGCCCGGCTCTCCACGGGGCCCCGGGGACCCCCCGGCCCCCACCGAGGTGCCCAGCCAGATCCCAGCTAAGCCCTGTACCCGGCTCTCCATCCGAACCCGGGGACCCACTCTTAAGCGCCCCCTGAGGAGTCCAGACCCAAGCCCGCGGGCGTTAGTTCGCCTCGCCCCTGGGGATATAGCTCGTTTTTTTCCAGAGAGCCATGGCACCACAGGCCGAAGTCCGGCCGTGCAAGGGCTCCCTTATTGGGGTGCGAGAGCTGAAAAGATGCCCTGTTGAAGGCCCCCCCACGCCAAACCGGGGCCTTCATAGAGGACGCCACCGGGCCAGGTGGAAGCACAGTGACGCGCAGTTCCGTGTTCGGCAGCCCACACAAGCTTTATAAGTTGTAGCGCCCCCTAGTGCCTCTCTGAAATGTCTGTTTTTTGGGGGATTTTTCTTTTGTTATCATTTTTTTTTTGTTTTCTGTCCATTTCAGCCCCCCAAAAAAAATGTAACATTGTATAATGTTCAACAAGGCCACGCTCCCTATTTCACACATACACACACACACACACACACACACACACACACACACACACACACACACACACACACACACACACACACACACACACACACACACACACACACACACACTGAATAACCTGACTCAGAGAGTGTGGGGGGTGTATTGCCATGTTGCCAGAAAGCTAAGAGCGTGCGCCGCTGAATGGTTGATCGGCGTGGCTGGCGCCTTTGCCGGCCACGGCGGAGAGAGGTCAGAATTACTCGGGTCTCTCTTCATGACGAATAAGCCTTTCGCCTTTTACTAAAGACTTCCGTGGAGAGGGACATTCATGAGTTATGCATATTTTTGGATGGCCTTGCCCTTTGGACGAGGCCGACTCAGCTGTTGAATGAAACGAGCCGTGGTATGCGGGCGTGTTTGAGGTCGAGGTAGGCGGGAGCGCCTTCGTGTCACTCTGTGGCCTTAACGTCTCGTTGGAGCTACTTTACGGAAGATGACAAAGTATGAGTTGCCGCAGGAAGGCGAGCGGGCAAGACATCAGATCTACGAGCCACGCCCGGAGCTGTAAGCCACGCCCCCAAGCCGATAGGCCACGCCCGCTGCTGTAAGCCACGCCCCTAAGCCGATAAGCCACGCCCGCAGCTGTAAGCCACGCCCACAGCTTCACGAGGGCGACAGGTGGGTGTCACGCCGGGTGAGAATGGAATCAGCGGAGAGTGCGGGCGTTCGGGCAGTCAGTTAAGGGGTTATCGCTTCTCGGCCTTTTGGCTAAGATCAAGTGTAGTATCTGTTCTTATCAGTTTAATATCTGATATGTCCCCTATATGGGGACTACATATTAAACGGATTTTTGAACTCGGGAGTCGAAACAGGGGCTTGCTCCGTTCGCTCCACGCATTGACCCGGCACTGCAGTGCCGCCGGGAACGGTGCACCTCCTATCGCCTTGTTGAAAGAACACGTGAGTAAATAAACACGCTTTGCTCCTGCCGTAGAGGTGGGCGACGCGTTGTTTTGCAAAGTGGTTCTAAAGTAGGGGATTCCACTTCCAAAAAACAGCGCATGTACGAGTCAACGTGTAGCCCATTTTCCTCCCCAACCCAACAATCGACAGCTAGCGTCCACGAGGTTCGTAAAATGTGTGTCCGCTCAATGCGGTCGACGTACGAACCGTCAGGGGACGCGCACGCGCGTGGGTCCTTGCCTCCACGCCACGCGCCAGCGAGGCATACTTACCTGGCAGGGGAGACACCATGATCACGAAGGTGGTTCACCCACGGCGAGGCTCAGCCATTGCACTCCGTGCTTTGCTGACCCGTGCGAATTCCCCAAATGTGGGAATCTCGACTGCATAATTTCTGGTAGTGGGGGACTGCGTTCGCGCTCTCCCCTGATGAAGTGTTGAAAACCAAGTACCTGTGAGCGAGTTTGGCACAAGCTGTGGCCTTGGCGTGTGGTTGTAGCCACTTTACAGAAGCCCAGCTTCAAACCACACCCCCCTCGACGACAGAGGACAAGCACACGTCTTAAAGCCCCAATATAAGGGCAGAGGCCACGCCCCCGGCTTGAAACCACCCCCCAAAGGTGATAAGCCACGCCCACAGCTCCAAACCACGCCGCCATGGTGATAGGCCACGCCCCCAGCTTCAAGCCCCGCCCACCGGATATCAGATCTACAAGCTCATAGAGCTGTGACCTACCGGCTTGTAGATCTGCTGTTTTTCACGCCACAGGGCTTTAAGCCACCCCCCCCCCCCCCCCAGGCCGAAAGGCCACGCCCCCGGCTCCAAACCACGCCCCCCAGGCCACGCCCACAGAGGGGGCGGGGTCAAGGGGTCAAGGGTCAAGTGGGTCAATGCAGCCACTATGGGAAATATTCTATCTGCAGAGGTCAACATGTGTGAATTTTTCAAAGTCCAAAAGTCACCATCTGTGAAAATGACTAAGTCCAGAAGTGAAAACGGCCAAAGATGGGCTTTTGCCCGGCTCTCCACGGGGCCCCGGGGACCCCCCGGCCCCCACCGAGGTGCCCAGCCAGATCCCAGCTAAGCCCTGTACCCGGCTCTCCATCCGAACCCGGGGACCCACTCTTAAGCGCCCCCTGAGGAGTCCAGACCCAAGCCCGCGGGCGTTAGTTCGCCTCGCCCCTGGGGATATAGCTCGTTTTTTTCCAGAGAGCCATGGCACCACAGGCCGAAGTCCGGCCGTGCAAGGGCTCCCTTATTGGGGTGCGAGAGCTGAAAAGATGCCCTGTTGAAGGCCCCCCCACGCCAAACCGGGGCCTTCATAGAGGACGCCACCGGGCCAGGTGGAAGCACAGTGACGCGCAGTTCCGTGTTCGGCAGCCCACACAAGCTTTATAAGTTGTAGCGCCCCCTAGTGCCTCTCTGAAATGTCTGTTTTTTGGGGGATTTTTCTTTTGTTATCATTTTTTTTTTGTTTTCTGTCCATTTCAGCCCCCCAAAAAAAATGTAACATTGTATAATGTTCAACAAGGCCACGCCCCCTATTTCACACATACACACACACACACACACACACACACACACACACACACACACACACACACACACACACACACACACACACACACACACACACACACACACACACACACACACACACACACACACTGAATAACCTGACTCAGAGAGTGTGGGGGGTGTATTGCCATGTTGCCAGAAAGCTAAGAGCGTGCGCCGCTGAATGGTTGATCGGCGTGGCTGGCGCCTTTGCCGGCCACGGCGGAGAGAGGTCAGAATTACTCGGGTCTCTCTTCATGACGAATAAGCCTTTCGCCTTTTACTAAAGACTTCCGTGGAGAGGGACATTCATGAGTTATGCATATTTTTGGATGGCCTTGCCCTTTGGACGAGGCCGACTCAGCTGTTGAATGAAACGAGCCGTGGTATGCGGGCGTGTTTGAGGTCGAGGTAGGCGGGAGCGCCTTCGTGTCACTCTGTGGCCTTAACGTCTCGTTGGAGCTACTTTACGGAAGATGACAAAGTATGAGTTGCCGCAGGAAGGCGAGCGGGCAAGACATCAGATCTACGAGCCACGCCCGGAGCTGTAAGCCACGCCCCCAAGCCGATAGGCCACGCCCGCTGCTGTAAGCCACGCCCCTAAGCCGATAAGCCACGCCCGCAGCTGTAAGCCACGCCCACAGCTTCACGAGGGCGACAGGTGGGTGTCACGCCGGGTGAGAATGGAATCAGCGGAGAGTGCGGGCGTTCGGGCAGTCAGTTAAGGGGTTATCGCTTCTCGGCCTTTTGGCTAAGATCAAGTGTAGTATCTGTTCTTATCAGTTTAATATCTGATATGTCCCCTATATGGGGACTACATATTAAACGGATTTTTGAACTCGGGAGTCGAAACAGGGGCTTGCTCCGTTCGCTCCACGCATTGACCCGGCACTGCAGTGCCGCCGGGAACGGTGCACCTCCTATCGCCTTGTTGAAAGAACACGTGAGTAAATAAACACGCTTTGCTCCTGCCGTAGAGGTGGGCGACGCGTTGTTTTGCAAAGTGGTTCTAAAGTAGGGGATTCCACTTCCAAAAAACAGCGCATGTACGAGTCAACGTGTAGCCCATTTTCCTCCCCAACCCAACAATCGACAGCTAGCGTCCACGAGGTTCGTAAAATGTGTGTCCGCTCAATGCGGTCGACGTACGAACCGTCAGGGGACGCGCACGCGCGTGGGTCCTTGCCTCCACGCCACGCGCCAGCGAGGCATACTTACCTGGCAGGGGAGACACCATGATCACGAAGGTGGTTCACCCACGGCGAGGCTCAGCCATTGCACTCCGTGCTTTGCTGACCCGTGCGAATTCCCCAAATGTGGGAATCTCGACTGCATAATTTCTGGTAGTGGGGGACTGCGTTCGCGCTCTCCCCTGATGAAGTGTTGAAAACCAAGTACCTGTGAGCGAGTTTGGCACAAGCTGTGGCCTTGGCGTGTGGTTGTAGCCACTTTACAGAAGCCCAGCTTCAAACCACACCCCCCTCGACGACAGAGGACAAGCACACGTCTTAAAGCCCCAATATAAGGGCAGAGGCCACGCCCCCGGCTTGAAACCACCCCCCAAAGGTGATAAGCCACGCCCACAGCTCCAAACCACGCCGCCATGGTGATAGGCCACGCCCCCAGCTTCAAGCCCCGCCCACCGGATATCAGATCTACAAGCTCATAGAGCTGTGACCTACCGGCTTGTAGATCTGCTGTTTTTCACGCCACAGGGCTTTAAGCCACCCCCCCCCCCCCCCCCAGGCCGAAAGGCCACGCCCCCGGCTCCAAACCACGCCCCCCAGGCCACGCCCACAGAGGGGGCGGGGTCAAGGGGTCAAGGGTCAAGTGGGTCAATGCAGCCACTATGGGAAATATTCTATCTGCAGAGGTCAACATGTGTGAATTTTTCAAAGTCCAAAAGTCACCATCTGTGAAAATGACTAAGTCCAGAAGTGAAAACGGCCAAAGATGGGCTTTTGCCCGGCTCTCCACGGGGCCCCGGGGACCCCCCGGCCCCCACCGAGGTGCCCAGCCAGATCCCAGCTAAGCCCTGTACCCGGCTCTCCATCCGAACCCGGGGACCCACTCTTAAGCGCCCCCTGAGGAGTCCAGACCCAAGCCCGCGGGCGTTAGTTCGCCTCGCCCCTGGGGATATAGCTCGTTTTTTTCCAGAGAGCCATGGCACCACAGGCCGAAGTCCGGCCGTGCAAGGGCTCCCTTATTGGGGTGCGAGAGCTGAAAAGATGCCCTGTTGAAGGCCCCCCCACGCCAAACCGGGGCCTTCATAGAGGACGCCACCGGGCCAGGTGGAAGCACAGTGACGCGCAGTTCCGTGTTCGGCAGCCCACACAAGCTTTATAAGTTGTAGCGCCCCCTAGTGCCTCTCTGAAATGTCTGTTTTTTGGGGGATTTTTCTTTTGTTATCATTTTTTTTTTGTTTTCTGTCCATTTCAGCCCCCCAAAAAAAATGTAACATTGTATAATGTTCAACAAGGCCACGCCCCCTATTTCACACATACACACACACACACACACACACACACACACACACACACACACACACACACACACACACACACACACACACACACACACACACACACACACACACACACACACACACACACACACTGAATAACCTGACTCAGAGAGTGTGGGGGGTGTATTGCCATGTTGCCAGAAAGCTAAGAGCGTGCGCCGCTGAATGGTTGATCGGCGTGGCTGGCGCCTTTGCCGGCCACGGCGGAGAGAGGTCAGAATTACTCGGGTCTCTCTTCATGACGAATAAGCCTTTCGCCTTTTACTAAAGACTTCCGTGGAGAGGGACATTCATGAGTTATGCATATTTTTGGATGGCCTTGCCCTTTGGACGAGGCCGACTCAGCTGTTGAATGAAACGAGCCGTGGTATGCGGGCGTGTTTGAGGTCGAGGTAGGCGGGAGCGCCTTCGTGTCACTCTGTGGCCTTAACGTCTCGTTGGAGCTACTTTACGGAAGATGACAAAGTATGAGTTGCCGCAGGAAGGCGAGCGGGCAAGACATCAGATCTACGAGCCACGCCCGGAGCTGTAAGCCACGCCCCCAAGCCGATAGGCCACGCCCGCTGCTGTAAGCCACGCCCCTAAGCCGATAAGCCACGCCCGCAGCTGTAAGCCACGCCCACAGCTTCACGAGGGCGACAGGTGGGTGTCACGCCGGGTGAGAATGGAATCAGCGGAGAGTGCGGGCGTTCGGGCAGTCAGTTAAGGGGTTATCGCTTCTCGGCCTTTTGGCTAAGATCAAGTGTAGTATCTGTTCTTATCAGTTTAATATCTGATATGTCCCCTATATGGGGACTACATATTAAACGGATTTATGAACTCGGGAGTCGAAACAGGGGCTTGCTCCGTTCGCTCCACGCATTGACCCGGCACTGCAGTGCCGCCGGGAACGGTGCACCTCCTATCGCCTTGTTGAAAGAACACGTGAGTAAATAAACACGCTTTGCTCCTGCCGTAGAGGTGGGCGACGCGTTGTTTTGCAAAGTGGTTCTAAAGTAGGGGATTCCACTTCCAAAAAACAGCGCATGTACGAGTCAACGTGTAGCCCATTTTCCTCCCCAACCCAACAATCGACAGCTAGCGTCCACGAGGTTCGTAAAATGTGTGTCCGCTCAATGCGGTCGACGTACGAACCGTCAGGGGACGCGCACGCGCGTGGGTCCTTGCCTCCACGCCACGCGCCAGCGAGGCATACTTACCTGGCAGGGGAGACACCATGATCACGAAGGTGGTTCACCCACGGCGAGGCTCAGCCATTGCACTCCGTGCTTTGCTGACCCGTGCGAATTCCCCAAATGTGGGAATCTCGACTGCATAATTTCTGGTAGTGGGGGACTGCGTTCGCGCTCTCCCCTGATGAAGTGTTGAAAACCAAGTACCTGTGAGCGAGTTTGGCACAAGCTGTGGCCTTGGCGTGTGGTTGTAGCCACTTTACAGAAGCCCAGCTTCAAACCACACCCCCCTCGACGACAGAGGACAAGCACACGTCTTAAAGCCCCAATATAAGGGCAGAGGCCACGCCCCCGGCTTGAAACCACCCCCCAAAGGTGATAAGCCACGCCCACAGCTCCAAACCACGCCGCCATGGTGATAGGCCACGCCCCCAGCTTCAAGCCCCGCCCACCGGATATCAGATCTACAAGCTCATAGAGCTGTGACCTACCGGCTTGTAGATCTGCTGTTTTTCACGCCACAGGGCTTTAAGCCACCCCCCCCCCCCCCCCCAGGCCGAAAGGCCACGCCCCCGGCTCCAAACCACGCCCCCCAGGCCACGCCCACAGAGGGGGCGGGGTCAAGGGGTCAAGGGTCAAGTGGGTCAATGCAGCCACTATGGGAAATATTCTATCTGCAGAGGTCAACATGTGTGAATTTTTCAAAGTCCAAAAGTCACCATCTGTGAAAATGACTAAGTCCAGAAGTGAAAACGGCCAAAGATGGGCTTTTGCCCGGCTCTCCACGGGGCCCCGGGGACCCCCCGGCCCCCACCGAGGTGCCCAGCCAGATCCCAGCTAAGCCCTGTACCCGGCTCTCCATCCGAACCCGGGGACCCACTCTTAAGCGCCCCCTGAGGAGTCCAGACCCAAGCCCGCGGGCGTTAGTTCGCCTCGCCCCTGGGGATATAGCTCGTTTTTTTCCAGAGAGCCATGGCACCACAGGCCGAAGTCCGGCCGTGCAAGGGCTCCCTTATTGGGGTGCGAGAGCTGAAAAGATGCCCTGTTGAAGGCCCCCCCACGCCAAACCGGGGCCTTCATAGAGGACGCCACCGGGCCAGGTGGAAGCACAGTGACGCGCAGTTCCGTGTTCGGCAGCCCACACAAGCTTTATAAGTTGTAGCGCCCCCTAGTGCCTCTCTGAAATGTCTGTTTTTTGGGGGATTTTTCTTTTGTTATCATTTTTTTTTTGTTTTCTGTCCATTTCAGCCCCCCAAAAAAAATGTAACATTGTATAATGTTCAACAAGGCCACGCTCCCTATTTCACACATACACACACACACACACACACACACACACACACACACACACACACACACACACACACACACACACACACACACACACACACACACACACACACACACACTGAATAACCTGACTCAGAGAGTGTGGGGGGTGTATTGCCATGTTGCCAGAAAGCTAAGAGCGTGCGCCGCTGAATGGTTGATCGGCGTGGCTGGCGCCTTTGCCGGCCACGGCGGAGAGAGGTCAGAATTACTCGGGTCTCTCTTCATGACGAATAAGCCTTTCGCCTTTTACTAAAGACTTCCGTGGAGAGGGACATTCATGAGTTATGCATATTTTTGGATGGCCTTGCCCTTTGGACGAGGCCGACTCAGCTGTTGAATGAAACGAGCCGTGGTATGCGGGCGTGTTTGAGGTCGAGGTAGGCGGGAGCGCCTTCGTGTCACTCTGTGGCCTTAACGTCTCGTTGGAGCTACTTTACGGAAGATGACAAAGTATGAGTTGCCGCAGGAAGGCGAGCGGGCAAGACATCAGATCTACGAGCCACGCCCGGAGCTGTAAGCCACGCCCCCAAGCCGATAGGCCACGCCCGCTGCTGTAAGCCACGCCCCTAAGCCGATAAGCCACGCCCGCAGCTGTAAGCCACGCCCACAGCTTCACGAGGGCGACAGGTGGGTGTCACGCCGGGTGAGAATGGAATCAGCGGAGAGTGCGGGCGTTCGGGCAGTCAGTTAAGGGGTTATCGCTTCTCGGCCTTTTGGCTAAGATCAAGTGTAGTATCTGTTCTTATCAGTTTAATATCTGATATGTCCCCTATATGGGGACTACATATTAAACGGATTTTTGAACTCGGGAGTCGAAACAGGGGCTTGCTCCGTTCGCTCCACGCATTGACCCGGCACTGCAGTGCCGCCGGGAACGGTGCACCTCCTATCGCCTTGTTGAAAGAACACGTGAGTAAATAAACACGCTTTGCTCCTGCCGTAGAGGTGGGCGACGCGTTGTTTTGCAAAGTGGTTCTAAAGTAGGGGATTCCACTTCCAAAAAACAGCGCATGTACGAGTCAACGTGTAGCCCATTTTCCTCCCCAACCCAACAATCGACAGCTAGCGTCCACGAGGTTCGTAAAATGTGTGTCCGCTCAATGCGGTCGACGTACGAACCGTCAGGGGACGCGCACGCGCGTGGGTCCTTGCCTCCACGCCACGCGCCAGCGAGGCATACTTACCTGGCAGGGGAGACACCATGATCACGAAGGTGGTTCACCCACGGCGAGGCTCAGCCATTGCACTCCGTGCTTTGCTGACCCGTGCGAATTCCCCAAATGTGGGAATCTCGACTGCATAATTTCTGGTAGTGGGGGACTGCGTTCGCGCTCTCCCCTGATGAAGTGTTGAAAACCAAGTACCTGTGAGCGAGTTTGGCACAAGCTGTGGCCTTGGCGTGTGGTTGTAGCCACTTTACAGAAGCCCAGCTTCAAACCACACCCCCCTCGACGACAGAGGACAAGCACACGTCTTAAAGCCCCAATATAAGGGCAGAGGCCACGCCCCCGGCTTGAAACCACCCCCCAAAGGTGATAAGCCACGCCCACAGCTCCAAACCACGCCGCCATGGTGATAGGCCACGCCCCCAGCTTCAAGCCCCGCCCACCGGATATCAGATCTACAAGCTCATAGAGCTGTGACCTACCGGCTTGTAGATCTGCTGTTTTTCACGCCACAGGGCTTTAAGCCACCCCCCCCCCCCCCCCAGGCCGAAAGGCCACGCCCCCGGCTCCAAACCACGCCCCCCAGGCCACGCCCACAGAGGGGGCGGGGTCAAGGGGTCAAGGGTCAAGTGGGTCAATGCAGCCACTATGGGAAATATTCTATCTGCAGAGGTCAACATGTGTGAATTTTTCAAAGTCCAAAAGTCACCATCTGTGAAAATGACTAAGTCCAGAAGTGAAAACGGCCAAAGATGGGCTTTTGCCCGGCTCTCCACGGGGCCCCGGGGACCCCCCGGCCCCCACCGAGGTGCCCAGCCAGATCCCAGCTAAGCCCTGTACCCGGCTCTCCATCCGAACCCGGGGACCCACTCTTAAGCGCCCCCTGAGGAGTCCAGACCCAAGCCCGCGGGCGTTAGTTCGCCTCGCCCCTGGGGATATAGCTCGTTTTTTTCCAGAGAGCCATGGCACCACAGGCCGAAGTCCGGCCGTGCAAGGGCTCCCTTATTGGGGTGCGAGAGCTGAAAAGATGCCCTGTTGAAGGCCCCCCCACGCCAAACCGGGGCCTTCATAGAGGACGCCACCGGGCCAGGTGGAAGCACAGTGACGCGCAGTTCCGTGTTCGGCAGCCCACACAAGCTTTATAAGTTGTAGCGCCCCCTAG
This sequence comes from Gymnoscopelus microlampas, assembly GCF_963454915.1. Lineage (NCBI taxonomy): Eukaryota > Metazoa > Chordata > Actinopteri > Myctophiformes > Myctophidae > Gymnoscopelus > Gymnoscopelus microlampas. The sequence goes on along the minus strand of NW_028155862.1, from coordinate 773,093 downwards.
TGCCTCTCTGAAATGTCTGTTTTTTGGGGGATTTTTCTTTTGTTATCATTTTTTTTTTGTTTTCTGTCCATTTCAGCCCCCCAAAAAAAATGTAACATTGTATAATGTTCAACAAGGCCACGCCCCCTATTTCACACATACACACACACACACACACACACACACACACACACACACACACACACACACACACACACACACACACACACACACACACACACACACACACACACACACACACACACACACACTGAATAACCTGACTCAGAGAGTGTGGGGGGTGTATTGCCATGTTGCCAGAAAGCTAAGAGCGTGCGCCGCTGAATGGTTGATCGGCGTGGCTGGCGCCTTTGCCGGCCACGGCGGAGAGAGGTCAGAATTACTCGGGTCTCTCTTCATGACGAATAAGCCTTTCGCCTTTTACTAAAGACTTCCGTGGAGAGGGACATTCATGAGTTATGCATATTTTTGGATGGCCTTGCCCTTTGGACGAGGCCGACTCAGCTGTTGAATGAAACGAGCCGTGGTATGCGGGCGTGTTTGAGGTCGAGGTAGGCGGGAGCGCCTTCGTGTCACTCTGTGGCCTTAACGTCTCGTTGGAGCTACTTTACGGAAGATGACAAAGTATGAGTTGCCGCAGGAAGGCGAGCGGGCAAGACATCAGATCTACGAGCCACGCCCGGAGCTGTAAGCCACGCCCCCAAGCCGATAGGCCACGCCCGCTGCTGTAAGCCACGCCCCTAAGCCGATAAGCCACGCCCGCAGCTGTAAGCCACGCCCACAGCTTCACGAGGGCGACAGGTGGGTGTCACGCCGGGTGAGAATGGAATCAGCGGAGAGTGCGGGCGTTCGGGCAGTCAGTTAAGGGGTTATCGCTTCTCGGCCTTTTGGCTAAGATCAAGTGTAGTATCTGTTCTTATCAGTTTAATATCTGATATGTCCCCTATATGGGGACTACATATTAAACGGATTTATGAACTCGGGAGTCGAAACAGGGGCTTGCTCCGTTCGCTCCACGCATTGACCCGGCACTGCAGTGCCGCCGGGAACGGTGCACCTCCTATCGCCTTGTTGAAAGAACACGTGAGTAAATAAACACGCTTTGCTCCTGCCGTAGAGGTGGGCGACGCGTTGTTTTGCAAAGTGGTTCTAAAGTAGGGGATTCCACTTCCAAAAAACAGCGCATGTACGAGTCAACGTGTAGCCCATTTTCCTCCCCAACCCAACAATCGACAGCTAGCGTCCACGAGGTTCGTAAAATGTGTGTCCGCTCAATGCGGTCGACGTACGAACCGTCAGGGGACGCGCACGCGCGTGGGTCCTTGCCTCCACGCCACGCGCCAGCGAGGCATACTTACCTGGCAGGGGAGACACCATGATCACGAAGGTGGTTCACCCACGGCGAGGCTCAGCCATTGCACTCCGTGCTTTGCTGACCCGTGCGAATTCCCCAAATGTGGGAATCTCGACTGCATAATTTCTGGTAGTGGGGGACTGCGTTCGCGCTCTCCCCTGATGAAGTGTTGAAAACCAAGTACCTGTGAGCGAGTTTGGCACAAGCTGTGGCCTTGGCGTGTGGTTGTAGCCACTTTACAGAAGCCCAGCTTCAAACCACACCCCCCTCGACGACAGAGGACAAGCACACGTCTTAAAGCCCCAATATAAGGGCAGAGGCCACGCCCCCGGCTTGAAACCACCCCCCAAAGGTGATAAGCCACGCCCACAGCTCCAAACCACGCCGCCATGGTGATAGGCCACGCCCCCAGCTTCAAGCCCCGCCCACCGGATATCAGATCTACAAGCTCATAGAGCTGTGACCTACCGGCTTGTAGATCTGCTGTTTTTCACGCCACAGGGCTTTAAGCCACCCCCCCCCCCCCCCCCAGGCCGAAAGGCCACGCCCCCGGCTCCAAACCACGCCCCCCAGGCCACGCCCACAGAGGGGGCGGGGTCAAGGGGTCAAGGGTCAAGTGGGTCAATGCAGCCACTATGGGAAATATTCTATCTGCAGAGGTCAACATGTGTGAATTTTTCAAAGTCCAAAAGTCACCATCTGTGAAAATGACTAAGTCCAGAAGTGAAAACGGCCAAAGATGGGCTTTTGCCCGGCTCTCCACGGGGCCCCGGGGACCCCCCGGCCCCCACCGAGGTGCCCAGCCAGATCCCAGCTAAGCCCTGTACCCGGCTCTCCATCCGAACCCGGGGACCCACTCTTAAGCGCCCCCTGAGGAGTCCAGACCCAAGCCCGCGGGCGTTAGTTCGCCTCGCCCCTGGGGATATAGCTCGTTTTTTTCCAGAGAGCCATGGCACCACAGGCCGAAGTCCGGCCGTGCAAGGGCTCCCTTATTGGGGTGCGAGAGCTGAAAAGATGCCCTGTTGAAGGCCCCCCCACGCCAAACCGGGGCCTTCATAGAGGACGCCACCGGGCCAGGTGGAAGCACAGTGACGCGCAGTTCCGTGTTCGGCAGCCCACACAAGCTTTATAAGTTGTAGCGCCCCCTAGTGCCTCTCTGAAATGTCTGTTTTTTGGGGGATTTTTCTTTTGTTATCATTTTTTTTTTGTTTTCTGTCCATTTCAGCCCCCCAAAAAAAATGTAACATTGTATAATGTTCAACAAGGCCACGCTCCCTATTTCACACATACACACACACACACACACACACACACACACACACACACACACACACACACACACACACACACACACACACACACACACACACACACACACACACACACTGAATAACCTGACTCAGAGAGTGTGGGGGGTGTATTGCCATGTTGCCAGAAAGCTAAGAGCGTGCGCCGCTGAATGGTTGATCGGCGTGGCTGGCGCCTTTGCCGGCCACGGCGGAGAGAGGTCAGAATTACTCGGGTCTCTCTTCATGACGAATAAGCCTTTCGCCTTTTACTAAAGACTTCCGTGGAGAGGGACATTCATGAGTTATGCATATTTTTGGATGGCCTTGCCCTTTGGACGAGGCCGACTCAGCTGTTGAATGAAACGAGCCGTGGTATGCGGGCGTGTTTGAGGTCGAGGTAGGCGGGAGCGCCTTCGTGTCACTCTGTGGCCTTAACGTCTCGTTGGAGCTACTTTACGGAAGATGACAAAGTATGAGTTGCCGCAGGAAGGCGAGCGGGCAAGACATCAGATCTACGAGCCACGCCCGGAGCTGTAAGCCACGCCCCCAAGCCGATAGGCCACGCCCGCTGCTGTAAGCCACGCCCCTAAGCCGATAAGCCACGCCCGCAGCTGTAAGCCACGCCCACAGCTTCACGAGGGCGACAGGTGGGTGTCACGCCGGGTGAGAATGGAATCAGCGGAGAGTGCGGGCGTTCGGGCAGTCAGTTAAGGGGTTATCGCTTCTCGGCCTTTTGGCTAAGATCAAGTGTAGTATCTGTTCTTATCAGTTTAATATCTGATATGTCCCCTATATGGGGACTACATATTAAACGGATTTTTGAACTCGGGAGTCGAAACAGGGGCTTGCTCCGTTCGCTCCACGCATTGACCCGGCACTGCAGTGCCGCCGGGAACGGTGCACCTCCTATCGCCTTGTTGAAAGAACACGTGAGTAAATAAACACGCTTTGCTCCTGCCGTAGAGGTGGGCGACGCGTTGTTTTGCAAAGTGGTTCTAAAGTAGGGGATTCCACTTCCAAAAAACAGCGCATGTACGAGTCAACGTGTAGCCCATTTTCCTCCCCAACCCAACAATCGACAGCTAGCGTCCACGAGGTTCGTAAAATGTGTGTCCGCTCAATGCGGTCGACGTACGAACCGTCAGGGGACGCGCACGCGCGTGGGTCCTTGCCTCCACGCCACGCGCCAGCGAGGCATACTTACCTGGCAGGGGAGACACCATGATCACGAAGGTGGTTCACCCACGGCGAGGCTCAGCCATTGCACTCCGTGCTTTGCTGACCCGTGCGAATTCCCCAAATGTGGGAATCTCGACTGCATAATTTCTGGTAGTGGGGGACTGCGTTCGCGCTCTCCCCTGATGAAGTGTTGAAAACCAAGTACCTGTGAGCGAGTTTGGCACAAGCTGTGGCCTTGGCGTGTGGTTGTAGCCACTTTACAGAAGCCCAGCTTCAAACCACACCCCCCTCGACGACAGAGGACAAGCACACGTCTTAAAGCCCCAATATAAGGGCAGAGGCCACGCCCCCGGCTTGAAACCACCCCCCAAAGGTGATAAGCCACGCCCACAGCTCCAAACCACGCCGCCATGGTGATAGGCCACGCCCCCAGCTTCAAGCCCCGCCCACCGGATATCAGATCTACAAGCTCATAGAGCTGTGACCTACCGGCTTGTAGATCTGCTGTTTTTCACGCCACAGGGCTTTAAGCCACCCCCCCCCCCCCCCCAGGCCGAAAGGCCACGCCCCCGGCTCCAAACCACGCCCCCCAGGCCACGCCCACAGAGGGGGCGGGGTCAAGGGGTCAAGGGTCAAGTGGGTCAATGCAGCCACTATGGGAAATATTCTATCTGCAGAGGTCAACATGTGTGAATTTTTCAAAGTCCAAAAGTCACCATCTGTGAAAATGACTAAGTCCAGAAGTGAAAACGGCCAAAGATGGGCTTTTGCCCGGCTCTCCACGGGGCCCCGGGGACCCCCCGGCCCCCACCGAGGTGCCCAGCCAGATCCCAGCTAAGCCCTGTACCCGGCTCTCCATCCGAACCCGGGGACCCACTCTTAAGCGCCCCCTGAGGAGTCCAGACCCAAGCCCGCGGGCGTTAGTTCGCCTCGCCCCTGGGGATATAGCTCGTTTTTTTCCAGAGAGCCATGGCACCACAGGCCGAAGTCCGGCCGTGCAAGGGCTCCCTTATTGGGGTGCGAGAGCTGAAAAGATGCCCTGTTGAAGGCCCCCCCACGCCAAACCGGGGCCTTCATAGAGGACGCCACCGGGCCAGGTGGAAGCACAGTGACGCGCAGTTCCGTGTTCGGCAGCCCACACAAGCTTTATAAGTTGTAGCGCCCCCTAGTGCCTCTCTGAAATGTCTGTTTTTTGGGGGATTTTTCTTTTGTTATCATTTTTTTTTTGTTTTCTGTCCATTTCAGCCCCCCAAAAAAAATGTAACATTGTATAATGTTCAACAAGGCCACGCCCCCTATTTCACACATACACACACACACACACACACACACACACACACACACACACACACACACACACACACACACACACACACACACACACACACACACACACACACACACACACACACACACACACTGAATAACCTGACTCAGAGAGTGTGGGGGGTGTATTGCCATGTTGCCAGAAAGCTAAGAGCGTGCGCCGCTGAATGGTTGATCGGCGTGGCTGGCGCCTTTGCCGGCCACGGCGGAGAGAGGTCAGAATTACTCGGGTCTCTCTTCATGACGAATAAGCCTTTCGCCTTTTACTAAAGACTTCCGTGGAGAGGGACATTCATGAGTTATGCATATTTTTGGATGGCCTTGCCCTTTGGACGAGGCCGACTCAGCTGTTGAATGAAACGAGCCGTGGTATGCGGGCGTGTTTGAGGTCGAGGTAGGCGGGAGCGCCTTCGTGTCACTCTGTGGCCTTAACGTCTCGTTGGAGCTACTTTACGGAAGATGACAAAGTATGAGTTGCCGCAGGAAGGCGAGCGGGCAAGACATCAGATCTACGAGCCACGCCCGGAGCTGTAAGCCACGCCCCCAAGCCGATAGGCCACGCCCGCTGCTGTAAGCCACGCCCCTAAGCCGATAAGCCACGCCCGCAGCTGTAAGCCACGCCCACAGCTTCACGAGGGCGACAGGTGGGTGTCACGCCGGGTGAGAATGGAATCAGCGGAGAGTGCGGGCGTTCGGGCAGTCAGTTAAGGGGTTATCGCTTCTCGGCCTTTTGGCTAAGATCAAGTGTAGTATCTGTTCTTATCAGTTTAATATCTGATATGTCCCCTATATGGGGACTACATATTAAACGGATTTATGAACTCGGGAGTCGAAACAGGGGCTTGCTCCGTTCGCTCCACGCATTGACCCGGCACTGCAGTGCCGCCGGGAACGGTGCACCTCCTATCGCCTTGTTGAAAGAACACGTGAGTAAATAAACACGCTTTGCTCCTGCCGTAGAGGTGGGCGACGCGTTGTTTTGCAAAGTGGTTCTAAAGTAGGGGATTCCACTTCCAAAAAACAGCGCATGTACGAGTCAACGTGTAGCCCATTTTCCTCCCCAACCCAACAATCGACAGCTAGCGTCCACGAGGTTCGTAAAATGTGTGTCCGCTCAATGCGGTCGACGTACGAACCGTCAGGGGACGCGCACGCGCGTGGGTCCTTGCCTCCACGCCACGCGCCAGCGAGGCATACTTACCTGGCAGGGGAGACACCATGATCACGAAGGTGGTTCACCCACGGCGAGGCTCAGCCATTGCACTCCGTGCTTTGCTGACCCGTGCGAATTCCCCAAATGTGGGAATCTCGACTGCATAATTTCTGGTAGTGGGGGACTGCGTTCGCGCTCTCCCCTGATGAAGTGTTGAAAACCAAGTACCTGTGAGCGAGTTTGGCACAAGCTGTGGCCTTGGCGTGTGGTTGTAGCCACTTTACAGAAGCCCAGCTTCAAACCACACCCCCCTCGACGACAGAGGACAAGCACACGTCTTAAAGCCCCAATATAAGGGCAGAGGCCACGCCCCCGGCTTGAAACCACCCCCCAAAGGTGATAAGCCACGCCCACAGCTCCAAACCACGCCGCCATGGTGATAGGCCACGCCCCCAGCTTCAAGCCCCGCCCACCGGATATCAGATCTACAAGCTCATAGAGCTGTGACCTACCGGCTTGTAGATCTGCTGTTTTTCACGCCACAGGGCTTTAAGCCACCCCCCCCCCCCCCCCCAGGCCGAAAGGCCACGCCCCCGGCTCCAAACCACGCCCCCCAGGCCACGCCCACAGAGGGGGCGGGGTCAAGGGGTCAAGGGTCAAGTGGGTCAATGCAGCCACTATGGGAAATATTCTATCTGCAGAGGTCAACATGTGTGAATTTTTCAAAGTCCAAAAGTCACCATCTGTGAAAATGACTAAGTCCAGAAGTGAAAACGGCCAAAGATGGGCTTTTGCCCGGCTCTCCACGGGGCCCCGGGGACCCCCCGGCCCCCACCGAGGTGCCCAGCCAGATCCCAGCTAAGCCCTGTACCCGGCTCTCCATCCGAACCCGGGGACCCACTCTTAAGCGCCCCCTGAGGAGTCCAGACCCAAGCCCGCGGGCGTTAGTTCGCCTCGCCCCTGGGGATATAGCTCGTTTTTTTCCAGAGAGCCATGGCACCACAGGCCGAAGTCCGGCCGTGCAAGGGCTCCCTTATTGGGGTGCGAGAGCTGAAAAGATGCCCTGTTGAAGGCCCCCCCACGCCAAACCGGGGCCTTCATAGAGGACGCCACCGGGCCAGGTGGAAGCACAGTGACGCGCAGTTCCGTGTTCGGCAGCCCACACAAGCTTTATAAGTTGTAGCGCCCCCTAGTGCCTCTCTGAAATGTCTGTTTTTTGGGGGATTTTTCTTTTGTTATCATTTTTTTTTTGTTTTCTGTCCATTTCAGCCCCCCAAAAAAAATGTAACATTGTATAATGTTCAACAAGGCCACGCTCCCTATTTCACACATACACACACACACACACACACACACACACACACACACACACACACACACACACACACACACACACACACACACACACACACACACACACACACACACACTGAATAACCTGACTCAGAGAGTGTGGGGGGTGTATTGCCATGTTGCCAGAAAGCTAAGAGCGTGCGCCGCTGAATGGTTGATCGGCGTGGCTGGCGCCTTTGCCGGCCACGGCGGAGAGAGGTCAGAATTACTCGGGTCTCTCTTCATGACGAATAAGCCTTTCGCCTTTTACTAAAGACTTCCGTGGAGAGGGACATTCATGAGTTATGCATATTTTTGGATGGCCTTGCCCTTTGGACGAGGCCGACTCAGCTGTTGAATGAAACGAGCCGTGGTATGCGGGCGTGTTTGAGGTCGAGGTAGGCGGGAGCGCCTTCGTGTCACTCTGTGGCCTTAACGTCTCGTTGGAGCTACTTTACGGAAGATGACAAAGTATGAGTTGCCGCAGGAAGGCGAGCGGGCAAGACATCAGATCTACGAGCCACGCCCGGAGCTGTAAGCCACGCCCCCAAGCCGATAGGCCACGCCCGCTGCTGTAAGCCACGCCCCTAAGCCGATAAGCCACGCCCGCAGCTGTAAGCCACGCCCACAGCTTCACGAGGGCGACAGGTGGGTGTCACGCCGGGTGAGAATGGAATCAGCGGAGAGTGCGGGCGTTCGGGCAGTCAGTTAAGGGGTTATCGCTTCTCGGCCTTTTGGCTAAGATCAAGTGTAGTATCTGTTCTTATCAGTTTAATATCTGATATGTCCCCTATATGGGGACTACATATTAAACGGATTTTTGAACTCGGGAGTCGAAACAGGGGCTTGCTCCGTTCGCTCCACGCATTGACCCGGCACTGCAGTGCCGCCGGGAACGGTGCACCTCCTATCGCCTTGTTGAAAGAACACGTGAGTAAATAAACACGCTTTGCTCCTGCCGTAGAGGTGGGCGACGCGTTGTTTTGCAAAGTGGTTCTAAAGTAGGGGATTCCACTTCCAAAAAACAGCGCATGTACGAGTCAACGTGTAGCCCATTTTCCTCCCCAACCCAACAATCGACAGCTAGCGTCCACGAGGTTCGTAAAATGTGTGTCCGCTCAATGCGGTCGACGTACGAACCGTCAGGGGACGCGCACGCGCGTGGGTCCTTGCCTCCACGCCACGCGCCAGCGAGGCATACTTACCTGGCAGGGGAGACACCATGATCACGAAGGTGGTTCACCCACGGCGAGGCTCAGCCATTGCACTCCGTGCTTTGCTGACCCGTGCGAATTCCCCAAATGTGGGAATCTCGACTGCATAATTTCTGGTAGTGGGGGACTGCGTTCGCGCTCTCCCCTGATGAAGTGTTGAAAACCAAGTACCTGTGAGCGAGTTTGGCACAAGCTGTGGCCTTGGCGTGTGGTTGTAGCCACTTTACAGAAGCCCAGCTTCAAACCACACCCCCCTCGACGACAGAGGACAAGCACACGTCTTAAAGCCCCAATATAAGGGCAGAGGCCACGCCCCCGGCTTGAAACCACCCCCCAAAGGTGATAAGCCACGCCCACAGCTCCAAACCACGCCGCCATGGTGATAGGCCACGCCCCCAGCTTCAAGCCCCGCCCACCGGATATCAGATCTACAAGCTCATAGAGCTGTGACCTACCGGCTTGTAGATCTGCTGTTTTTCACGCCACAGGGCTTTAAGCCACCCCCCCCCCCCCCCCAGGCCGAAAGGCCACGCCCCCGGCTCCAAACCACGCCCCCCAGGCCACGCCCACAGAGGGGGCGGGGTCAAGGGGTCAAGGGTCAAGTGGGTCAATGCAGCCACTATGGGAAATATTCTATCTGCAGAGGTCAACATGTGTGAATTTTTCAAAGTCCAAAAGTCACCATCTGTGAAAATGACTAAGTCCAGAAGTGAAAACGGCCAAAGATGGGCTTTTGCCCGGCTCTCCACGGGGCCCCGGGGACCCCCCGGCCCCCACCGAGGTGCCCAGCCAGATCCCAGCTAAGCCCTGTACCCGGCTCTCCATCCGAACCCGGGGACCCACTCTTAAGCGCCCCCTGAGGAGTCCAGACCCAAGCCCGCGGGCGTTAGTTCGCCTCGCCCCTGGGGATATAGCTCGTTTTTTTCCAGAGAGCCATGGCACCACAGGCCGAAGTCCGGCCGTGCAAGGGCTCCCTTATTGGGGTGCGAGAGCTGAAAAGATGCCCTGTTGAAGGCCCCCCCACGCCAAACCGGGGCCTTCATAGAGGACGCCACCGGGCCAGGTGGAAGCACAGTGACGCGCAGTTCCGTGTTCGGCAGCCCACACAAGCTTTATAAGTTGTAGCGCCCCCTAGTGCCTCTCTGAAATGTCTGTTTTTTGGGGGATTTTTCTTTTGTTATCATTTTTTTTTTGTTTTCTGTCCATTTCAGCCCCCCAAAAAAAATGTAACATTGTATAATGTTCAACAAGGCCACGCCCCCTATTTCACACATACACACACACACACACACACACACACACACACACACACACACACACACACACACACACACACACACACACACACACACACACACACACACACACACACACACACACACACACACTGAATAACCTGACTCAGAGAGTGTGGGGGGTGTATTGCCATGTTGCCAGAAAGCTAAGAGCGTGCGCCGCTGAATGGTTGATCGGCGTGGCTGGCGCCTTTGCCGGCCACGGCGGAGAGAGGTCAGAATTACTCGGGTCTCTCTTCATGACGAATAAGCCTTTCGCCTTTTACTAAAGACTTCCGTGGAGAGGGACATTCATGAGTTATGCATATTTTTGGATGGCCTTGCCCTTTGGACGAGGCCGACTCAGCTGTTGAATGAAACGAGCCGTGGTATGCGGGCGTGTTTGAGGTCGAGGTAGGCGGGAGCGCCTTCGTGTCACTCTGTGGCCTTAACGTCTCGTTGGAGCTACTTTACGGAAGATGACAAAGTATGAGTTGCCGCAGGAAGGCGAGCGGGCAAGACATCAGATCTACGAGCCACGCCCGGAGCTGTAAGCCACGCCCCCAAGCCGATAGGCCACGCCCGCTGCTGTAAGCCACGCCCCTAAGCCGATAAGCCACGCCCGCAGCTGTAAGCCACGCCCACAGCTTCACGAGGGCGACAGGTGGGTGTCACGCCGGGTGAGAATGGAATCAGCGGAGAGTGCGGGCGTTCGGGCAGTCAGTTAAGGGGTTATCGCTTCTCGGCCTTTTGGCTAAGATCAAGTGTAGTATCTGTTCTTATCAGTTTAATATCTGATATGTCCCCTATATGGGGACTACATATTAAACGGATTTTTGAACTCGGGAGTCGAAACAGGGGCTTGCTCCGTTCGCTCCACGCATTGACCCGGCACTGCAGTGCCGCCGGGAACGGTGCACCTCCTATCGCCTTGTTGAAAGAACACGTGAGTAAATAAACACGCTTTGCTCCTGCCGTAGAGGTGGGCGACGCGTTGTTTTGCAAAGTGGTTCTAAAGTAGGGGATTCCACTTCCAAAAAACAGCGCATGTACGAGTCAACGTGTAGCCCATTTTCCTCCCCAACCCAACAATCGACAGCTAGCGTCCACGAGGTTCGTAAAATGTGTGTCCGCTCAATGCGGTCGACGTACGAACCGTCAGGGGACGCGCACGCGCGTGGGTCCTTGCCTCCACGCCACGCGCCAGCGAGGCATACTTACCTGGCAGGGGAGACACCATGATCACGAAGGTGGTTCACCCACGGCGAGGCTCAGCCATTGCACTCCGTGCTTTGCTGACCCGTGCGAATTCCCCAAATGTGGGAATCTCGACTGCATAATTTCTGGTAGTGGGGGACTGCGTTCGCGCTCTCCCCTGATGAAGTGTTGAAAACCAAGTACCTGTGAGCGAGTTTGGCACAAGCTGTGGCCTTGGCGTGTGGTTGTAGCCACTTTACAGAAGCCCAGCTTCAAACCACACCCCCCTCGACGACAGAGGACAAGCACACGTCTTAAAGCCCCAATATAAGGGCAGAGGCCACGCCCCCGGCTTGAAACCACCCCCCAAAGGTGATAAGCCACGCCCACAGCTCCAAACCACGCCGCCATGGTGATAGGCCACGCCCCCAGCTTCAAGCCCCGCCCACCGGATATCAGATCTACAAGCTCATAGAGCTGTGACCTACCGGCTTGTAGATCTGCTGTTTTTCACGCCACAGGGCTTTAAGCCACCCCCCCCCCCCCCCCAGGCCGAAAGGCCACGCCCCCGGCTCCAAACCACGCCCCCCAGGCCACGCCCACAGAGGGGGCGGGGTCAAGGGGTCAAGGGTCAAGTGGGTCAATGCAGCCACTATGGGAAATATTCTATCTGCAGAGGTCAACATGTGTGAATTTTTCAAAGTCCAAAAGTCACCATCTGTGAAAATGACTAAGTCCAGAAGTGAAAACGGCCAAAGATGGGCTTTTGCCCGGCTCTCCACGGGGCCCCGGGGACCCCCCGGCCCCCACCGAGGTGCCCAGCCAGATCCCAGCTAAGCCCTGTACCCGGCTCTCCATCCGAACCCGGGGACCCACTCTTAAGCGCCCCCTGAGGAGTCCAGACCCAAGCCCGCGGGCGTTAGTTCGCCTCGCCCCTGGGGATATAGCTCGTTTTTTTCCAGAGAGCCATGGCACCACAGGCCGAAGTCCGGCCGTGCAAGGGCTCCCTTATTGGGGTGCGAGAGCTGAAAAGATGCCCTGTTGAAGGCCCCCCCACGCCAAACCGGGGCCTTCATAGAGGACGCCACCGGGCCAGGTGGAAGCACAGTGACGCGCAGTTCCGTGTTCGGCAGCCCACACAAGCTTTATAAGTTGTAGCGCCCCCTAGTGCCTCTCTGAAATGTCTGTTTTTTGGGGGATTTTTCTTTTGTTATCATTTTTTTTTTGTTTTCTGTCCATTTCAGCCCCCCAAAAAAAATGTAACATTGTATAATGTTCAACAAGGCCACGCCCCCTATTTCACACATACACACACACACACACACACACACACACACACACACACACACACACACACACACACACACACACACACACACACACACACACACACACACACACACACACACACACACACACACTGAATAACCTGACTCAGAGAGTGTGGGGGGTGTATTGCCATGTTGCCAGAAAGCTAAGAGCGTGCGCCGCTGAATGGTTGATCGGCGTGGCTGGCGCCTTTGCCGGCCACGGCGGAGAGAGGTCAGAATTACTCGGGTCTCTCTTCATGACGAATAAGCCTTTCGCCTTTTACTAAAGACTTCCGTGGAGAGGGACATTCATGAGTTATGCATATTTTTGGATGGCCTTGCCCTTTGGACGAGGCCGACTCAGCTGTTGAATGAAACGAGCCGTGGTATGCGGGCGTGTTTGAGGTCGAGGTAGGCGGGAGCGCCTTCGTGTCACTCTGTGGCCTTAACGTCTCGTTGGAGCTACTTTACGGAAGATGACAAAGTATGAGTTGCCGCAGGAAGGCGAGCGGGCAAGACATCAGATCTACGAGCCACGCCCGGAGCTGTAAGCCACGCCCCCAAGCCGATAGGCCACGCCCGCTGCTGTAAGCCACGCCCCTAAGCCGATAAGCCACGCCCGCAGCTGTAAGCCACGCCCACAGCTTCACGAGGGCGACAGGTGGGTGTCACGCCGGGTGAGAATGGAATCAGCGGAGAGTGCGGGCGTTCGGGCAGTCAGTTAAGGGGTTATCGCTTCTCGGCCTTTTGGCTAAGATCAAGTGTAGTATCTGTTCTTATCAGTTTAATATCTGATATGTCCCCTATATGGGGACTACATATTAAACGGATTTTTGAACTCGGGAGTCGAAACAGGGGCTTGCTCCGTTCGCTCCACGCATTGACCCGGCACTGCAGTGCCGCCGGGAACGGTGCACCTCCTATCGCCTTGTTGAAAGAACACGTGAGTAAATAAACACGCTTTGCTCCTGCCGTAGAGGTGGGCGACGCGTTGTTTTGCAAAGTGGTTCTAAAGTAGGGGATTCCACTTCCAAAAAACAGCGCATGTACGAGTCAACGTGTAGCCCATTTTCCTCCCCAACCCAACAATCGACAGCTAGCGTCCACGAGGTTCGTAAAATGTGTGTCCGCTCAATGCGGTCGACGTACGAACCGTCAGGGGACGCGCACGCGCGTGGGTCCTTGCCTCCACGCCACGCGCCAGCGAGGCATACTTACCTGGCAGGGGAGACACCATGATCACGAAGGTGGTTCACCCACGGCGAGGCTCAGCCATTGCACTCCGTGCTTTGCTGACCCGTGCGAATTCCCCAAATGTGGGAATCTCGACTGCATAATTTCTGGTAGTGGGGGACTGCGTTCGCGCTCTCCCCTGATGAAGTGTTGAAAACCAAGTACCTGTGAGCGAGTTTGGCACAAGCTGTGGCCTTGGCGTGTGGTTGTAGCCACTTTACAGAAGCCCAGCTTCAAACCACACCCCCCTCGACGACAGAGGACAAGCACACGTCTTAAAGCCCCAATATAAGGGCAGAGGCCACGCCCCCGGCTTGAAACCACCCCCCAAAGGTGATAAGCCACGCCCACAGCTCCAAACCACGCCGCCATGGTGATAGGCCACGCCCCCAGCTTCAAGCCCCGCCCACCGGATATCAGATCTACAAGCTCATAGAGCTGTGACCTACCGGCTTGTAGATCTGCTGTTTTTCACGCCACAGGGCTTTAAGCCACCCCCCCCCCCCCCCCCAGGCCGAAAGGCCACGCCCCCGGCTCCAAACCACGCCCCCCAGGCCACGCCCACAGAGGGGGCGGGGTCAAGGGGTCAAGGGTCAAGTGGGTCAATGCAGCCACTATGGGAAATATTCTATCTGCAGAGGTCAACATGTGTGAATTTTTCAAAGTCCAAAAGTCACCATCTGTGAAAATGACTAAGTCCAGAAGTGAAAACGGCCAAAGATGGGCTTTTGCCCGGCTCTCCACGGGGCCCCGGGGACCCCCCGGCCCCCACCGAGGTGCCCAGCCAGATCCCAGCTAAGCCCTGTACCCGGCTCTCCATCCGAACCCGGGGACCCACTCTTAAGCGCCCCCTGAGGAGTCCAGACCCAAGCCCGCGGGCGTTAGTTCGCCTCGCCCCTGGGGATATAGCTCGTTTTTTTCCAGAGAGCCATGGCACCACAGGCCGAAGTCCGGCCGTGCAAGGGCTCCCTTATTGGGGTGCGAGAGCTGAAAAGATGCCCTGTTGAAGGCCCCCCCACGCCAAACCGGGGCCTTCATAGAGGACGCCACCGGGCCAGGTGGAAGCACAGTGACGCGCAGTTCCGTGTTCGGCAGCCCACACAAGCTTTATAAGTTGTAGCGCCCCCTAGTGCCTCTCTGAAATGTCTGTTTTTTGGGGGATTTTTCTTTTGTTATCATTTTTTTTTTGTTTTCTGTCCATTTCAGCCCCCCAAAAAAAATGTAACATTGTATAATGTTCAACAAGGCCACGCCCCCTATTTCACACATACACACACACACACACACACACACACACACACACACACACACACACACACACACACACACACACACACACACACACACACACACACACACACACACACACACACACACACACTGAATAACCTGACTCAGAGAGTGTGGGGGGTGTATTGCCATGTTGCCAGAAAGCTAAGAGCGTGCGCCGCTGAATGGTTGATCGGCGTGGCTGGCGCCTTTGCCGGCCACGGCGGAGAGAGGTCAGAATTACTCGGGTCTCTCTTCATGACGAATAAGCCTTTCGCCTTTTACTAAAGACTTCCGTGGAGAGGGACATTCATGAGTTATGCATATTTTTGGATGGCCTTGCCCTTTGGACGAGGCCGACTCAGCTGTTGAATGAAACGAGCCGTGGTATGCGGGCGTGTTTGAGGTCGAGGTAGGCGGGAGCGCCTTCGTGTCACTCTGTGGCCTTAACGTCTCGTTGGAGCTACTTTACGGAAGATGACAAAGTATGAGTTGCCGCAGGAAGGCGAGCGGGCAAGACATCAGATCTACGAGCCACGCCCGGAGCTGTAAGCCACGCCCCCAAGCCGATAGGCCACGCCCGCTGCTGTAAGCCACGCCCCTAAGCCGATAAGCCACGCCCGCAGCTGTAAGCCACGCCCACAGCTTCACGAGGGCGACAGGTGGGTGTCACGCCGGGTGAGAATGGAATCAGCGGAGAGTGCGGGCGTTCGGGCAGTCAGTTAAGGGGTTATCGCTTCTCGGCCTTTTGGCTAAGATCAAGTGGCCGAGTGGTGGATGTAACTGGAAGTTGAAAGGAGGACAGCCAAGACGAGAAGATGGGGATCCCAAGGAATGGAGTAAAGGACACGTCACGTTTCATTTGGAAGAACACGGACTTACCGTTGATGGACAGACCTACGTTTGGGAAGGAGATACTGATCAAGTTTTTTGGACTGAAAGGGGAAGATGTTTTGTGCCTGCAGGACAATCCAGTGGAAAATGGATATGATGTCACTTTCTGTCGACCAGCAATGGTCCTGAAGGTGGATAAGATCTGGAACCTGGCGAAAGGTGAGGAGCCCATGAAAAGTTTCGTTGTACAGAATTTGGACAGAATGAACTATAGGCTGGTGACATTGCACATGTATAATCCACACGTGCCTTTGGAGGTGATTGGGGATTTCTTAAAGAGGTATGCGGATGTGAAAGTGGATTCAGCCACAAAATTGATGGACACAAATGGGTTTTGGACAGGAAAGAGGAATATTCAAGTGTTTCTTAAAGAAGATGCGACAGGATATGACGGACTACTCCATCCCCCTGCCTTCTTTGCAATAGGTGCTGACAGAGGCTATCTGCACTATTACAAGCAGCCACCTTTTTGCAAGAAGTGCAGGGGGAATGGGCACAAGGAGGAGACGTGTCAATATGGAATAAGGTGCAGATTATGTTTGGCTAAAGATCATCTGGCAAAGAACTGTCCACGACCCAAGGCGTGCCACACCTGCGGGTCCAAGGACCACCTGTCCAAGGACTGCCCCGGGAGGGGTGGAGCAGGTGGTGGTGGGCCTGGGGGAGAAGGGAGTGGAACTATGCCTTCCACTCCAGCTGAGATGGGAGGCCTTAAAGGCCAACAGAAAGGTGAAGGGAAGGAGGCCGCACCAAAGGCCTCTGTGAAAAATCCGGAGAAAGGGAAGGAAGGAGCGAGGACAGGCTCTCATGCCTTCAACGGTGAAGGGGCCTTGTCTCGGATCCCTGATGGGAAAAAACAGAAAAAGGACGGAGAAATAGAGGAGGAGATGGACAGTGTTTCGGATTCCGATTCGGAAGGGAGCCGAATTGAAATGACTGGTGGGGGGTTGGATCGGTCTGAAGGGGAGGAGGTGGCGGCTTTAAGCTTCGCCTCGGACTTGCCTGTCAGACTTTTCGGTCCTGCTACGCGAGGTGGTGACGATGGGACAGCCACATGGGCAGATAGAGTGGCAAATGGAGAACCGAAATAATTAGTTGTTTGTTGTGATATGTATTGAAATGGACTCAAGATTTTTTGATGAAATGTATGATTTGACACGATTTTTGAGGCATTTGTTGCAAGGTATAAGATGTACTGCCTGAAGTTTAATAAAAAAAAAAAAAAAAAAAAAAATCTGTTCTTATCAGTTTAATATCTGATATGTCCCCTATATGGGGACTACATATTAAACGGATTTTTGAACTCGGGAGTCGAAACAGGGGCTTGCTCCGTTCGCTCCACGCATTGACCCGGCACTGCAGTGCCGCCGGGAACGGTGCACCTCCTATCGCCTTGTTGAAAGAACACGTGAGTAAATAACCACGCTTTGCTCCTGCCGTAGAGGTGGGCGACGCGTTGTTTTGCAAAGTGTTTCTAAAGTAGGGGATTCCACTTCCAAAAAACAACGCACGTACGAGTCAACGTGTAGCCCATTTTCCTCCCCAACCCAACGATCGACAGCTAGCGTCCACGAGGTTCGTAAAATGTGTGTACGCTCAATGCGGTCGACGTACGAACCGTCAGGGGACGCGCACGCGCGTGGGTCCTTGCCTCCACGCCACGCGCCAGCGAGGCATACTTACCTGGCAGGGGAGACACCATGATCACGAAGGTGGTTCACCCACGGCGAGGCTCAGCCATTGCACTCCGTGCTTTGCTGACCCGTGCGAATTCCTCAAATGTGGGAATCTCGACTGCATAATTTCTGGTAGTGGGGGACTGCGTTCGCGCTCTCCCCTGATGAAGTGTTGAAAACCAAGTACCTGTGAGCGAGTTTGGCACAAGCTGTGGCCTTGACGTGTGGTTGTAGCCACTTTACAGAAGCCCAGCTTCAAACCACACCCCCCTCGACGACAGAGGACAAGCACACGTCTTAAAGCCCCAATATAAGGGCAGAGGCCACGCCCCCGGCTTGAAACCACCCCCCAAAGGTGATAAGCCACGCCCACAGCTCCAAACCACGCCGCCGCCATGGTGATAGGCCACGCCCCCAGCTTCAAGCCCCGCCCACCCGATATCAGATCTACAAGCTCATAGAGCTGTGACCTACCGGCTTGTAGATCTGCTGTTTTTCACGCCACAGGGCTTTAAGCCACCCCCCCCAGGCCGAAAGGCCACGCCCCCGGCTCCAAACCACGCCCCCAGGCCGACAGGCCACGCCCACAGAGGGGGCGGGGTCAAGGGGTCAAGGGTCAAGTGGGTCAATGCAGCCACTATGGGAAATGTTCTATCTGCAGAGGTCAACATGTGTGAATTTTTCAAAGTCCAAAAGTCACCATCTGTGAAAATGACTAAGTCCAGAAGTGAAAACGGCCAAAGATGGGCTTTTGCCCGGCTCTCCACGGGGCCCCGGGGACCCCCCGGCCCCCACCGAGGTGCCCAGCCAGATCCCAGCTAAGCCCTCTACCTGGCTCTCCATCCGAACCCGGGGACCCACCCTTAAGCGCCCCCTGAGGAGTCCAGACCCAAGCCCGCGGGCGTTAGTTCGCCTCGCCCCTGGGGATATAGCTCGTTTTTTTCCAGAGAGCCATGGCACCACAGGCCGAAGTCCGGCCGTGCAAGGGGTCCCTTATTGGGGTGCGAGAGCTGAAAAGATGCCCTGTTGAAGGCCCCCCCACGCCAAACCGGGGCGTTCATAGAGGACGCCACCGGGCCAGGTGGAAGCACAGTGACGCGCAGTTCCGTGTTCCGCAGCCCACACAAGCTTTATAAGTTGTAGCGCCCCCTAGTGCCTCTCTGAAATGTCTGTTTTTTGGGGGATTTTTTTTTTGTTGTCAATTTTTTTTGGTTTTCTGTCCATTTCAGCCCCAAAAAATAAAATTTAACATTGTAAAATGTTCAACAAGGCCACGCCCCCTATTTCACACACACACACGCACACGCACACGCACACGCGCGCGCACACACACACACACACACACACACACACACACACACACACACACACACACACATACAATTTGTGTCGTTCCAATTTGTGTCCTATTTGTCCTATTTGCCTGATCTTCTCTGTATCGTTCCAATTTGTGTCCTATTTGTCAAATGGAGTCATTATTAGGGCCTAGGGTTAGGGTTTGGGCTAGGGTAAGGGTTAGGGTTAGGGTCATAGCTAATTTCTGATAATAATGAATAACCTGACTCACAGAGTGGGGGGGGGGGGGGAGGGGGGTATTGCCATGTTGCCAGAAAGCTAAGAGCGTGCGCCGCTGAATGGTTGATCGGCGTGGCTGGCGCCTTTGCCGGCCACGGCGGAGAGAGGTCAGAATTACTCGGGTCTCTCTTCATGACGAATAAGCCTTTCGCCTTTTACTAAAGACTTCCGTGGAGAGGGACATTCATGAGTTATGCATATTTTTGGATGGCCTTGCCCTTTGGACGAGGCCGACTCAGCTGTTGAATGAAACGAGCCGTGGTATGCGGGCGTGTTTGAGGTCGAGGTAGGCGGGAGCGCATTCGTGTCACTCTGTGGCCTTAACGTCTCGTTGGAGCTACTTTACGGAAGATGACAAAGTATGAGTTGCCGCAGGAAGGCGAGCGGGCAAGACATCAGATCTACGAGGCACGCCCGCAGCTGTAAGCCACGCCCCCAAGCCGATAGGCCATGCCCGCTGCTGTAAGCCACGCCCCTAAGCCGATAAGCCGCGCCCGCAGCTGTAAGCCACGCCCAGAGCTTCACGAGGGCGACAGGTGGGTGTCACGCCGGGTGAGAATGGAATCAGCGGAGAGTGCGGGCGTTCGGGCAGTCAGTTAAGGGGTTATCGCTTCTCGGCCTTTTGGCTAAGATCAAGTGTAGTATCTGTTCTTATCAGTTTAATATCTGATATGTCCCCTATATGGGGACTACATATTAAACGGATTTTTGAACTCGGGAGTCGAAACAGGGGCTTGCTCCGTTCGCTCCACGCATTGACCCGGCACTGCAGTGCCGCCGGGAACGGTGCACCTCCTATCGCCTTGTTGAAAGAACACGTGAGTAAATAACCACGCTTTGCTCCTGCCGTAGAGGTGGGCGACGCGTTGTTTTGCAAAGTGTTTCTAAAGTAGGGGATTCCACTTCCAAAAAACAACGCACGTACGAGTCAACGTGTAGCCCATTTTCCTCCCCAACCCAACGATCGACAGCTAGCGTCCACGAGGTTCGTAAAATGTGTGTACGCTCAATGCGGTCGACGTACGAACCGTCAGGGGACGCGCACGCGCGTGGGTCCTTGCCTCCACGCCACGCGCCAGCGAGGCATACTTACCTGGCAGGGGAGACACCATGATCACGAAGGTGGTTCACCCACGGCGAGGCTCAGCCATTGCACTCCGTGCTTTGCTGACCCGTGCGAATTCCTCAAATGTGGGAATCTCGACTGCATAATTTCTGGTAGTGGGGGACTGCGTTCGCGCTCTCCCCTGATGAAGTGTTGAAAACCAAGTACCTGTGAGCGAGTTTGGCACAAGCTGTGGCCTTGACGTGTGGTTGTAGCCACTTTACAGAAGCCCAGCTTCAAACCACACCCCCCTCGACGACAGAGGACAAGCACACGTCTTAAAGCCCCAATATAAGGGCAGAGGCCACGCCCCCGGCTTGAAACCACCCCCCAAAGGTGATAAGCCACGCCCACAGCTCCAAACCACGCCGCCGCCATGGTGATAGGCCACGCCCCCAGCTTCAAGCCCCGCCCACCCGATATCAGATCTACAAGCTCATAGAGCTGTGACCTACCGGCTTGTAGATCTGCTGTTTTTCACGCCACAGGGCTTTAAGCCACCCCCCCCAGGCCGAAAGGCCACGCCCCCGGCTCCAAACCACGCCCCCAGGCCGACAGGCCACGCCCACAGAGGGGGCGGGGTCAAGGGGTCAAGGGTCAAGTGGGTCAATGCAGCCACTATGGGAAATGTTCTATCTGCAGAGGTCAACATGTGTGAATTTTTCAAAGTCCAAAAGTCACCATCTGTGAAAATGACTAAGTCCAGAAGTGAAAACGGCCAAAGATGGGCTTTTGCCCGGCTCTCCACGGGGCCCCGGGGACCCCCCGGCCCCCACCGAGGTGCCCAGCCAGATCCCAGCTAAGCCCTCTACCTGGCTCTCCATCCGAACCCGGGGACCCACCCTTAAGCGCCCCCTGAGGAGTCCAGACCCAAGCCCGCGGGCGTTAGTTCGCCTCGCCCCTGGGGATATAGCTCGTTTTTTTCCAGAGAGCCATGGCACCACAGGCCGAAGTCCGGCCGTGCAAGGGGTCCCTTATTGGGGTGCGAGAGCTGAAAAGATGCCCTGTTGAAGGCCCCCCCACGCCAAACCGGGGCGTTCATAGAGGACGCCACCGGGCCAGGTGGAAGCACAGTGACGCGCAGTTCCGTGTTCCGCAGCCCACACAAGCTTTATAAGTTGTAGCGCCCCCTAGTGCCTCTCTGAAATGTCTGTTTTTTGGGGGATTTTTTTTTTGTTGTCAATTTTTTTTGGTTTTCTGTCCATTTCAGCCCCAAAAAATAAAATTTAACATTGTAAAATGTTCAACAAGGCCACGCCCCCTATTTCACACACACACACGCACACGCACACGCACACGCGCGCGCACACACACACACACACACACACACACACACACACACACACACACACACACACATACAATTTGTGTCGTTCCAATTTGTGTCCTATTTGTCCTATTTGCCTGATCTTCTCTGTATCGTTCCAATTTGTGTCCTATTTGTCAAATGGAGTCATTATTAGGGCCTAGGGTTAGGGTTTGGGCTAGGGTAAGGGTTAGGGTTAGGGTCATAGCTAATTTCTGATAATAATGAATAACCTGACTCACAGAGTGGGGGGGGGGGGGGAGGGGGGTATTGCCATGTTGCCAGAAAGCTAAGAGCGTGCGCCGCTGAATGGTTGATCGGCGTGGCTGGCGCCTTTGCCGGCCACGGCGGAGAGAGGTCAGAATTACTCGGGTCTCTCTTCATGACGAATAAGCCTTTCGCCTTTTACTAAAGACTTCCGTGGAGAGGGACATTCATGAGTTATGCATATTTTTGGATGGCCTTGCCCTTTGGACGAGGCCGACTCAGCTGTTGAATGAAACGAGCCGTGGTATGCGGGCGTGTTTGAGGTCGAGGTAGGCGGGAGCGCATTCGTGTCACTCTGTGGCCTTAACGTCTCGTTGGAGCTACTTTACGGAAGATGACAAAGTATGAGTTGCCGCAGGAAGGCGAGCGGGCAAGACATCAGATCTACGAGGCACGCCCGCAGCTGTAAGCCACGCCCCCAAGCCGATAGGCCATGCCCGCTGCTGTAAGCCACGCCCCTAAGCCGATAAGCCGCGCCCGCAGCTGTAAGCCACGCCCAGAGCTTCACGAGGGCGACAGGTGGGTGTCACGCCGGGTGAGAATGGAATCAGCGGAGAGTGCGGGCGTTCGGGCAGTCAGTTAAGGGGTTATCGCTTCTCGGCCTTTTGGCTAAGATCAAGTGTAGTATCTGTTCTTATCAGTTTAATATCTGATATGTCCCCTATATGGGGACTACATATTAAACGGATTTTTGAACTCGGGAGTCGAAACAGGGGCTTGCTCCGTTCGCTCCACGCATTGACCCGGCACTGCAGTGCCGCCGGGAACGGTGCACCTCCTATCGCCTTGTTGAAAGAACACGTGAGTAAATAACCACGCTTTGCTCCTGCCGTAGAGGTGGGCGACGCGTTGTTTTGCAAAGTGTTTCTAAAGTAGGGGATTCCACTTCCAAAAAACAACGCACGTACGAGTCAACGTGTAGCCCATTTTCCTCCCCAACCCAACGATCGACAGCTAGCGTCCACGAGGTTCGTAAAATGTGTGTACGCTCAATGCGGTCGACGTACGAACCGTCAGGGGACGCGCACGCGCGTGGGTCCTTGCCTCCACGCCACGCGCCAGCGAGGCATACTTACCTGGCAGGGGAGACACCATGATCACGAAGGTGGTTCACCCACGGCGAGGCTCAGCCATTGCACTCCGTGCTTTGCTGACCCGTGCGAATTCCTCAAATGTGGGAATCTCGACTGCATAATTTCTGGTAGTGGGGGACTGCGTTCGCGCTCTCCCCTGATGAAGTGTTGAAAACCAAGTACCTGTGAGCGAGTTTGGCACAAGCTGTGGCCTTGACGTGTGGTTGTAGCCACTTTACAGAAGCCCAGCTTCAAACCACACCCCCCTCGACGACAGAGGACAAGCACACGTCTTAAAGCCCCAATATAAGGGCAGAGGCCACGCCCCCGGCTTGAAACCACCCCCCAAAGGTGATAAGCCACGCCCACAGCTCCAAACCACGCCGCCGCCATGGTGATAGGCCACGCCCCCAGCTTCAAGCCCCGCCCACCCGATATCAGATCTACAAGCTCATAGAGCTGTGACCTACCGGCTTGTAGATCTGCTGTTTTTCACGCCACAGGGCTTTAAGCCACCCCCCCAGGCCGAAAGGCCACGCCCCCGGCTCCAAACCACGCCCCCAGGCCGACAGGCCACGCCCACAGAGGGGGCGGGGTCAAGGGGTCAAGGGTCAAGTGGGTCAATGCAGCCACTATGGGAAATGTTCTATCTGCAGAGGTCAACATGTGTGAATTTTTCAAAGTCCAAAAGTCACCATCTGTGAAAATGACTAAGTCCAGAAGTGAAAACGGCCAAAGATGGGCTTTTGCCCGGCTCTCCACGGGGCCCCGGGGACCCCCCGGCCCCCACCGAGGTGCCCAGCCAGATCCCAGCTAAGCCCTCTACCTGGCTCTCCATCCGAACCCGGGGACCCACCCTTAAGCGCCCCCTGAGGAGTCCAGACCCAAGCCCGCGGGCGTTAGTTCGCCTCGCCCCTGGGGATATAGCTCGTTTTTTTCCAGAGAGCCATGGCACCACAGGCCGAAGTCCGGCCGTGCAAGGGGTCCCTTATTGGGGTGCGAGAGCTGAAAAGATGCCCTGTTGAAGGCCCCCCCACGCCAAACCGGGGCGTTCATAGAGGACGCCACCGGGCCAGGTGGAAGCACAGTGACGCGCAGTTCCGTGTTCCGCAGCCCACACAAGCTTTATAAGTTGTAGCGCCCCCTAGTGCCTCTCTGAAATGTCTGTTTTTTGGGGGATTTTTTTTTTGTTGTCAATTTTTTTTGGTTTTCTGTCCATTTCAGCCCCAAAAAATAAAATTTAACATTGTAAAATGTTCAACAAGGCCACGCCCCCTATTTCACACACACACACGCACACGCACACGCACACGCGCGCGCACACACACACACACACACACACACACACACACACACACACACACACACACACATACAATTTGTGTCGTTCCAATTTGTGTCCTATTTGTCCTATTTGCCTGATCTTCTCTGTATCGTTCCAATTTGTGTCCTATTTGTCAAATGGAGTCATTATTAGGGCCTAGGGTTAGGGTTTGGGCTAGGGTAAGGGTTAGGGTTAGGGTCATAGCTAATTTCTGATAATAATGAATAACCTGACTCACAGAGTGGGGGGGGGGGGGGAGGGGGGTATTGCCATGTTGCCAGAAAGCTAAGAGCGTGCGCCGCTGAATGGTTGATCGGCGTGGCTGGCGCCTTTGCCGGCCACGGCGGAGAGAGGTCAGAATTACTCGGGTCTCTCTTCATGACGAATAAGCCTTTCGCCTTTTACTAAAGACTTCCGTGGAGAGGGACATTCATGAGTTATGCATATTTTTGGATGGCCTTGCCCTTTGGACGAGGCCGACTCAGCTGTTGAATGAAACGAGCCGTGGTATGCGGGCGTGTTTGAGGTCGAGGTAGGCGGGAGCGCATTCGTGTCACTCTGTGGCCTTAACGTCTCGTTGGAGCTACTTTACGGAAGATGACAAAGTATGAGTTGCCGCAGGAAGGCGAGCGGGCAAGACATCAGATCTACGAGGCACGCCCGCAGCTGTAAGCCACGCCCCCAAGCCGATAGGCCATGCCCGCTGCTGTAAGCCACGCCCCTAAGCCGATAAGCCGCGCCCGCAGCTGTAAGCCACGCCCAGAGCTTCACGAGGGCGACAGGTGGGTGTCACGCCGGGTGAGAATGGAATCAGCGGAGAGTGCGGGCGTTCGGGCAGTCAGTTAAGGGGTTATCGCTTCTCGGCCTTTTGGCTAAGATCAAGTGTAGTATCTGTTCTTATCAGTTTAATATCTGATATGTCCCCTATATGGGGACTACATATTAAACGGATTTTTGAACTCGGGAGTCGAAACAGGGGCTTGCTCCGTTCGCTCCACGCATTGACCCGGCACTGCAGTGCCGCCGGGAACGGTGCACCTCCTATCGCCTTGTTGAAAGAACACGTGAGTAAATAACCACGCTTTGCTCCTGCCGTAGAGGTGGGCGACGCGTTGTTTTGCAAAGTGTTTCTAAAGTAGGGGATTCCACTTCCAAAAAACAACGCACGTACGAGTCAACGTGTAGCCCATTTTCCTCCCCAACCCAACGATCGACAGCTAGCGTCCACGAGGTTCGTAAAATGTGTGTACGCTCAATGCGGTCGACGTACGAACCGTCAGGGGACGCGCACGCGCGTGGGTCCTTGCCTCCACGCCACGCGCCAGCGAGGCATACTTACCTGGCAGGGGAGACACCATGATCACGAAGGTGGTTCACCCACGGCGAGGCTCAGCCATTGCACTCCGTGCTTTGCTGACCCGTGCGAATTCCTCAAATGTGGGAATCTCGACTGCATAATTTCTGGTAGTGGGGGACTGCGTTCGCGCTCTCCCCTGATGAAGTGTTGAAAACCAAGTACCTGTGAGCGAGTTTGGCACAAGCTGTGGCCTTGACGTGTGGTTGTAGCCACTTTACAGAAGCCCAGCTTCAAACCACACCCCCCTCGACGACAGAGGACAAGCACACGTCTTAAAGCCCCAATATAAGGGCAGAGGCCACGCCCCCGGCTTGAAACCACCCCCCAAAGGTGATAAGCCACGCCCACAGCTCCAAACCACGCCGCCGCCATGGTGATAGGCCACGCCCCCAGCTTCAAGCCCCGCCCACCCGATATCAGATCTACAAGCTCATAGAGCTGTGACCTACCGGCTTGTAGATCTGCTGTTTTTCACGCCACAGGGCTTTAAGCCACCCCCCCAGGCCGAAAGGCCACGCCCCCGGCTCCAAACCACGCCCCCAGGCCGACAGGCCACGCCCACAGAGGGGGCGGGGTCAAGGGGTCAAGGGTCAAGTGGGTCAATGCAGCCACTATGGGAAATGTTCTATCTGCAGAGGTCAACATGTGTGAATTTTTCAAAGTCCAAAAGTCACCATCTGTGAAAATGACTAAGTCCAGAAGTGAAAACGGCCAAAGATGGGCTTTTGCCCGGCTCTCCACGGGGCCCCGGGGACCCCCCGGCCCCCACCGAGGTGCCCAGCCAGATCCCAGCTAAGCCCTCTACCTGGCTCTCCATCCGAACCCGGGGACCCACCCTTAAGCGCCCCCTGAGGAGTCCAGACCCAAGCCCGCGGGCGTTAGTTCGCCTCGCCCCTGGGGATATAGCTCGTTTTTTTCCAGAGAGCCATGGCACCACAGGCCGAAGTCCGGCCGTGCAAGGGGTCCCTTATTGGGGTGCGAGAGCTGAAAAGATGCCCTGTTGAAGGCCCCCCCACGCCAAACCGGGGCGTTCATAGAGGACGCCACCGGGCCAGGTGGAAGCACAGTGACGCGCAGTTCCGTGTTCCGCAGCCCACACAAGCTTTATAAGTTGTAGCGCCCCCTAGTGCCTCTCTGAAATGTCTGTTTTTTGGGGGATTTTTTTTTTGTTGTCAATTTTTTTTGGTTTTCTGTCCATTTCAGCCCCAAAAAATAAAATTTAACATTGTAAAATGTTCAACAAGGCCACGCCCCCTATTTCACACACACACACGCACACGCACACGCACACGCGCGCGCACACACACACAC
Organism: Gymnoscopelus microlampas; assembly: GCF_963454915.1. Classification (NCBI taxonomy): domain Eukaryota; kingdom Metazoa; phylum Chordata; class Actinopteri; order Myctophiformes; family Myctophidae; genus Gymnoscopelus; species Gymnoscopelus microlampas. The sequence continues at coordinate 746,075 of NW_028155862.1, read as the reverse complement.
ACACACACACACACACACACACACACACACACACACACACATACAATTTGTGTCGTTCCAATTTGTGTCCTATTTGTCCTATTTGCCTGATCTTCTCTGTATCGTTCCAATTTGTGTCCTATTTGTCAAATGGAGTCATTATTAGGGCCTAGGGTTAGGGTTTGGGCTAGGGTAAGGGTTAGGGTTAGGGTCATAGCTAATTTCTGATAATAATGAATAACCTGACTCACAGAGTGGGGGGGGGGGGGGAGGGGGGTATTGCCATGTTGCCAGAAAGCTAAGAGCGTGCGCCGCTGAATGGTTGATCGGCGTGGCTGGCGCCTTTGCCGGCCACGGCGGAGAGAGGTCAGAATTACTCGGGTCTCTCTTCATGACGAATAAGCCTTTCGCCTTTTACTAAAGACTTCCGTGGAGAGGGACATTCATGAGTTATGCATATTTTTGGATGGCCTTGCCCTTTGGACGAGGCCGACTCAGCTGTTGAATGAAACGAGCCGTGGTATGCGGGCGTGTTTGAGGTCGAGGTAGGCGGGAGCGCATTCGTGTCACTCTGTGGCCTTAACGTCTCGTTGGAGCTACTTTACGGAAGATGACAAAGTATGAGTTGCCGCAGGAAGGCGAGCGGGCAAGACATCAGATCTACGAGGCACGCCCGCAGCTGTAAGCCACGCCCCCAAGCCGATAGGCCATGCCCGCTGCTGTAAGCCACGCCCCTAAGCCGATAAGCCGCGCCCGCAGCTGTAAGCCACGCCCAGAGCTTCACGAGGGCGACAGGTGGGTGTCACGCCGGGTGAGAATGGAATCAGCGGAGAGTGCGGGCGTTCGGGCAGTCAGTTAAGGGGTTATCGCTTCTCGGCCTTTTGGCTAAGATCAAGTGTAGTATCTGTTCTTATCAGTTTAATATCTGATATGTCCCCTATATGGGGACTACATATTAAACGGATTTTTGAACTCGGGAGTCGAAACAGGGGCTTGCTCCGTTCGCTCCACGCATTGACCCGGCACTGCAGTGCCGCCGGGAACGGTGCACCTCCTATCGCCTTGTTGAAAGAACACGTGAGTAAATAACCACGCTTTGCTCCTGCCGTAGAGGTGGGCGACGCGTTGTTTTGCAAAGTGTTTCTAAAGTAGGGGATTCCACTTCCAAAAAACAACGCACGTACGAGTCAACGTGTAGCCCATTTTCCTCCCCAACCCAACGATCGACAGCTAGCGTCCACGAGGTTCGTAAAATGTGTGTACGCTCAATGCGGTCGACGTACGAACCGTCAGGGGACGCGCACGCGCGTGGGTCCTTGCCTCCACGCCACGCGCCAGCGAGGCATACTTACCTGGCAGGGGAGACACCATGATCACGAAGGTGGTTCACCCACGGCGAGGCTCAGCCATTGCACTCCGTGCTTTGCTGACCCGTGCGAATTCCTCAAATGTGGGAATCTCGACTGCATAATTTCTGGTAGTGGGGGACTGCGTTCGCGCTCTCCCCTGATGAAGTGTTGAAAACCAAGTACCTGTGAGCGAGTTTGGCACAAGCTGTGGCCTTGACGTGTGGTTGTAGCCACTTTACAGAAGCCCAGCTTCAAACCACACCCCCCTCGACGACAGAGGACAAGCACACGTCTTAAAGCCCCAATATAAGGGCAGAGGCCACGCCCCCGGCTTGAAACCACCCCCCAAAGGTGATAAGCCACGCCCACAGCTCCAAACCACGCCGCCATGGTGATAGGCCACGCCCCCAGCTTCAAGCCCCGCCCACCGGATATCAGATCTACAAGCTCATAGAGCTGTGACCTACCGGCTTGTAGATCTGCTGTTTTTCACGCCACAGGGCTTTAAGCCACCCCCCCCCCCCCCCCCAGGCCGAAAGGCCACGCCCCCGGCTCCAAACCACGCCCCCCAGGCCACGCCCACAGAGGGGGCGGGGTCAAGGGGTCAAGGGTCAAGTGGGTCAATGCAGCCACTATGGGAAATATTCTATCTGCAGAGGTCAACATGTGTGAATTTTTCAAAGTCCAAAAGTCACCATCTGTGAAAATGACTAAGTCCAGAAGTGAAAACGGCCAAAGATGGGCTTTTGCCCGGCTCTCCACGGGGCCCCGGGGACCCCCCGGCCCCCACCGAGGTGCCCAGCCAGATCCCAGCTAAGCCCTGTACCCGGCTCTCCATCCGAACCCGGGGACCCACTCTTAAGCGCCCCCTGAGGAGTCCAGACCCAAGCCCGCGGGCGTTAGTTCGCCTCGCCCCTGGGGATATAGCTCGTTTTTTTCCAGAGAGCCATGGCACCACAGGCCGAAGTCCGGCCGTGCAAGGGCTCCCTTATTGGGGTGCGAGAGCTGAAAAGATGCCCTGTTGAAGGCCCCCCCACGCCAAACCGGGGCCTTCATAGAGGACGCCACCGGGCCAGGTGGAAGCACAGTGACGCGCAGTTCCGTGTTCGGCAGCCCACACAAGCTTTATAAGTTGTAGCGCCCCCTAGTGCCTCTCTGAAATGTCTGTTTTTTGGGGGATTTTTCTTTTGTTATCATTTTTTTTTTGTTTTCTGTCCATTTCAGCCCCCCAAAAAAAATGTAACATTGTATAATGTTCAACAAGGCCACGCCCCCTATTTCACACATACACACACACACACACACACACACACACACACACACACACACACACACACACACACACACACACACACACACACACACACACACACACACACACACACACACACACACTGAATAACCTGACTCAGAGAGTGTGGGGGGTGTATTGCCATGTTGCCAGAAAGCTAAGAGCGTGCGCCGCTGAATGGTTGATCGGCGTGGCTGGCGCCTTTGCCGGCCACGGCGGAGAGAGGTCAGAATTACTCGGGTCTCTCTTCATGACGAATAAGCCTTTCGCCTTTTACTAAAGACTTCCGTGGAGAGGGACATTCATGAGTTATGCATATTTTTGGATGGCCTTGCCCTTTGGACGAGGCCGACTCAGCTGTTGAATGAAACGAGCCGTGGTATGCGGGCGTGTTTGAGGTCGAGGTAGGCGGGAGCGCCTTCGTGTCACTCTGTGGCCTTAACGTCTCGTTGGAGCTACTTTACGGAAGATGACAAAGTATGAGTTGCCGCAGGAAGGCGAGCGGGCAAGACATCAGATCTACGAGCCACGCCCGGAGCTGTAAGCCACGCCCCCAAGCCGATAGGCCACGCCCGCTGCTGTAAGCCACGCCCCTAAGCCGATAAGCCACGCCCGCAGCTGTAAGCCACGCCCACAGCTTCACGAGGGCGACAGGTGGGTGTCACGCCGGGTGAGAATGGAATCAGCGGAGAGTGCGGGCGTTCGGGCAGTCAGTTAAGGGGTTATCGCTTCTCGGCCTTTTGGCTAAGATCAAGTGGCCGAGTGGTGGATGTAACTGGAAGTTGAAAGGAGGACAGCCAAGACGAGAAGATGGGGATCCCAAGGAATGGAGTAAAGGACACGTCACGTTTCATTTGGAAGAACACGGACTTACCGTTGATGGACAGACCTACGTTTGGGAAGGAGATACTGATCAAGTTTTTTGGACTGAAAGGGGAAGATGTTTTGTGCCTGCAGGACAATCCAGTGGAAAATGGATATGATGTCACTTTCTGTCGACCAGCAATGGTCCTGAAGGTGGATAAGATCTGGAACCTGGCGAAAGGTGAGGAGCCCATGAAAAGTTTCGTTGTACAGAATTTGGACAGAATGAACTATAGGCTGGTGACATTGCACATGTATAATCCACACGTGCCTTTGGAGGTGATTGGGGATTTCTTAAAGAGGTATGCGGATGTGAAAGTGGATTCAGCCACAAAATTGATGGACACAAATGGGTTTTGGACAGGAAAGAGGAATATTCAAGTGTTTCTTAAAGAAGATGCGACAGGATATGACGGACTACTCCATCCCCCTGCCTTCTTTGCAATAGGTGCTGACAGAGGCTATCTGCACTATTACAAGCAGCCACCTTTTTGCAAGAAGTGCAGGGGGAATGGGCACAAGGAGGAGACGTGTCAATATGGAATAAGGTGCAGATTATGTTTGGCTAAAGATCATCTGGCAAAGAACTGTCCACGACCCAAGGCGTGCCACACCTGCGGGTCCAAGGACCACCTGTCCAAGGACTGCCCCGGGAGGGGTGGAGCAGGTGGTGGTGGGCCTGGGGGAGAAGGGAGTGGAACTATGCCTTCCACTCCAGCTGAGATGGGAGGCCTTAAAGGCCAACAGAAAGGTGAAGGGAAGGAGGCCGCACCAAAGGCCTCTGTGAAAAATCCGGAGAAAGGGAAGGAAGGAGCGAGGACAGGCTCTCATGCCTTCAACGGTGAAGGGGCCTTGTCTCGGATCCCTGATGGGAAAAAACAGAAAAAGGACGGAGAAATAGAGGAGGAGATGGACAGTGTTTCGGATTCCGATTCGGAAGGGAGCCGAATTGAAATGACTGGTGGGGGGTTGGATCGGTCTGAAGGGGAGGAGGTGGCGGCTTTAAGCTTCGCCTCGGACTTGCCTGTCAGACTTTTCGGTCCTGCTACGCGAGGTGGTGACGATGGGACAGCCACATGGGCAGATAGAGTGGCAAATGGAGAACCGAAATAATTAGTTGTTTGTTGTGATATGTATTGAAATGGACTCAAGATTTTTTGATGAAATGTATGATTTGACACGATTTTTGAGGCATTTGTTGCAAGGTATAAGATGTACTGCCTGAAGTTTAAAAAAAAAAAAAAAAAAAAAAAATCTGTTCTTATCAGTTTAATATCTGATATGTCCCCTATATGGGGACTACATATTAAACGGATTTTTGAACTCGGGAGTCGAAACAGGGGCTTGCTCCGTTCGCTCCACGCATTGACCCGGCACTGCAGTGCCGCCGGGAACGGTGCACCTCCTATCGCCTTGTTGAAAGAACACGTGAGTAAATAACCACGCTTTGCTCCTGCCGTAGAGGTGGGCGACGCGTTGTTTTGCAAAGTGTTTCTAAAGTAGGGGATTCCACTTCCAAAAAACAACGCACGTACGAGTCAACGTGTAGCCCATTTTCCTCCCCAACCCAACGATCGACAGCTAGCGTCCACGAGGTTCGTAAAATGTGTGTACGCTCAATGCGGTCGACGTACGAACCGTCAGGGGACGCGCACGCGCGTGGGTCCTTGCCTCCACGCCACGCGCCAGCGAGGCATACTTACCTGGCAGGGGAGACACCATGATCACGAAGGTGGTTCACCCACGGCGAGGCTCAGCCATTGCACTCCGTGCTTTGCTGACCCGTGCGAATTCCTCAAATGTGGGAATCTCGACTGCATAATTTCTGGTAGTGGGGGACTGCGTTCGCGCTCTCCCCTGATGAAGTGTTGAAAACCAAGTACCTGTGAGCGAGTTTGGCACAAGCTGTGGCCTTGACGTGTGGTTGTAGCCACTTTACAGAAGCCCAGCTTCAAACCACACCCCCCTCGACGACAGAGGACAAGCACACGTCTTAAAGCCCCAATATAAGGGCAGAGGCCACGCCCCCGGCTTGAAACCACCCCCCAAAGGTGATAAGCCACGCCCACAGCTCCAAACCACGCCGCCGCCATGGTGATAGGCCACGCCCCCAGCTTCAAGCCCCGCCCACCCGATATCAGATCTACAAGCTCATAGAGCTGTGACCTACCGGCTTGTAGATCTGCTGTTTTTCACGCCACAGGGCTTTAAGCCACCCCCCCAGGCCGAAAGGCCACGCCCCCGGCTCCAAACCACGCCCCCAGGCCGACAGGCCACGCCCACAGAGGGGGCAGGGTCAAGGGGTCAAGGGTCAAGTGGGTCAATGCAGCCACTATGGGAAATGTTCTATCTGCAGAGGTCAACATGTGTGAATTTTTCAAAGTCCAAAAGTCACCATCTGTGAAAATGACTAAGTCCAGAAGTGAAAACGGCCAAAGATGGGCTTTTGCCCGGCTCTCCACGGGGCCCCGGGGACCCCCCGGCCCCCACCGAGGTGCCCAGCCAGATCCCAGCTAAGCCCTCTACCTGGCTCTCCATCCGAACCCGGGGACCCACCCTTAAGCGCCCCCTGAGGAGTCCAGACCCAAGCCCGCGGGCGTTAGTTCGCCTCGCCCCTGGGGATATAGCTCGTTTTTTTCCAGAGAGCCATGGCACCACAGGCCGAAGTCCGGCCGTGCAAGGGGTCCCTTATTGGGGTGCGAGAGCTGAAAAATGCCCTGTTGAAGGCCCCCCCACGCCAAACCGGGGCGTTCATAGAGGACGCCACCGGGCCAGGTGGAAGCACAGTGACGCGCAGTTCCGTGTTCCGCAGCCCACACAAGCTTTATAAGTTGTAGCGCCCCCTAGTGCCTCTCTGAAATGTCTGTTTTTTGGGGGATTTTTTTTTTGTTGTCAATTTTTTTTGGTTTTCTGTCCATTTCAGCCCCAAAAAATAAAATTTAACATTGTAAAATGTTCAACAAGGCCACGCCCCCTATTTCACACACACACACGCACACGCACACGCACACGCGCGCGCACACACACACACACACACACACACACACACACACACACACACACACACACACATACAATTTGTGTCGTTCCAATTTGTGTCCTATTTGTCCTATTTGCCTGATCTTCTCTGTATCGTTCCAATTTGTGTCCTATTTGTCAAATGGAGTCATTATTAGGGCCTAGGGTTAGGGTTTGGGCTAGGGTAAGGGTTAGGGTTAGGGTCATAGCTAATTTCTGATAATAATGAATAACCTGACTCACAGAGTGGGGGGGGGGGGGGAGGGGGGTATTGCCATGTTGCCAGAAAGCTAAGAGCGTGCGCCGCTGAATGGTTGATCGGCGTGGCTGGCGCCTTTGCCGGCCACGGCGGAGAGAGGTCAGAATTACTCGGGTCTCTCTTCATGACGAATAAGCCTTTCGCCTTTTACTAAAGACTTCCGTGGAGAGGGACATTCATGAGTTATGCATATTTTTGGATGGCCTTGCCCTTTGGACGAGGCCGACTCAGCTGTTGAATGAAACGAGCCGTGGTATGCGGGCGTGTTTGAGGTCGAGGTAGGCGGGAGCGCATTCGTGTCACTCTGTGGCCTTAACGTCTCGTTGGAGCTACTTTACGGAAGATGACAAAGTATGAGTTGCCGCAGGAAGGCGAGCGGGCAAGACATCAGATCTACGAGGCACGCCCGCAGCTGTAAGCCACGCCCCCAAGCCGATAGGCCATGCCCGCTGCTGTAAGCCACGCCCCTAAGCCGATAAGCCGCGCCCGCAGCTGTAAGCCACGCCCAGAGCTTCACGAGGGCGACAGGTGGGTGTCACGCCGGGTGAGAATGGAATCAGCGGAGAGTGCGGGCGTTCGGGCAGTCAGTTAAGGGGTTATCGCTTCTCGGCCTTTTGGCTAAGATCAAGTGTAGTATCTGTTCTTATCAGTTTAATATCTGATATGTCCCCTATATGGGGACTACATATTAAACGGATTTTTGAACTCGGGAGTCGAAACAGGGGCTTGCTCCGTTCGCTCCACGCATTGACCCGGCACTGCAGTGCCGCCGGGAACGGTGCACCTCCTATCGCCTTGTTGAAAGAACACGTGAGTAAATAACCACGCTTTGCTCCTGCCGTAGAGGTGGGCGACGCGTTGTTTTGCAAAGTGTTTCTAAAGTAGGGGATTCCACTTCCAAAAAACAACGCACGTACGAGTCAACGTGTAGCCCATTTTCCTCCCCAACCCAACGATCGACAGCTAGCGTCCACGAGGTTCGTAAAATGTGTGTACGCTCAATGCGGTCGACGTACGAACCGTCAGGGGACGCGCACGCGCGTGGGTCCTTGCCTCCACGCCACGCGCCAGCGAGGCATACTTACCTGGCAGGGGAGACACCATGATCACGAAGGTGGTTCACCCACGGCGAGGCTCAGCCATTGCACTCCGTGCTTTGCTGACCCGTGCGAATTCCTCAAATGTGGGAATCTCGACTGCATAATTTCTGGTAGTGGGGGACTGCGTTCGCGCTCTCCCCTGATGAAGTGTTGAAAACCAAGTACCTGTGAGCGAGTTTGGCACAAGCTGTGGCCTTGACGTGTGGTTGTAGCCACTTTACAGAAGCCCAGCTTCAAACCACACCCCCCTCGACGACAGAGGACAAGCACACGTCTTAAAGCCCCAATATAAGGGCAGAGGCCACGCCCCCGGCTTGAAACCACCCCCCAAAGGTGATAAGCCACGCCCACAGCTCCAAACCACGCCGCCATGGTGATAGGCCACGCCCCCAGCTTCAAGCCCCGCCCACCGGATATCAGATCTACAAGCTCATAGAGCTGTGACCTACCGGCTTGTAGATCTGCTGTTTTTCACGCCACAGGGCTTTAAGCCACCCCCCCCCCCCCCCCCAGGCCGAAAGGCCACGCCCCCGGCTCCAAACCACGCCCCCCAGGCCACGCCCACAGAGGGGGCGGGGTCAAGGGGTCAAGGGTCAAGTGGGTCAATGCAGCCACTATGGGAAATATTCTATCTGCAGAGGTCAACATGTGTGAATTTTTCAAAGTCCAAAAGTCACCATCTGTGAAAATGACTAAGTCCAGAAGTGAAAACGGCCAAAGATGGGCTTTTGCCCGGCTCTCCACGGGGCCCCGGGGACCCCCCGGCCCCCACCGAGGTGCCCAGCCAGATCCCAGCTAAGCCCTGTACCCGGCTCTCCATCCGAACCCGGGGACCCACTCTTAAGCGCCCCCTGAGGAGTCCAGACCCAAGCCCGCGGGCGTTAGTTCGCCTCGCCCCTGGGGATATAGCTCGTTTTTTTCCAGAGAGCCATGGCACCACAGGCCGAAGTCCGGCCGTGCAAGGGCTCCCTTATTGGGGTGCGAGAGCTGAAAAGATGCCCTGTTGAAGGCCCCCCCACGCCAAACCGGGGCCTTCATAGAGGACGCCACCGGGCCAGGTGGAAGCACAGTGACGCGCAGTTCCGTGTTCGGCAGCCCACACAAGCTTTATAAGTTGTAGCGCCCCCTAGTGCCTCTCTGAAATGTCTGTTTTTTGGGGGATTTTTCTTTTGTTATCATTTTTTTTTTGTTTTCTGTCCATTTCAGCCCCCCAAAAAAAATGTAACATTGTATAATGTTCAACAAGGCCACGCCCCCTATTTCACACATACACACACACACACACACACACACACACACACACACACACACACACACACACACACACACACACACACACACACACACACACACACACACACACACACACACACACACACTGAATAACCTGACTCAGAGAGTGTGGGGGGTGTATTGCCATGTTGCCAGAAAGCTAAGAGCGTGCGCCGCTGAATGGTTGATCGGCGTGGCTGGCGCCTTTGCCGGCCACGGCGGAGAGAGGTCAGAATTACTCGGGTCTCTCTTCATGACGAATAAGCCTTTCGCCTTTTACTAAAGACTTCCGTGGAGAGGGACATTCATGAGTTATGCATATTTTTGGATGGCCTTGCCCTTTGGACGAGGCCGACTCAGCTGTTGAATGAAACGAGCCGTGGTATGCGGGCGTGTTTGAGGTCGAGGTAGGCGGGAGCGCCTTCGTGTCACTCTGTGGCCTTAACGTCTCGTTGGAGCTACTTTACGGAAGATGACAAAGTATGAGTTGCCGCAGGAAGGCGAGCGGGCAAGACATCAGATCTACGAGCCACGCCCGGAGCTGTAAGCCACGCCCCCAAGCCGATAGGCCACGCCCGCTGCTGTAAGCCACGCCCCTAAGCCGATAAGCCACGCCCGCAGCTGTAAGCCACGCCCACAGCTTCACGAGGGCGACAGGTGGGTGTCACGCCGGGTGAGAATGGAATCAGCGGAGAGTGCGGGCGTTCGGGCAGTCAGTTAAGGGGTTATCGCTTCTCGGCCTTTTGGCTAAGATCAAGTGGCCGAGTGGTGGATGTAACTGGAAGTTGAAAGGAGGACAGCCAAGACGAGAAGATGGGGATCCCAAGGAATGGAGTAAAGGACACGTCACGTTTCATTTGGAAGAACACGGACTTACCGTTGATGGACAGACCTACGTTTGGGAAGGAGATACTGATCAAGTTTTTTGGACTGAAAGGGGAAGATGTTTTGTGCCTGCAGGACAATCCAGTGGAAAATGGATATGATGTCACTTTCTGTCGACCAGCAATGGTCCTGAAGGTGGATAAGATCTGGAACCTGGCGAAAGGTGAGGAGCCCATGAAAAGTTTCGTTGTACAGAATTTGGACAGAATGAACTATAGGCTGGTGACATTGCACATGTATAATCCACACGTGCCTTTGGAGGTGATTGGGGATTTCTTAAAGAGGTATGCGGATGTGAAAGTGGATTCAGCCACAAAATTGATGGACACAAATGGGTTTTGGACAGGAAAGAGGAATATTCAAGTGTTTCTTAAAGAAGATGCGACAGGATATGACGGACTACTCCATCCCCCTGCCTTCTTTGCAATAGGTGCTGACAGAGGCTATCTGCACTATTACAAGCAGCCACCTTTTTGCAAGAAGTGCAGGGGGAATGGGCACAAGGAGGAGACGTGTCAATATGGAATAAGGTGCAGATTATGTTTGGCTAAAGATCATCTGGCAAAGAACTGTCCACGACCCAAGGCGTGCCACACCTGCGGGTCCAAGGACCACCTGTCCAAGGACTGCCCCGGGAGGGGTGGAGCAGGTGGTGGTGGGCCTGGGGGAGAAGGGAGTGGAACTATGCCTTCCACTCCAGCTGAGATGGGAGGCCTTAAAGGCCAACAGAAAGGTGAAGGGAAGGAGGCCGCACCAAAGGCCTCTGTGAAAAATCCGGAGAAAGGGAAGGAAGGAGCGAGGACAGGCTCTCATGCCTTCAACGGTGAAGGGGCCTTGTCTCGGATCCCTGATGGGAAAAAACAGAAAAAGGACGGAGAAATAGAGGAGGAGATGGACAGTGTTTCGGATTCCGATTCGGAAGGGAGCCGAATTGAAATGACTGGTGGGGGGTTGGATCGGTCTGAAGGGGAGGAGGTGGCGGCTTTAAGCTTCGCCTCGGACTTGCCTGTCAGACTTTTCGGTCCTGCTACGCGAGGTGGTGACGATGGGACAGCCACATGGGCAGATAGAGTGGCAAATGGAGAACCGAAATAATTAGTTGTTTGTTGTGATATGTATTGAAATGGACTCAAGATTTTTTGATGAAATGTATGATTTGACACGATTTTTGAGGCATTTGTTGCAAGGTATAAGATGTACTGCCTGAAGTTTAAAAAAAAAAAAAAAAAAAAAAAAATCTGTTCTTATCAGTTTAATATCTGATATGTCCCCTATATGGGGACTACATATTAAACGGATTTTTGAACTCGGGAGTCGAAACAGGGGCTTGCTCCGTTCGCTCCACGCATTGACCCGGCACTGCAGTGCCGCCGGGAACGGTGCACCTCCTATCGCCTTGTTGAAAGAACACGTGAGTAAATAACCACGCTTTGCTCCTGCCGTAGAGGTGGGCGACGCGTTGTTTTGCAAAGTGTTTCTAAAGTAGGGGATTCCACTTCCAAAAAACAACGCACGTACGAGTCAACGTGTAGCCCATTTTCCTCCCCAACCCAACGATCGACAGCTAGCGTCCACGAGGTTCGTAAAATGTGTGTACGCTCAATGCGGTCGACGTACGAACCGTCAGGGGACGCGCACGCGCGTGGGTCCTTGCCTCCACGCCACGCGCCAGCGAGGCATACTTACCTGGCAGGGGAGACACCATGATCACGAAGGTGGTTCACCCACGGCGAGGCTCAGCCATTGCACTCCGTGCTTTGCTGACCCGTGCGAATTCCTCAAATGTGGGAATCTCGACTGCATAATTTCTGGTAGTGGGGGACTGCGTTCGCGCTCTCCCCTGATGAAGTGTTGAAAACCAAGTACCTGTGAGCGAGTTTGGCACAAGCTGTGGCCTTGACGTGTGGTTGTAGCCACTTTACAGAAGCCCAGCTTCAAACCACACCCCCCTCGACGACAGAGGACAAGCACACGTCTTAAAGCCCCAATATAAGGGCAGAGGCCACGCCCCCGGCTTGAAACCACCCCCCAAAGGTGATAAGCCACGCCCACAGCTCCAAACCACGCCGCCGCCATGGTGATAGGCCACGCCCCCAGCTTCAAGCCCCGCCCACCCGATATCAGATCTACAAGCTCATAGAGCTGTGACCTACCGGCTTGTAGATCTGCTGTTTTTCACGCCACAGGGCTTTAAGCCACCCCCCCCCCCCCCCCCAGGCCGAAAGGCCACGCCCCCGGCTCCAAACCACGCCCCCCAGGCCACGCCCACAGAGGGGGCGGGGTCAAGGGGTCAAGGGTCAAGTGGGTCAATGCAGCCACTATGGGAAATATTCTATCTGCAGAGGTCAACATGTGTGAATTTTTCAAAGTCCAAAAGTCACCATCTGTGAAAATGACTAAGTCCAGAAGTGAAAACGGCCAAAGATGGGCTTTTGCCCGGCTCTCCACGGGGCCCCGGGGACCCCCCGGCCCCCACCGAGGTGCCCAGCCAGATCCCAGCTAAGCCCTGTACCCGGCTCTCCATCCGAACCCGGGGACCCACTCTTAAGCGCCCCCTGAGGAGTCCAGACCCAAGCCCGCGGGCGTTAGTTCGCCTCGCCCCTGGGGATATAGCTCGTTTTTTTCCAGAGAGCCATGGCACCACAGGCCGAAGTCCGGCCGTGCAAGGGCTCCCTTATTGGGGTGCGAGAGCTGAAAAGATGCCCTGTTGAAGGCCCCCCCACGCCAAACCGGGGCCTTCATAGAGGACGCCACCGGGCCAGGTGGAAGCACAGTGACGCGCAGTTCCGTGTTCGGCAGCCCACACAAGCTTTATAAGTTGTAGCGCCCCCTAGTGCCTCTCTGAAATGTCTGTTTTTTGGGGGATTTTTCTTTTGTTATCATTTTTTTTTTGTTTTCTGTCCATTTCAGCCCCCCAAAAAAAATGTAACATTGTATAATGTTCAACAAGGCCACGCCCCCTATTTCACACATACACACACACACACACACACACACACACACACACACACACACACACACACACACACACACACACACACACACACACACACACACACACACACACACACACACACACACACACTGAATAACCTGACTCAGAGAGTGTGGGGGGTGTATTGCCATGTTGCCAGAAAGCTAAGAGCGTGCGCCGCTGAATGGTTGATCGGCGTGGCTGGCGCCTTTGCCGGCCACGGCGGAGAGAGGTCAGAATTACTCGGGTCTCTCTTCATGACGAATAAGCCTTTCGCCTTTTACTAAAGACTTCCGTGGAGAGGGACATTCATGAGTTATGCATATTTTTGGATGGCCTTGCCCTTTGGACGAGGCCGACTCAGCTGTTGAATGAAACGAGCCGTGGTATGCGGGCGTGTTTGAGGTCGAGGTAGGCGGGAGCGCCTTCGTGTCACTCTGTGGCCTTAACGTCTCGTTGGAGCTACTTTACGGAAGATGACAAAGTATGAGTTGCCGCAGGAAGGCGAGCGGGCAAGACATCAGATCTACGAGCCACGCCCGGAGCTGTAAGCCACGCCCCCAAGCCGATAGGCCACGCCCGCTGCTGTAAGCCACGCCCCTAAGCCGATAAGCCACGCCCGCAGCTGTAAGCCACGCCCACAGCTTCACGAGGGCGACAGGTGGGTGTCACGCCGGGTGAGAATGGAATCAGCGGAGAGTGCGGGCGTTCGGGCAGTCAGTTAAGGGGTTATCGCTTCTCGGCCTTTTGGCTAAGATCAAGTGGCCGAGTGGTGGATGTAACTGGAAGTTGAAAGGAGGACAGCCAAGACGAGAAGATGGGGATCCCAAGGAATGGAGTAAAGGACACGTCACGTTTCATTTGGAAGAACACGGACTTACCGTTGATGGACAGACCTACGTTTGGGAAGGAGATACTGATCAAGTTTTTTGGACTGAAAGGGGAAGATGTTTTGTGCCTGCAGGACAATCCAGTGGAAAATGGATATGATGTCACTTTCTGTCGACCAGCAATGGTCCTGAAGGTGGATAAGATCTGGAACCTGGCGAAAGGTGAGGAGCCCATGAAAAGTTTCGTTGTACAGAATTTGGACAGAATGAACTATAGGCTGGTGACATTGCACATGTATAATCCACACGTGCCTTTGGAGGTGATTGGGGATTTCTTAAAGAGGTATGCGGATGTGAAAGTGGATTCAGCCACAAAATTGATGGACACAAATGGGTTTTGGACAGGAAAGAGGAATATTCAAGTGTTTCTTAAAGAAGATGCGACAGGATATGACGGACTACTCCATCCCCCTGCCTTCTTTGCAATAGGTGCTGACAGAGGCTATCTGCACTATTACAAGCAGCCACCTTTTTGCAAGAAGTGCAGGGGGAATGGGCACAAGGAGGAGACGTGTCAATATGGAATAAGGTGCAGATTATGTTTGGCTAAAGATCATCTGGCAAAGAACTGTCCACGACCCAAGGCGTGCCACACCTGCGGGTCCAAGGACCACCTGTCCAAGGACTGCCCCGGGAGGGGTGGAGCAGGTGGTGGTGGGCCTGGGGGAGAAGGGAGTGGAACTATGCCTTCCACTCCAGCTGAGATGGGAGGCCTTAAAGGCCAACAGAAAGGTGAAGGGAAGGAGGCCGCACCAAAGGCCTCTGTGAAAAATCCGGAGAAAGGGAAGGAAGGAGCGAGGACAGGCTCTCATGCCTTCAACGGTGAAGGGGCCTTGTCTCGGATCCCTGATGGGAAAAAACAGAAAAAGGACGGAGAAATAGAGGAGGAGATGGACAGTGTTTCGGATTCCGATTCGGAAGGGAGCCGAATTGAAATGACTGGTGGGGGGTTGGATCGGTCTGAAGGGGAGGAGGTGGCGGCTTTAAGCTTCGCCTCGGACTTGCCTGTCAGACTTTTCGGTCCTGCTACGCGAGGTGGTGACGATGGGACAGCCACATGGGCAGATAGAGTGGCAAATGGAGAACCGAAATAATTAGTTGTTTGTTGTGATATGTATTGAAATGGACTCAAGATTTTTTGATGAAATGTATGATTTGACACGATTTTTGAGGCATTTGTTGCAAGGTATAAGATGTACTGCCTGAAGTTTAAAAAAAAAAAAAAAAAAAAAAAAATCTGTTCTTATCAGTTTAATATCTGATATGTCCCCTATATGGGGACTACATATTAAACGGATTTTTGAACTCGGGAGTCGAAACAGGGGCTTGCTCCGTTCGCTCCACGCATTGACCCGGCACTGCAGTGCCGCCGGGAACGGTGCACCTCCTATCGCCTTGTTGAAAGAACACGTGAGTAAATAACCACGCTTTGCTCCTGCCGTAGAGGTGGGCGACGCGTTGTTTTGCAAAGTGTTTCTAAAGTAGGGGATTCCACTTCCAAAAAACAACGCACGTACGAGTCAACGTGTAGCCCATTTTCCTCCCCAACCCAACGATCGACAGCTAGCGTCCACGAGGTTCGTAAAATGTGTGTACGCTCAATGCGGTCGACGTACGAACCGTCAGGGGACGCGCACGCGCGTGGGTCCTTGCCTCCACGCCACGCGCCAGCGAGGCATACTTACCTGGCAGGGGAGACACCATGATCACGAAGGTGGTTCACCCACGGCGAGGCTCAGCCATTGCACTCCGTGCTTTGCTGACCCGTGCGAATTCCTCAAATGTGGGAATCTCGACTGCATAATTTCTGGTAGTGGGGGACTGCGTTCGCGCTCTCCCCTGATGAAGTGTTGAAAACCAAGTACCTGTGAGCGAGTTTGGCACAAGCTGTGGCCTTGACGTGTGGTTGTAGCCACTTTACAGAAGCCCAGCTTCAAACCACACCCCCCTCGACGACAGAGGACAAGCACACGTCTTAAAGCCCCAATATAAGGGCAGAGGCCACGCCCCCGGCTTGAAACCACCCCCCAAAGGTGATAAGCCACGCCCACAGCTCCAAACCACGCCGCCGCCATGGTGATAGGCCACGCCCCCAGCTTCAAGCCCCGCCCACCCGATATCAGATCTACAAGCTCATAGAGCTGTGACCTACCGGCTTGTAGATCTGCTGTTTTTCACGCCACAGGGCTTTAAGCCACCCCCCCCAGGCCGAAAGGCCACGCCCCCGGCTCCAAACCACGCCCCCAGGCCGACAGGCCACGCCCACAGAGGGGGCGGGGTCAAGGGGTCAAGGGTCAAGTGGGTCAATGCAGCCACTATGGGAAATGTTCTATCTGCAGAGGTCAACATGTGTGAATTTTTCAAAGTCCAAAAGTCACCATCTGTGAAAATGACTAAGTCCAGAAGTGAAAACGGCCAAAGATGGGCTTTTGCCCGGCTCTCCACGGGGCCCCGGGGACCCCCCGGCCCCCACCGAGGTGCCCAGCCAGATCCCAGCTAAGCCCTCTACCTGGCTCTCCATCCGAACCCGGGGACCCACCCTTAAGCGCCCCCTGAGGAGTCCAGACCCAAGCCCGCGGGCGTTAGTTCGCCTCGCCCCTGGGGATATAGCTCGTTTTTTTCCAGAGAGCCATGGCACCACAGGCCGAAGTCCGGCCGTGCAAGGGGTCCCTTATTGGGGTGCGAGAGCTGAAAAGATGCCCTGTTGAAGGCCCCCCCACGCCAAACCGGGGCGTTCATAGAGGACGCCACCGGGCCAGGTGGAAGCACAGTGACGCGCAGTTCCGTGTTCCGCAGCCCACACAAGCTTTATAAGTTGTAGCGCCCCCTAGTGCCTCTCTGAAATGTCTGTTTTTTGGGGGATTTTTTTTTTGTTGTCAATTTTTTTTGGTTTTCTGTCCATTTCAGCCCCAAAAAATAAAATTTAACATTGTAAAATGTTCAACAAGGCCACGCCCCCTATTTCACACACACACACGCACACGCACACGCGCGCGCACACACACACACACACACACACACACACACACACACACACACACACACACACATACAATTTGTGTCGTTCCAATTTGTGTCCTATTTGTCCTATTTGCCTGATCTTCTCTGTATCGTTCCAATTTGTGTCCTATTTGTCAAATGGAGTCATTATTAGGGCCTAGGGTTAGGGTTTGGGCTAGGGTAAGGGTTAGGGTTAGGGTCATAGCTAATTTCTGATAATAATGAATA
The DNA here is from genome assembly GCF_963454915.1 of Gymnoscopelus microlampas. Lineage (NCBI taxonomy): Eukaryota > Metazoa > Chordata > Actinopteri > Myctophiformes > Myctophidae > Gymnoscopelus > Gymnoscopelus microlampas. The sequence goes on along the minus strand of NW_028155862.1, from coordinate 728,966 downwards.
ACCTGACTCACAGAGTGGGGGGGGGGGGGGAGGGGGGTATTGCCATGTTGCCAGAAAGCTAAGAGCGTGCGCCGCTGAATGGTTGATCGGCGTGGCTGGCGCCTTTGCCGGCCACGGCGGAGAGAGGTCAGAATTACTCGGGTCTCTCTTCATGACGAATAAGCCTTTCGCCTTTTACTAAAGACTTCCGTGGAGAGGGACATTCATGAGTTATGCATATTTTTGGATGGCCTTGCCCTTTGGACGAGGCCGACTCAGCTGTTGAATGAAACGAGCCGTGGTATGCGGGCGTGTTTGAGGTCGAGGTAGGCGGGAGCGCATTCGTGTCACTCTGTGGCCTTAACGTCTCGTTGGAGCTACTTTACGGAAGATGACAAAGTATGAGTTGCCGCAGGAAGGCGAGCGGGCAAGACATCAGATCTACGAGGCACGCCCGCAGCTGTAAGCCACGCCCCCAAGCCGATAGGCCATGCCCGCTGCTGTAAGCCACGCCCCTAAGCCGATAAGCCGCGCCCGCAGCTGTAAGCCACGCCCAGAGCTTCACGAGGGCGACAGGTGGGTGTCACGCCGGGTGAGAATGGAATCAGCGGAGAGTGCGGGCGTTCGGGCAGTCAGTTAAGGGGTTATCGCTTCTCGGCCTTTTGGCTAAGATCAAGTGTAGTATCTGTTCTTATCAGTTTAATATCTGATATGTCCCCTATATGGGGACTACATATTAAACGGATTTTTGAACTCGGGAGTCGAAACAGGGGCTTGCTCCGTTCGCTCCACGCATTGACCCGGCACTGCAGTGCCGCCGGGAACGGTGCACCTCCTATCGCCTTGTTGAAAGAACACGTGAGTAAATAACCACGCTTTGCTCCTGCCGTAGAGGTGGGCGACGCGTTGTTTTGCAAAGTGTTTCTAAAGTAGGGGATTCCACTTCCAAAAAACAACGCACGTACGAGTCAACGTGTAGCCCATTTTCCTCCCCAACCCAACGATCGACAGCTAGCGTCCACGAGGTTCGTAAAATGTGTGTACGCTCAATGCGGTCGACGTACGAACCGTCAGGGGACGCGCACGCGCGTGGGTCCTTGCCTCCACGCCACGCGCCAGCGAGGCATACTTACCTGGCAGGGGAGACACCATGATCACGAAGGTGGTTCACCCACGGCGAGGCTCAGCCATTGCACTCCGTGCTTTGCTGACCCGTGCGAATTCCTCAAATGTGGGAATCTCGACTGCATAATTTCTGGTAGTGGGGGACTGCGTTCGCGCTCTCCCCTGATGAAGTGTTGAAAACCAAGTACCTGTGAGCGAGTTTGGCACAAGCTGTGGCCTTGACGTGTGGTTGTAGCCACTTTACAGAAGCCCAGCTTCAAACCACACCCCCCTCGACGACAGAGGACAAGCACACGTCTTAAAGCCCCAATATAAGGGCAGAGGCCACGCCCCCGGCTTGAAACCACCCCCCAAAGGTGATAAGCCACGCCCACAGCTCCAAACCACGCCGCCGCCATGGTGATAGGCCACGCCCCCAGCTTCAAGCCCCGCCCACCCGATATCAGATCTACAAGCTCATAGAGCTGTGACCTACCGGCTTGTAGATCTGCTGTTTTTCACGCCACAGGGCTTTAAGCCACCCCCCCCAGGCCGAAAGGCCACGCCCCCGGCTCCAAACCACGCCCCCAGGCCGACAGGCCACGCCCACAGAGGGGGCGGGGTCAAGGGGTCAAGGGTCAAGTGGGTCAATGCAGCCACTATGGGAAATGTTCTATCTGCAGAGGTCAACATGTGTGAATTTTTCAAAGTCCAAAAGTCACCATCTGTGAAAATGACTAAGTCCAGAAGTGAAAACGGCCAAAGATGGGCTTTTGCCCGGCTCTCCACGGGGCCCCGGGGACCCCCCGGCCCCCACCGAGGTGCCCAGCCAGATCCCAGCTAAGCCCTCTACCTGGCTCTCCATCCGAACCCGGGGACCCACCCTTAAGCGCCCCCTGAGGAGTCCAGACCCAAGCCCGCGGGCGTTAGTTCGCCTCGCCCCTGGGGATATAGCTCGTTTTTTTCCAGAGAGCCATGGCACCACAGGCCGAAGTCCGGCCGTGCAAGGGGTCCCTTATTGGGGTGCGAGAGCTGAAAAGATGCCCTGTTGAAGGCCCCCCCACGCCAAACCGGGGCGTTCATAGAGGACGCCACCGGGCCAGGTGGAAGCACAGTGACGCGCAGTTCCGTGTTCCGCAGCCCACACAAGCTTTATAAGTTGTAGCGCCCCCTAGTGCCTCTCTGAAATGTCTGTTTTTTGGGGGATTTTTTTTTTGTTGTCAATTTTTTTTGGTTTTCTGTCCATTTCAGCCCCAAAAAATAAAATTTAACATTGTAAAATGTTCAACAAGGCCACGCCCCCTATTTCACACACACACACGCACACGCACACGCACACGCGCGCGCACACACACACACACACACACACACACACACACACACACACACACACACACACATACAATTTGTGTCGTTCCAATTTGTGTCCTATTTGTCCTATTTGCCTGATCTTCTCTGTATCGTTCCAATTTGTGTCCTATTTGTCAAATGGAGTCATTATTAGGGCCTAGGGTTAGGGTTTGGGCTAGGGTAAGGGTTAGGGTTAGGGTCATAGCTAATTTCTGATAATAATGAATAACCTGACTCACAGAGTGGGGGGGGGGGGGGAGGGGGGTATTGCCATGTTGCCAGAAAGCTAAGAGCGTGCGCCGCTGAATGGTTGATCGGCGTGGCTGGCGCCTTTGCCGGCCACGGCGGAGAGAGGTCAGAATTACTCGGGTCTCTCTTCATGACGAATAAGCCTTTCGCCTTTTACTAAAGACTTCCGTGGAGAGGGACATTCATGAGTTATGCATATTTTTGGATGGCCTTGCCCTTTGGACGAGGCCGACTCAGCTGTTGAATGAAACGAGCCGTGGTATGCGGGCGTGTTTGAGGTCGAGGTAGGCGGGAGCGCATTCGTGTCACTCTGTGGCCTTAACGTCTCGTTGGAGCTACTTTACGGAAGATGACAAAGTATGAGTTGCCGCAGGAAGGCGAGCGGGCAAGACATCAGATCTACGAGGCACGCCCGCAGCTGTAAGCCACGCCCCCAAGCCGATAGGCCATGCCCGCTGCTGTAAGCCACGCCCCTAAGCCGATAAGCCGCGCCCGCAGCTGTAAGCCACGCCCAGAGCTTCACGAGGGCGACAGGTGGGTGTCACGCCGGGTGAGAATGGAATCAGCGGAGAGTGCGGGCGTTCGGGCAGTCAGTTAAGGGGTTATCGCTTCTCGGCCTTTTGGCTAAGATCAAGTGTAGTATCTGTTCTTATCAGTTTAATATCTGATATGTCCCCTATATGGGGACTACATATTAAACGGATTTTTGAACTCGGGAGTCGAAACAGGGGCTTGCTCCGTTCGCTCCACGCATTGACCCGGCACTGCAGTGCCGCCGGGAACGGTGCACCTCCTATCGCCTTGTTGAAAGAACACGTGAGTAAATAACCACGCTTTGCTCCTGCCGTAGAGGTGGGCGACGCGTTGTTTTGCAAAGTGTTTCTAAAGTAGGGGATTCCACTTCCAAAAAACAACGCACGTACGAGTCAACGTGTAGCCCATTTTCCTCCCCAACCCAACGATCGACAGCTAGCGTCCACGAGGTTCGTAAAATGTGTGTACGCTCAATGCGGTCGACGTACGAACCGTCAGGGGACGCGCACGCGCGTGGGTCCTTGCCTCCACGCCACGCGCCAGCGAGGCATACTTACCTGGCAGGGGAGACACCATGATCACGAAGGTGGTTCACCCACGGCGAGGCTCAGCCATTGCACTCCGTGCTTTGCTGACCCGTGCGAATTCCTCAAATGTGGGAATCTCGACTGCATAATTTCTGGTAGTGGGGGACTGCGTTCGCGCTCTCCCCTGATGAAGTGTTGAAAACCAAGTACCTGTGAGCGAGTTTGGCACAAGCTGTGGCCTTGACGTGTGGTTGTAGCCACTTTACAGAAGCCCAGCTTCAAACCACACCCCCCTCGACGACAGAGGACAAGCACACGTCTTAAAGCCCCAATATAAGGGCAGAGGCCACGCCCCCGGCTTGAAACCACCCCCCAAAGGTGATAAGCCACGCCCACAGCTCCAAACCACGCCGCCGCCATGGTGATAGGCCACGCCCCCAGCTTCAAGCCCCGCCCACCCGATATCAGATCTACAAGCTCATAGAGCTGTGACCTACCGGCTTGTAGATCTGCTGTTTTTCACGCCACAGGGCTTTAAGCCACCCCCCCCCCCCCCCCCAGGCCGAAAGGCCACGCCCCCGGCTCCAAACCACGCCCCCCAGGCCACGCCCACAGAGGGGGCGGGGTCAAGGGGTCAAGGGTCAAGTGGGTCAATGCAGCCACTATGGGAAATATTCTATCTGCAGAGGTCAACATGTGTGAATTTTTCAAAGTCCAAAAGTCACCATCTGTGAAAATGACTAAGTCCAGAAGTGAAAACGGCCAAAGATGGGCTTTTGCCCGGCTCTCCACGGGGCCCCGGGGACCCCCCGGCCCCCACCGAGGTGCCCAGCCAGATCCCAGCTAAGCCCTGTACCCGGCTCTCCATCCGAACCCGGGGACCCACTCTTAAGCGCCCCCTGAGGAGTCCAGACCCAAGCCCGCGGGCGTTAGTTCGCCTCGCCCCTGGGGATATAGCTCGTTTTTTTCCAGAGAGCCATGGCACCACAGGCCGAAGTCCGGCCGTGCAAGGGCTCCCTTATTGGGGTGCGAGAGCTGAAAAGATGCCCTGTTGAAGGCCCCCCCACGCCAAACCGGGGCCTTCATAGAGGACGCCACCGGGCCAGGTGGAAGCACAGTGACGCGCAGTTCCGTGTTCGGCAGCCCACACAAGCTTTATAAGTTGTAGCGCCCCCTAGTGCCTCTCTGAAATGTCTGTTTTTTGGGGGATTTTTCTTTTGTTATCATTTTTTTTTTGTTTTCTGTCCATTTCAGCCCCCCAAAAAAAATGTAACATTGTATAATGTTCAACAAGGCCACGCCCCCTATTTCACACATACACACACACACACACACACACACACACACACACACACACACACACACACACACACACACACACACACACACACACACACACACACACACACACACACACACACACACACACACACTGAATAACCTGACTCAGAGAGTGTGGGGGGTGTATTGCCATGTTGCCAGAAAGCTAAGAGCGTGCGCCGCTGAATGGTTGATCGGCGTGGCTGGCGCCTTTGCCGGCCACGGCGGAGAGAGGTCAGAATTACTCGGGTCTCTCTTCATGACGAATAAGCCTTTCGCCTTTTACTAAAGACTTCCGTGGAGAGGGACATTCATGAGTTATGCATATTTTTGGATGGCCTTGCCCTTTGGACGAGGCCGACTCAGCTGTTGAATGAAACGAGCCGTGGTATGCGGGCGTGTTTGAGGTCGAGGTAGGCGGGAGCGCCTTCGTGTCACTCTGTGGCCTTAACGTCTCGTTGGAGCTACTTTACGGAAGATGACAAAGTATGAGTTGCCGCAGGAAGGCGAGCGGGCAAGACATCAGATCTACGAGCCACGCCCGGAGCTGTAAGCCACGCCCCCAAGCCGATAGGCCACGCCCGCTGCTGTAAGCCACGCCCCTAAGCCGATAAGCCACGCCCGCAGCTGTAAGCCACGCCCACAGCTTCACGAGGGCGACAGGTGGGTGTCACGCCGGGTGAGAATGGAATCAGCGGAGAGTGCGGGCGTTCGGGCAGTCAGTTAAGGGGTTATCGCTTCTCGGCCTTTTGGCTAAGATCAAGTGGCCGAGTGGTGGATGTAACTGGAAGTTGAAAGGAGGACAGCCAAGACGAGAAGATGGGGATCCCAAGGAATGGAGTAAAGGACACGTCACGTTTCATTTGGAAGAACACGGACTTACCGTTGATGGACAGACCTACGTTTGGGAAGGAGATACTGATCAAGTTTTTTGGACTGAAAGGGGAAGATGTTTTGTGCCTGCAGGACAATCCAGTGGAAAATGGATATGATGTCACTTTCTGTCGACCAGCAATGGTCCTGAAGGTGGATAAGATCTGGAACCTGGCGAAAGGTGAGGAGCCCATGAAAAGTTTCGTTGTACAGAATTTGGACAGAATGAACTATAGGCTGGTGACATTGCACATGTATAATCCACACGTGCCTTTGGAGGTGATTGGGGATTTCTTAAAGAGGTATGCGGATGTGAAAGTGGATTCAGCCACAAAATTGATGGACACAAATGGGTTTTGGACAGGAAAGAGGAATATTCAAGTGTTTCTTAAAGAAGATGCGACAGGATATGACGGACTACTCCATCCCCCTGCCTTCTTTGCAATAGGTGCTGACAGAGGCTATCTGCACTATTACAAGCAGCCACCTTTTTGCAAGAAGTGCAGGGGGAATGGGCACAAGGAGGAGACGTGTCAATATGGAATAAGGTGCAGATTATGTTTGGCTAAAGATCATCTGGCAAAGAACTGTCCACGACCCAAGGCGTGCCACACCTGCGGGTCCAAGGACCACCTGTCCAAGGACTGCCCCGGGAGGGGTGGAGCAGGTGGTGGTGGGCCTGGGGGAGAAGGGAGTGGAACTATGCCTTCCACTCCAGCTGAGATGGGAGGCCTTAAAGGCCAACAGAAAGGTGAAGGGAAGGAGGCCGCACCAAAGGCCTCTGTGAAAAATCCGGAGAAAGGGAAGGAAGGAGCGAGGACAGGCTCTCATGCCTTCAACGGTGAAGGGGCCTTGTCTCGGATCCCTGATGGGAAAAAACAGAAAAAGGACGGAGAAATAGAGGAGGAGATGGACAGTGTTTCGGATTCCGATTCGGAAGGGAGCCGAATTGAAATGACTGGTGGGGGGTTGGATCGGTCTGAAGGGGAGGAGGTGGCGGCTTTAAGCTTCGCCTCGGACTTGCCTGTCAGACTTTTCGGTCCTGCTACGCGAGGTGGTGACGATGGGACAGCCACATGGGCAGATAGAGTGGCAAATGGAGAACCGAAATAATTAGTTGTTTGTTGTGATATGTATTGAAATGGACTCAAGATTTTTTGATGAAATGTATGATTTGACACGATTTTTGAGGCATTTGTTGCAAGGTATAAGATGTACTGCCTGAAGTTTAAAAAAAAAAAAAAAAAAAAAAAAATCTGTTCTTATCAGTTTAATATCTGATATGTCCCCTATATGGGGACTACATATTAAACGGATTTTTGAACTCGGGAGTCGAAACAGGGGCTTGCTCCGTTCGCTCCACGCATTGACCCGGCACTGCAGTGCCGCCGGGAACGGTGCACCTCCTATCGCCTTGTTGAAAGAACACGTGAGTAAATAACCACGCTTTGCTCCTGCCGTAGAGGTGGGCGACGCGTTGTTTTGCAAAGTGTTTCTAAAGTAGGGGATTCCACTTCCAAAAAACAACGCACGTACGAGTCAACGTGTAGCCCATTTTCCTCCCCAACCCAACGATCGACAGCTAGCGTCCACGAGGTTCGTAAAATGTGTGTACGCTCAATGCGGTCGACGTACGAACCGTCAGGGGACGCGCACGCGCGTGGGTCCTTGCCTCCACGCCACGCGCCAGCGAGGCATACTTACCTGGCAGGGGAGACACCATGATCACGAAGGTGGTTCACCCACGGCGAGGCTCAGCCATTGCACTCCGTGCTTTGCTGACCCGTGCGAATTCCTCAAATGTGGGAATCTCGACTGCATAATTTCTGGTAGTGGGGGACTGCGTTCGCGCTCTCCCCTGATGAAGTGTTGAAAACCAAGTACCTGTGAGCGAGTTTGGCACAAGCTGTGGCCTTGACGTGTGGTTGTAGCCACTTTACAGAAGCCCAGCTTCAAACCACACCCCCCTCGACGACAGAGGACAAGCACACGTCTTAAAGCCCCAATATAAGGGCAGAGGCCACGCCCCCGGCTTGAAACCACCCCCCAAAGGTGATAAGCCACGCCCACAGCTCCAAACCACGCCGCCGCCATGGTGATAGGCCACGCCCCCAGCTTCAAGCCCCGCCCACCCGATATCAGATCTACAAGCTCATAGAGCTGTGACCTACCGGCTTGTAGATCTGCTGTTTTTCACGCCACAGGGCTTTAAGCCACCCCCCCCAGGCCGAAAGGCCACGCCCCCGGCTCCAAACCACGCCCCCAGGCCGACAGGCCACGCCCACAGAGGGGGCGGGGTCAAGGGGTCAAGGGTCAAGTGGGTCAATGCAGCCACTATGGGAAATGTTCTATCTGCAGAGGTCAACATGTGTGAATTTTTCAAAGTCCAAAAGTCACCATCTGTGAAAATGACTAAGTCCAGAAGTGAAAACGGCCAAAGATGGGCTTTTGCCCGGCTCTCCACGGGGCCCCGGGGACCCCCCGGCCCCCACCGAGGTGCCCAGCCAGATCCCAGCTAAGCCCTCTACCTGGCTCTCCATCCGAACCCGGGGACCCACCCTTAAGCGCCCCCTGAGGAGTCCAGACCCAAGCCCGCGGGCGTTAGTTCGCCTCGCCCCTGGGGATATAGCTCGTTTTTTTCCAGAGAGCCATGGCACCACAGGCCGAAGTCCGGCCGTGCAAGGGGTCCCTTATTGGGGTGCGAGAGCTGAAAAGATGCCCTGTTGAAGGCCCCCCCACGCCAAACCGGGGCGTTCATAGAGGACGCCACCGGGCCAGGTGGAAGCACAGTGACGCGCAGTTCCGTGTTCCGCAGCCCACACAAGCTTTATAAGTTGTAGCGCCCCCTAGTGCCTCTCTGAAATGTCTGTTTTTTGGGGGATTTTTTTTTTGTTGTCAATTTTTTTTGGTTTTCTGTCCATTTCAGCCCCAAAAAATAAAATTTAACATTGTAAAATGTTCAACAAGGCCACGCCCCCTATTTCACACACACACACGCACACGCACACGCGCGCGCACACACACACACACACACACACACACACACACACACACACACACACACACACATACAATTTGTGTCGTTCCAATTTGTGTCCTATTTGTCCTATTTGCCTGATCTTCTCTGTATCGTTCCAATTTGTGTCCTATTTGTCAAATGGAGTCATTATTAGGGCCTAGGGTTAGGGTTTGGGCTAGGGTAAGGGTTAGGGTTAGGGTCATAGCTAATTTCTGATAATAATGAATAACCTGACTCACAGAGTGGGGGGGGGGGGGGAGGGGGGTATTGCCATGTTGCCAGAAAGCTAAGAGCGTGCGCCGCTGAATGGTTGATCGGCGTGGCTGGCGCCTTTGCCGGCCACGGCGGAGAGAGGTCAGAATTACTCGGGTCTCTCTTCATGACGAATAAGCCTTTCGCCTTTTACTAAAGACTTCCGTGGAGAGGGACATTCATGAGTTATGCATATTTTTGGATGGCCTTGCCCTTTGGACGAGGCCGACTCAGCTGTTGAATGAAACGAGCCGTGGTATGCGGGCGTGTTTGAGGTCGAGGTAGGCGGGAGCGCATTCGTGTCACTCTGTGGCCTTAACGTCTCGTTGGAGCTACTTTACGGAAGATGACAAAGTATGAGTTGCCGCAGGAAGGCGAGCGGGCAAGACATCAGATCTACGAGGCACGCCCGCAGCTGTAAGCCACGCCCCCAAGCCGATAGGCCATGCCCGCTGCTGTAAGCCACGCCCCTAAGCCGATAAGCCGCGCCCGCAGCTGTAAGCCACGCCCAGAGCTTCACGAGGGCGACAGGTGGGTGTCACGCCGGGTGAGAATGGAATCAGCGGAGAGTGCGGGCGTTCGGGCAGTCAGTTAAGGGGTTATCGCTTCTCGGCCTTTTGGCTAAGATCAAGTGTAGTATCTGTTCTTATCAGTTTAATATCTGATATGTCCCCTATATGGGGACTACATATTAAACGGATTTTTGAACTCGGGAGTCGAAACAGGGGCTTGCTCCGTTCGCTCCACGCATTGACCCGGCACTGCAGTGCCGCCGGGAACGGTGCACCTCCTATCGCCTTGTTGAAAGAACACGTGAGTAAATAACCACGCTTTGCTCCTGCCGTAGAGGTGGGCGACGCGTTGTTTTGCAAAGTGTTTCTAAAGTAGGGGATTCCACTTCCAAAAAACAACGCACGTACGAGTCAACGTGTAGCCCATTTTCCTCCCCAACCCAACGATCGACAGCTAGCGTCCACGAGGTTCGTAAAATGTGTGTACGCTCAATGCGGTCGACGTACGAACCGTCAGGGGACGCGCACGCGCGTGGGTCCTTGCCTCCACGCCACGCGCCAGCGAGGCATACTTACCTGGCAGGGGAGACACCATGATCACGAAGGTGGTTCACCCACGGCGAGGCTCAGCCATTGCACTCCGTGCTTTGCTGACCCGTGCGAATTCCTCAAATGTGGGAATCTCGACTGCATAATTTCTGGTAGTGGGGGACTGCGTTCGCGCTCTCCCCTGATGAAGTGTTGAAAACCAAGTACCTGTGAGCGAGTTTGGCACAAGCTGTGGCCTTGACGTGTGGTTGTAGCCACTTTACAGAAGCCCAGCTTCAAACCACACCCCCCTCGACGACAGAGGACAAGCACACGTCTTAAAGCCCCAATATAAGGGCAGAGGCCACGCCCCCGGCTTGAAACCACCCCCCAAAGGTGATAAGCCACGCCCACAGCTCCAAACCACGCCGCCGCCATGGTGATAGGCCACGCCCCCAGCTTCAAGCCCCGCCCACCCGATATCAGATCTACAAGCTCATAGAGCTGTGACCTACCGGCTTGTAGATCTGCTGTTTTTCACGCCACAGGGCTTTAAGCCACCCCCCCCAGGCCGAAAGGCCACGCCCCCGGCTCCAAACCACGCCCCCAGGCCGACAGGCCACGCCCACAGAGGGGGCGGGGTCAAGGGGTCAAGGGTCAAGTGGGTCAATGCAGCCACTATGGGAAATGTTCTATCTGCAGAGGTCAACATGTGTGAATTTTTCAAAGTCCAAAAGTCACCATCTGTGAAAATGACTAAGTCCAGAAGTGAAAACGGCCAAAGATGGGCTTTTGCCCGGCTCTCCACGGGGCCCCGGGGACCCCCCGGCCCCCACCGAGGTGCCCAGCCAGATCCCAGCTAAGCCCTCTACCTGGCTCTCCATCCGAACCCGGGGACCCACCCTTAAGCGCCCCCTGAGGAGTCCAGACCCAAGCCCGCGGGCGTTAGTTCGCCTCGCCCCTGGGGATATAGCTCGTTTTTTTCCAGAGAGCCATGGCACCACAGGCCGAAGTCCGGCCGTGCAAGGGGTCCCTTATTGGGGTGCGAGAGCTGAAAAGATGCCCTGTTGAAGGCCCCCCCACGCCAAACCGGGGCGTTCATAGAGGACGCCACCGGGCCAGGTGGAAGCACAGTGACGCGCAGTTCCGTGTTCCGCAGCCCACACAAGCTTTATAAGTTGTAGCGCCCCCTAGTGCCTCTCTGAAATGTCTGTTTTTTGGGGGATTTTTTTTTTGTTGTCAATTTTTTTTGGTTTTCTGTCCATTTCAGCCCCAAAAAATAAAATTTAACATTGTAAAATGTTCAACAAGGCCACGCCCCCTATTTCACACACACACACGCACACGCACACGCACACGCGCGCGCACACACACACACACACACACACACACACACACACACACACACACACACACACATACAATTTGTGTCGTTCCAATTTGTGTCCTATTTGTCCTATTTGCCTGATCTTCTCTGTATCGTTCCAATTTGTGTCCTATTTGTCAAATGGAGTCATTATTAGGGCCTAGGGTTAGGGTTTGGGCTAGGGTAAGGGTTAGGGTTAGGGTCATAGCTAATTTCTGATAATAATGAATAACCTGACTCACAGAGTGGGGGGGGGGGGGGAGGGGGGTATTGCCATGTTGCCAGAAAGCTAAGAGCGTGCGCCGCTGAATGGTTGATCGGCGTGGCTGGCGCCTTTGCCGGCCACGGCGGAGAGAGGTCAGAATTACTCGGGTCTCTCTTCATGACGAATAAGCCTTTCGCCTTTTACTAAAGACTTCCGTGGAGAGGGACATTCATGAGTTATGCATATTTTTGGATGGCCTTGCCCTTTGGACGAGGCCGACTCAGCTGTTGAATGAAACGAGCCGTGGTATGCGGGCGTGTTTGAGGTCGAGGTAGGCGGGAGCGCATTCGTGTCACTCTGTGGCCTTAACGTCTCGTTGGAGCTACTTTACGGAAGATGACAAAGTATGAGTTGCCGCAGGAAGGCGAGCGGGCAAGACATCAGATCTACGAGGCACGCCCGCAGCTGTAAGCCACGCCCCCAAGCCGATAGGCCATGCCCGCTGCTGTAAGCCACGCCCCTAAGCCGATAAGCCGCGCCCGCAGCTGTAAGCCACGCCCAGAGCTTCACGAGGGCGACAGGTGGGTGTCACGCCGGGTGAGAATGGAATCAGCGGAGAGTGCGGGCGTTCGGGCAGTCAGTTAAGGGGTTATCGCTTCTCGGCCTTTTGGCTAAGATCAAGTGTAGTATCTGTTCTTATCAGTTTAATATCTGATATGTCCCCTATATGGGGACTACATATTAAACGGATTTTTGAACTCGGGAGTCGAAACAGGGGCTTGCTCCGTTCGCTCCACGCATTGACCCGGCACTGCAGTGCCGCCGGGAACGGTGCACCTCCTATCGCCTTGTTGAAAGAACACGTGAGTAAATAACCACGCTTTGCTCCTGCCGTAGAGGTGGGCGACGCGTTGTTTTGCAAAGTGTTTCTAAAGTAGGGGATTCCACTTCCAAAAAACAACGCACGTACGAGTCAACGTGTAGCCCATTTTCCTCCCCAACCCAACGATCGACAGCTAGCGTCCACGAGGTTCGTAAAATGTGTGTACGCTCAATGCGGTCGACGTACGAACCGTCAGGGGACGCGCACGCGCGTGGGTCCTTGCCTCCACGCCACGCGCCAGCGAGGCATACTTACCTGGCAGGGGAGACACCATGATCACGAAGGTGGTTCACCCACGGCGAGGCTCAGCCATTGCACTCCGTGCTTTGCTGACCCGTGCGAATTCCTCAAATGTGGGAATCTCGACTGCATAATTTCTGGTAGTGGGGGACTGCGTTCGCGCTCTCCCCTGATGAAGTGTTGAAAACCAAGTACCTGTGAGCGAGTTTGGCACAAGCTGTGGCCTTGACGTGTGGTTGTAGCCACTTTACAGAAGCCCAGCTTCAAACCACACCCCCCTCGACGACAGAGGACAAGCACACGTCTTAAAGCCCCAATATAAGGGCAGAGGCCACGCCCCCGGCTTGAAACCACCCCCCAAAGGTGATAAGCCACGCCCACAGCTCCAAACCACGCCGCCATGGTGATAGGCCACGCCCCCAGCTTCAAGCCCCGCCCACCGGATATCAGATCTACAAGCTCATAGAGCTGTGACCTACCGGCTTGTAGATCTGCTGTTTTTCACGCCACAGGGCTTTAAGCCACCCCCCCCCCCCCCCCCAGGCCGAAAGGCCACGCCCCCGGCTCCAAACCACGCCCCCCAGGCCACGCCCACAGAGGGGGCGGGGTCAAGGGGTCAAGGGTCAAGTGGGTCAATGCAGCCACTATGGGAAATATTCTATCTGCAGAGGTCAACATGTGTGAATTTTTCAAAGTCCAAAAGTCACCATCTGTGAAAATGACTAAGTCCAGAAGTGAAAACGGCCAAAGATGGGCTTTTGCCCGGCTCTCCACGGGGCCCCGGGGACCCCCCGGCCCCCACCGAGGTGCCCAGCCAGATCCCAGCTAAGCCCTGTACCCGGCTCTCCATCCGAACCCGGGGACCCACTCTTAAGCGCCCCCTGAGGAGTCCAGACCCAAGCCCGCGGGCGTTAGTTCGCCTCGCCCCTGGGGATATAGCTCGTTTTTTTCCAGAGAGCCATGGCACCACAGGCCGAAGTCCGGCCGTGCAAGGGCTCCCTTATTGGGGTGCGAGAGCTGAAAAGATGCCCTGTTGAAGGCCCCCCCACGCCAAACCGGGGCCTTCATAGAGGACGCCACCGGGCCAGGTGGAAGCACAGTGACGCGCAGTTCCGTGTTCGGCAGCCCACACAAGCTTTATAAGTTGTAGCGCCCCCTAGTGCCTCTCTGAAATGTCTGTTTTTTGGGGGATTTTTCTTTTGTTATCATTTTTTTTTTGTTTTCTGTCCATTTCAGCCCCCCAAAAAAAATGTAACATTGTATAATGTTCAACAAGGCCACGCCCCCTATTTCACACATACACACACACACACACACACACACACACACACACACACACACACACACACACACACACACACACACACACACACACACACACACACACACACACACACACACACACTGAATAACCTGACTCAGAGAGTGTGGGGGGTGTATTGCCATGTTGCCAGAAAGCTAAGAGCGTGCGCCGCTGAATGGTTGATCGGCGTGGCTGGCGCCTTTGCCGGCCACGGCGGAGAGAGGTCAGAATTACTCGGGTCTCTCTTCATGACGAATAAGCCTTTCGCCTTTTACTAAAGACTTCCGTGGAGAGGGACATTCATGAGTTATGCATATTTTTGGATGGCCTTGCCCTTTGGACGAGGCCGACTCAGCTGTTGAATGAAACGAGCCGTGGTATGCGGGCGTGTTTGAGGTCGAGGTAGGCGGGAGCGCCTTCGTGTCACTCTGTGGCCTTAACGTCTCGTTGGAGCTACTTTACGGAAGATGACAAAGTATGAGTTGCCGCAGGAAGGCGAGCGGGCAAGACATCAGATCTACGAGCCACGCCCGGAGCTGTAAGCCACGCCCCCAAGCCGATAGGCCACGCCCGCTGCTGTAAGCCACGCCCCTAAGCCGATAAGCCACGCCCGCAGCTGTAAGCCACGCCCACAGCTTCACGAGGGCGACAGGTGGGTGTCACGCCGGGTGAGAATGGAATCAGCGGAGAGTGCGGGCGTTCGGGCAGTCAGTTAAGGGGTTATCGCTTCTCGGCCTTTTGGCTAAGATCAAGTGGCCGAGTGGTGGATGTAACTGGAAGTTGAAAGGAGGACAGCCAAGACGAGAAGATGGGGATCCCAAGGAATGGAGTAAAGGACACGTCACGTTTCATTTGGAAGAACACGGACTTACCGTTGATGGACAGACCTACGTTTGGGAAGGAGATACTGATCAAGTTTTTTGGACTGAAAGGGGAAGATGTTTTGTGCCTGCAGGACAATCCAGTGGAAAATGGATATGATGTCACTTTCTGTCGACCAGCAATGGTCCTGAAGGTGGATAAGATCTGGAACCTGGCGAAAGGTGAGGAGCCCATGAAAAGTTTCGTTGTACAGAATTTGGACAGAATGAACTATAGGCTGGTGACATTGCACATGTATAATCCACACGTGCCTTTGGAGGTGATTGGGGATTTCTTAAAGAGGTATGCGGATGTGAAAGTGGATTCAGCCACAAAATTGATGGACACAAATGGGTTTTGGACAGGAAAGAGGAATATTCAAGTGTTTCTTAAAGAAGATGCGACAGGATATGACGGACTACTCCATCCCCCTGCCTTCTTTGCAATAGGTGCTGACAGAGGCTATCTGCACTATTACAAGCAGCCACCTTTTTGCAAGAAGTGCAGGGGGAATGGGCACAAGGAGGAGACGTGTCAATATGGAATAAGGTGCAGATTATGTTTGGCTAAAGATCATCTGGCAAAGAACTGTCCACGACCCAAGGCGTGCCACACCTGCGGGTCCAAGGACCACCTGTCCAAGGACTGCCCCGGGAGGGGTGGAGCAGGTGGTGGTGGGCCTGGGGGAGAAGGGAGTGGAACTATGCCTTCCACTCCAGCTGAGATGGGAGGCCTTAAAGGCCAACAGAAAGGTGAAGGGAAGGAGGCCGCACCAAAGGCCTCTGTGAAAAATCCGGAGAAAGGGAAGGAAGGAGCGAGGACAGGCTCTCATGCCTTCAACGGTGAAGGGGCCTTGTCTCGGATCCCTGATGGGAAAAAACAGAAAAAGGACGGAGAAATAGAGGAGGAGATGGACAGTGTTTCGGATTCCGATTCGGAAGGGAGCCGAATTGAAATGACTGGTGGGGGGTTGGATCGGTCTGAAGGGGAGGAGGTGGCGGCTTTAAGCTTCGCCTCGGACTTGCCTGTCAGACTTTTCGGTCCTGCTACGCGAGGTGGTGACGATGGGACAGCCACATGGGCAGATAGAGTGGCAAATGGAGAACCGAAATAATTAGTTGTTTGTTGTGATATGTATTGAAATGGACTCAAGATTTTTTGATGAAATGTATGATTTGACACGATTTTTGAGGCATTTGTTGCAAGGTATAAGATGTACTGCCTGAAGTTTAATAAAAAAAAAAAAAAAAAAAAAAATCTGTTCTTATCAGTTTAATATCTGATATGTCCCCTATATGGGGACTACATATTAAACGGATTTTTGAACTCGGGAGTCGAAACAGGGGCTTGCTCCGTTCGCTCCACGCATTGACCCGGCACTGCAGTGCCGCCGGGAACGGTGCACCTCCTATCGCCTTGTTGAAAGAACACGTGAGTAAATAACCACGCTTTGCTCCTGCCGTAGAGGTGGGCGACGCGTTGTTTTGCAAAGTGTTTCTAAAGTAGGGGATTCCACTTCCAAAAAACAACGCACGTACGAGTCAACGTGTAGCCCATTTTCCTCCCCAACCCAACGATCGACAGCTAGCGTCCACGAGGTTCGTAAAATGTGTGTACGCTCAATGCGGTCGACGTACGAACCGTCAGGGGACGCGCACGCGCGTGGGTCCTTGCCTCCACGCCACGCGCCAGCGAGGCATACTTACCTGGCAGGGGAGACACCATGATCACGAAGGTGGTTCACCCACGGCGAGGCTCAGCCATTGCACTCCGTGCTTTGCTGACCCGTGCGAATTCCTCAAATGTGGGAATCTCGACTGCATAATTTCTGGTAGTGGGGGACTGCGTTCGCGCTCTCCCCTGATGAAGTGTTGAAAACCAAGT
This sequence comes from Gymnoscopelus microlampas, assembly GCF_963454915.1. Lineage (NCBI taxonomy): Eukaryota > Metazoa > Chordata > Actinopteri > Myctophiformes > Myctophidae > Gymnoscopelus > Gymnoscopelus microlampas. Next base: position 711,977 of record NW_028155862.1, on the reverse strand, counting down.
ACCTGTGAGCGAGTTTGGCACAAGCTGTGGCCTTGACGTGTGGTTGTAGCCACTTTACAGAAGCCCAGCTTCAAACCACACCCCCCTCGACGACAGAGGACAAGCACACGTCTTAAAGCCCCAATATAAGGGCAGAGGCCACGCCCCCGGCTTGAAACCACCCCCCAAAGGTGATAAGCCACGCCCACAGCTCCAAACCACGCCGCCGCCATGGTGATAGGCCACGCCCCCAGCTTCAAGCCCCGCCCACCCGATATCAGATCTACAAGCTCATAGAGCTGTGACCTACCGGCTTGTAGATCTGCTGTTTTTCACGCCACAGGGCTTTAAGCCACCCCCCCCAGGCCGAAAGGCCACGCCCCCGGCTCCAAACCACGCCCCCAGGCCGACAGGCCACGCCCACAGAGGGGGCGGGGTCAAGGGGTCAAGGGTCAAGTGGGTCAATGCAGCCACTATGGGAAATGTTCTATCTGCAGAGGTCAACATGTGTGAATTTTTCAAAGTCCAAAAGTCACCATCTGTGAAAATGACTAAGTCCAGAAGTGAAAACGGCCAAAGATGGGCTTTTGCCCGGCTCTCCACGGGGCCCCGGGGACCCCCCGGCCCCCACCGAGGTGCCCAGCCAGATCCCAGCTAAGCCCTCTACCTGGCTCTCCATCCGAACCCGGGGACCCACCCTTAAGCGCCCCCTGAGGAGTCCAGACCCAAGCCCGCGGGCGTTAGTTCGCCTCGCCCCTGGGGATATAGCTCGTTTTTTTCCAGAGAGCCATGGCACCACAGGCCGAAGTCCGGCCGTGCAAGGGGTCCCTTATTGGGGTGCGAGAGCTGAAAAGATGCCCTGTTGAAGGCCCCCCCACGCCAAACCGGGGCGTTCATAGAGGACGCCACCGGGCCAGGTGGAAGCACAGTGACGCGCAGTTCCGTGTTCCGCAGCCCACACAAGCTTTATAAGTTGTAGCGCCCCCTAGTGCCTCTCTGAAATGTCTGTTTTTTGGGGGATTTTTTTTTTGTTGTCAATTTTTTTTGGTTTTCTGTCCATTTCAGCCCCAAAAAATAAAATTTAACATTGTAAAATGTTCAACAAGGCCACGCCCCCTATTTCACACACACACACGCACACGCACACGCACACGCGCGCGCACACACACACACACACACACACACACACACACACACACACACACACACACACATACAATTTGTGTCGTTCCAATTTGTGTCCTATTTGTCCTATTTGCCTGATCTTCTCTGTATCGTTCCAATTTGTGTCCTATTTGTCAAATGGAGTCATTATTAGGGCCTAGGGTTAGGGTTTGGGCTAGGGTAAGGGTTAGGGTTAGGGTCATAGCTAATTTCTGATAATAATGAATAACCTGACTCACAGAGTGGGGGGGGGGGGGGAGGGGGGTATTGCCATGTTGCCAGAAAGCTAAGAGCGTGCGCCGCTGAATGGTTGATCGGCGTGGCTGGCGCCTTTGCCGGCCACGGCGGAGAGAGGTCAGAATTACTCGGGTCTCTCTTCATGACGAATAAGCCTTTCGCCTTTTACTAAAGACTTCCGTGGAGAGGGACATTCATGAGTTATGCATATTTTTGGATGGCCTTGCCCTTTGGACGAGGCCGACTCAGCTGTTGAATGAAACGAGCCGTGGTATGCGGGCGTGTTTGAGGTCGAGGTAGGCGGGAGCGCATTCGTGTCACTCTGTGGCCTTAACGTCTCGTTGGAGCTACTTTACGGAAGATGACAAAGTATGAGTTGCCGCAGGAAGGCGAGCGGGCAAGACATCAGATCTACGAGGCACGCCCGCAGCTGTAAGCCACGCCCCCAAGCCGATAGGCCATGCCCGCTGCTGTAAGCCACGCCCCTAAGCCGATAAGCCGCGCCCGCAGCTGTAAGCCACGCCCAGAGCTTCACGAGGGCGACAGGTGGGTGTCACGCCGGGTGAGAATGGAATCAGCGGAGAGTGCGGGCGTTCGGGCAGTCAGTTAAGGGGTTATCGCTTCTCGGCCTTTTGGCTAAGATCAAGTGTAGTATCTGTTCTTATCAGTTTAATATCTGATATGTCCCCTATATGGGGACTACATATTAAACGGATTTTTGAACTCGGGAGTCGAAACAGGGGCTTGCTCCGTTCGCTCCACGCATTGACCCGGCACTGCAGTGCCGCCGGGAACGGTGCACCTCCTATCGCCTTGTTGAAAGAACACGTGAGTAAATAACCACGCTTTGCTCCTGCCGTAGAGGTGGGCGACGCGTTGTTTTGCAAAGTGTTTCTAAAGTAGGGGATTCCACTTCCAAAAAACAACGCACGTACGAGTCAACGTGTAGCCCATTTTCCTCCCCAACCCAACGATCGACAGCTAGCGTCCACGAGGTTCGTAAAATGTGTGTACGCTCAATGCGGTCGACGTACGAACCGTCAGGGGACGCGCACGCGCGTGGGTCCTTGCCTCCACGCCACGCGCCAGCGAGGCATACTTACCTGGCAGGGGAGACACCATGATCACGAAGGTGGTTCACCCACGGCGAGGCTCAGCCATTGCACTCCGTGCTTTGCTGACCCGTGCGAATTCCTCAAATGTGGGAATCTCGACTGCATAATTTCTGGTAGTGGGGGACTGCGTTCGCGCTCTCCCCTGATGAAGTGTTGAAAACCAAGTACCTGTGAGCGAGTTTGGCACAAGCTGTGGCCTTGACGTGTGGTTGTAGCCACTTTACAGAAGCCCAGCTTCAAACCACACCCCCCTCGACGACAGAGGACAAGCACACGTCTTAAAGCCCCAATATAAGGGCAGAGGCCACGCCCCCGGCTTGAAACCACCCCCCAAAGGTGATAAGCCACGCCCACAGCTCCAAACCACGCCGCCATGGTGATAGGCCACGCCCCCAGCTTCAAGCCCCGCCCACCGGATATCAGATCTACAAGCTCATAGAGCTGTGACCTACCGGCTTGTAGATCTGCTGTTTTTCACGCCACAGGGCTTTAAGCCACCCCCCCCCCCCCCCCCAGGCCGAAAGGCCACGCCCCCGGCTCCAAACCACGCCCCCCAGGCCACGCCCACAGAGGGGGCGGGGTCAAGGGGTCAAGGGTCAAGTGGGTCAATGCAGCCACTATGGGAAATATTCTATCTGCAGAGGTCAACATGTGTGAATTTTTCAAAGTCCAAAAGTCACCATCTGTGAAAATGACTAAGTCCAGAAGTGAAAACGGCCAAAGATGGGCTTTTGCCCGGCTCTCCACGGGGCCCCGGGGACCCCCCGGCCCCCACCGAGGTGCCCAGCCAGATCCCAGCTAAGCCCTGTACCCGGCTCTCCATCCGAACCCGGGGACCCACTCTTAAGCGCCCCCTGAGGAGTCCAGACCCAAGCCCGCGGGCGTTAGTTCGCCTCGCCCCTGGGGATATAGCTCGTTTTTTTCCAGAGAGCCATGGCACCACAGGCCGAAGTCCGGCCGTGCAAGGGCTCCCTTATTGGGGTGCGAGAGCTGAAAAGATGCCCTGTTGAAGGCCCCCCCACGCCAAACCGGGGCCTTCATAGAGGACGCCACCGGGCCAGGTGGAAGCACAGTGACGCGCAGTTCCGTGTTCGGCAGCCCACACAAGCTTTATAAGTTGTAGCGCCCCCTAGTGCCTCTCTGAAATGTCTGTTTTTTGGGGGATTTTTCTTTTGTTATCATTTTTTTTTTGTTTTCTGTCCATTTCAGCCCCCCAAAAAAAATGTAACATTGTATAATGTTCAACAAGGCCACGCCCCCTATTTCACACACACACACACACACACACACACACACACACACACACACACACACACACACACACACACACACACACACACACACACACACACACACACACACACACACACACACACACTGAATAACCTGACTCAGAGAGTGTGGGGGGTGTATTGCCATGTTGCCAGAAAGCTAAGAGCGTGCGCCGCTGAATGGTTGATCGGCGTGGCTGGCGCCTTTGCCGGCCACGGCGGAGAGAGGTCAGAATTACTCGGGTCTCTCTTCATGACGAATAAGCCTTTCGCCTTTTACTAAAGACTTCCGTGGAGAGGGACATTCATGAGTTATGCATATTTTTGGATGGCCTTGCCCTTTGGACGAGGCCGACTCAGCTGTTGAATGAAACGAGCCGTGGTATGCGGGCGTGTTTGAGGTCGAGGTAGGCGGGAGCGCCTTCGTGTCACTCTGTGGCCTTAACGTCTCGTTGGAGCTACTTTACGGAAGATGACAAAGTATGAGTTGCCGCAGGAAGGCGAGCGGGCAAGACATCAGATCTACGAGCCACGCCCGGAGCTGTAAGCCACGCCCCCAAGCCGATAGGCCACGCCCGCTGCTGTAAGCCACGCCCCTAAGCCGATAAGCCACGCCCGCAGCTGTAAGCCACGCCCACAGCTTCACGAGGGCGACAGGTGGGTGTCACGCCGGGTGAGAATGGAATCAGCGGAGAGTGCGGGCGTTCGGGCAGTCAGTTAAGGGGTTATCGCTTCTCGGCCTTTTGGCTAAGATCAAGTGGCCGAGTGGTGGATGTAACTGGAAGTTGAAAGGAGGACAGCCAAGACGAGAAGATGGGGATCCCAAGGAATGGAGTAAAGGACACGTCACGTTTCATTTGGAAGAACACGGACTTACCGTTGATGGACAGACCTACGTTTGGGAAGGAGATACTGATCAAGTTTTTTGGACTGAAAGGGGAAGATGTTTTGTGCCTGCAGGACAATCCAGTGGAAAATGGATATGATGTCACTTTCTGTCGACCAGCAATGGTCCTGAAGGTGGATAAGATCTGGAACCTGGCGAAAGGTGAGGAGCCCATGAAAAGTTTCGTTGTACAGAATTTGGACAGAATGAACTATAGGCTGGTGACATTGCACATGTATAATCCACACGTGCCTTTGGAGGTGATTGGGGATTTCTTAAAGAGGTATGCGGATGTGAAAGTGGATTCAGCCACAAAATTGATGGACACAAATGGGTTTTGGACAGGAAAGAGGAATATTCAAGTGTTTCTTAAAGAAGATGCGACAGGATATGACGGACTACTCCATCCCCCTGCCTTCTTTGCAATAGGTGCTGACAGAGGCTATCTGCACTATTACAAGCAGCCACCTTTTTGCAAGAAGTGCAGGGGGAATGGGCACAAGGAGGAGACGTGTCAATATGGAATAAGGTGCAGATTATGTTTGGCTAAAGATCATCTGGCAAAGAACTGTCCACGACCCAAGGCGTGCCACACCTGCGGGTCCAAGGACCACCTGTCCAAGGACTGCCCCGGGAGGGGTGGAGCAGGTGGTGGTGGGCCTGGGGGAGAAGGGAGTGGAACTATGCCTTCCACTCCAGCTGAGATGGGAGGCCTTAAAGGCCAACAGAAAGGTGAAGGGAAGGAGGCCGCACCAAAGGCCTCTGTGAAAAATCCGGAGAAAGGGAAGGAAGGAGCGAGGACAGGCTCTCATGCCTTCAACGGTGAAGGGGCCTTGTCTCGGATCCCTGATGGGAAAAAACAGAAAAAGGACGGAGAAATAGAGGAGGAGATGGACAGTGTTTCGGATTCCGATTCGGAAGGGAGCCGAATTGAAATGACTGGTGGGGGGTTGGATCGGTCTGAAGGGGAGGAGGTGGCGGCTTTAAGCTTCGCCTCGGACTTGCCTGTCAGACTTTTCGGTCCTGCTACGCGAGGTGGTGACGATGGGACAGCCACATGGGCAGATAGAGTGGCAAATGGAGAACCGAAATAATTAGTTGTTTGTTGTGATATGTATTGAAATGGACTCAAGATTTTTTGATGAAATGTATGATTTGACACGATTTTTGAGGCATTTGTTGCAAGGTATAAGATGTACTGCCTGAAGTTTAATAAAAAAAAATAAAATTTGTGTCCTATTTGTCAAATGGAGTCATTATTAGGGCCTAGGGTTAGGGTTTGGGCTAGGGTAAGGGTTAGGGTTAGGGTCATAGCTAATTTCTGATAATAATGAATAACCTGACTCACAGAGTGGGGGGGGGGGGGGAGGGGGGTATTGCCATGTTGCCAGAAAGCTAAGAGCGTGCGCCGCTGAATGGTTGATCGGCGTGGCTGGCGCCTTTGCCGGCCACGGCGGAGAGAGGTCAGAATTACTCGGGTCTCTCTTCATGACGAATAAGCCTTTCGCCTTTTACTAAAGACTTCCGTGGAGAGGGACATTCATGAGTTATGCATATTTTTGGATGGCCTTGCCCTTTGGACGAGGCCGACTCAGCTGTTGAATGAAACGAGCCGTGGTATGCGGGCGTGTTTGAGGTCGAGGTAGGCGGGAGCGCATTCGTGTCACTCTGTGGCCTTAACGTCTCGTTGGAGCTACTTTACGGAAGATGACAAAGTATGAGTTGCCGCAGGAAGGCGAGCGGGCAAGACATCAGATCTACGAGGCACGCCCGCAGCTGTAAGCCACGCCCCCAAGCCGATAGGCCATGCCCGCTGCTGTAAGCCACGCCCCTAAGCCGATAAGCCGCGCCCGCAGCTGTAAGCCACGCCCAGAGCTTCACGAGGGCGACAGGTGGGTGTCACGCCGGGTGAGAATGGAATCAGCGGAGAGTGCGGGCGTTCGGGCAGTCAGTTAAGGGGTTATCGCTTCTCGGCCTTTTGGCTAAGATCAAGTGTAGTATCTGTTCTTATCAGTTATTGATAGTGTTGGGGGAAAACAGAGGTTACATTTACTATGCAGGTCAACCCAAGCTCTGCCGCAAGTGTGGTGAGCATGGGCACCTGGCAGAGGCATGCAAAAACGTTGTTTGTAGGAAATGTAGATTAATTGGGCATGTGTTTGAAAACTGCCCCAATGGCAAAAGCTGCAATCTCTGTGGAGAGAACAACCACCTCTACAGAAATTGCCCCAAGTCTTTTGCCAACATTGCAAAAAATGGGTCACAGCACGCGCCACAAAATGGCCGAACAAACAATTCGGCTGATGTGGCTAGTGCTGTGGCCAATGTGTCAACTGGTAACACCAATCACCAGAGCCCTCCACAGAGCCCCGCGGTTGGTGGAGAGGAGTCAGGTGAGGCGGGCAGAAGGGAGGAGTCTGTTATCACCCCATCAGAGGGCGCGGTCGAGGTAGATGGGGTTATGCAGACTGGAGGCGGAGCTGGAGAGGAGAGGGCGGAGCCAGAGGAGAGGGACGGTCATGGGACTGCTGTCTCTGAGGAGACCGGCAGTCTAGTGACTGTTCCATCAAGTGAGGAGGAGGAGGAGAGTGGAGACATAGAGAGCTCATCCAGCAACGCCTCCACACCCAATGCCCAGCCAGGTGCAAAAAGGCCAGCGACTGAGCTGTCTCCTCAGGCCCTTGGGCCTGAGGAGAAGAAGGGTAGAGCTGCCTCTTCAGACAGCTCGTCTGTGGGAGTAGGCAGAGTCTACCCGGAAAACAGTTCTCAAAACTCTGAGGTCTTTGCCCATCCGTTGTCACAAGAGATGATCCCCAACGGTGAGTCAACCCCAAAAGACAAAATGCATAACATGAGAATGAGGGAGCCACCTAGTGGGGAGGATGTAGCCAAAAACCTAGCATCTGACAATGAAGATGTTAGGGAAAGGCTATGTCCACAGGTACCTGTACAGAATGTTTAGAGGGCTTTTAACCTGCTGGTTTTTAATCTTTTAAAATGGCTGTACTACTGTTTTTAACCATACTCATGGCTTTCACAATCTCCACCATCAATGTGAGAAGCGTGAGGTCGGGAGTTAGAGCCCAAACTGTTTTATCCGCTCTCAATGCTTTTAAGTGTGATGTGCTTTTATTACAGGAATGTTCGTTGCCCTTTTTAAAGACTTACAGGGAGTGGGAGGAGAAGTGGCCAGCGGGGCCCTCCATATGGAGCGGCTCCAACCACAACCGGTCGGACGGCGTGGCCATTTTAATCAAAAACCCCCACATTCTGGTGAAGGGCAGCACAGTGGTGAGAGACGGGCGGGCTCTTTTAGCACACCTGACCCACTTGGGAAGGGATTTTAACCTCCTTAATGTTTATGGTTTTAACGACAAGAACAGTAGATACGACCTTTTAGAAGACTTGCAGCCCCACATGCTAGGTAGGGATCCTTTAGTGGTAGGAGGGGATTTTAATTGTGTTTTAAGCAGGAAAGATAGGAGAGGAGCGGGGGAGGATTTTAGAGTAGACAAGACGTCGGTTTTATTGCAGAGCATTCGTAGGGATTTTAGACTAGTGGACTGCTTTAAAACCCTGCATCCCAGAGAGGAGGGCTTCACCTGGTGCAGTGGTGACGGCACCAGAGCCTCTCGCATCGATTACGTTTTTACACGGGATTGCCCGCCAACCGATGCTAGATTAACCCCTGTTTTCTTTTCTGATCACGCTATGCTTTCTGTCACCCTTTCACTTCCCTCAGGTGTGACGATAGGGAGGGGTCTGTGGAAACTGAACTGCTCCCTGTTAGAAGACAGGGAGTTAGTTAGCCAGTACAGGGAGCAGTACAGTCAATGGCAGACCCTTCAGGACTGCTACGACTCACGTGCACTCTGGTGGGAGATGGTGAAGGGAAGGACCCAGACTTTCTTTAGGCAGGCAGGTAAGAGAAACAAAGCTAGGGAGGACAGACGCATGTTGGGGCTGCAAAAAAGACTCCAAAGGTATTTTAATTACAACCAGCAGGGCTTTGATTTTAACAATGAAATAAAAGAAGTGAAACAAGAGATGTCAGTTTTATCAGAAAGGAAGAGTCGTGGTGTGATTTTAAGAAGCAGAGAAAGAGAGATAGAGGAGGGGGAGAAGTGTACACGGTATTTTTTTAGAAAGATTGTTAACAGGGGGGAGGGGATGGTAAAGTTAAAGAGGGAAGATGGAGAGGTGGTGGAAGAGGTGGAGGGGATGAAAGAGGTGGTAGAGAGCTTTTATGGAAGGTTGTACACGGAGAAAGACACGGATTTTAACACCATGACGGAGGTTTTAGGGTTTTTAGACAAAACAGTTTCAGACAGCGTGTTTTTAGCCCAGGATTTTACACTTTTAGAGTTAGACAAATGTGTGAAAAGTTTTAAGAAAGGGAAGTCCCCAGGCAACGACGGGCTTCCCTTAGACTTTTATCTAACTTTCTGGGACATTTTAGCACCTGACTTACTGACTGTTTTTAAAGACCTAGAACGACTAGAGCGACTACCCGACAGTTTTAGGCTAGGGATAGTAACTCTATTACATAAGAAAGACGACAAGACTGACCTGAAAAACTGGAGACCGATTACTCTTTTAAACTTTGACTGCAAACTTTTTAGTAAACTTTTAGCATCACGGATGACCAAGGTTTTAGGGGAGGTGATCCACCTGGATCAAGCCTGTGCCTTACCGGGGAGGAGGATCACCGACAACCTCTTGCTGATCCGAGACACCATCTGTTATGCGAGAGACAGAAACATGCGGCTTATAGTCCTAAATTTAGATTTTGAGAAAGCTTTTGATCGAGTCTCGCACCAGTACCTGTTCAAGGTACTGCAAAAACTGGGTTTTCCAGGGCGGTTCATAGCGTGGGTGGGGCTGCTGTACAGAGACATCAGCAGCAGATTTGTTGTTAACGGGCATCTTACAAATGCAGTAGATTTACACTGCGGTGTCCGTCAGGGATGTCCGTTATCCGCCCTCCTCTACATCGCCGCTATCGAACCATTGGCACAGATCTTGAGAAGGGACCAATGGATCAAGGGGGTGAGTATTCCAGGGAGTGGGGGGGATACAGCCAAGTGCTTTTTATACATGGACGACGTCAACATTTTATGCACTGACATTTTATCTGTTGACCGGACGCTGGACTTGACTGACTTTTACGGACGGGCCTCTGGTGCAAAACTCAATAGACAAAAGACCCAAGCCCAGTTTTACGGACCATGGACAGCGACCGACACAACCAGACTTCCACTGACTGTGACCCAGACTGACTTGAAAGTACTGGGGGTAAAATTTGACAGACAGGGTGGGGGTGACACTAATTGGCCAGACCTGATAGGGAAAGTTAGGCAGAGACTGGGATACTGGGGACTTAGAGGACTGACGTTAGAAGGTAAGGTTTTAATCATCAAAGCTGTGATTTTACCCTTGCTTTTAACTGTCTCCTCAGTTTTTATCCCTCCCAGGCGGGTGATTTTAGGTCTGGAACGAGCCATCTTTTATTTCTTGTGGGGATCCAAGTGGGAGAGGCTGAGGAGGGACGTAATGAAGAAGCCGAAGGAGAAGGGGGGGAAAGGAGTCCCGGACCTGTTTTTATTCTTTGGCAGCCTTTACACCGCACTACACATCACACACGCCACAGCCCCATCCAGAGACCACAAAACATCAGCCATGGCAAAATACTGGATGGGGTCTTACCTCAGACACCTACACCTGATCCCAGTTGACCTCACAGTACCAGTGTCTTTTAACCTGCCTCCAGCCTATGCTGTTATAAAAAAGTTTTTACGGCATTTTAACCTGGAACAGGACGTGGATGTTTTAACCGACCACCGCTCTCTTCTCTCTCTTGTGCAGGAGCGGGAAGCAGTGAGTCCAGTGCGCGCGCTCGCAGTCGGCGAGCCCCAGGCAGTGTGGCGCAATGTGAACCATCCTGCCCTCCCCAACAGACTCCGGGACCTGTCCTGGATGGTCGCTCACGACATCCTCCCGGTCAGAGCTGTTATGCACTCCCGGGGCATGGCAGCGCACGCGACGTGTCCCCGTCCAGGTTGTGGCGCACAAGAGACGGTGAGGCACCTGCTCTGGGAGTGTTGCGGTGCTGTAGACCAGTGGGCGGCAGCCGGCTCCCTGATATCTTCCCGTACTCAACCGGTAGGGGGCGTCCTCACAGCCCAGCTGGTGCTGTATGGGGTGGGCCAGGAGCGCCTGGCAAAGGCAGATTACACCGAGCTCTGGCTCACCCTAGCCGCCATCAAAGACGCCATATGGACCACCCGAAACCTACTGGTGAGCAAGCGCAAGCACATCCCCCCCGTGGCTGTGATCCGGATGGCCGCAGCGACGGTCAGAGCGGCCGAAGCTGCAGGCGGCGGGCCCTAGGACACAGCCACACAGAAGCATGGCCTCTGCGCTCATTCGGACGAGGGAGACCGAAGCCCACAGCAAAAAGGTCCGGCCCGCAGGCAGCCTGGCTCTCCAAAGGAGCACAGGGAAGCAGAGGGAGAGGATGTCGTTGACCGGCCGGAGACAGGTCCCGAGAGACCTGACCTGTTGGAGAGGGCAGGGTGGGGAACTAACTTGTTAGGGACTCACCCCGCTCCTGCACACTAAAAAGAAAAACTGAACTGAAAAAAAGAAGAGAAGAGGGTTTATAACCTCATCCACTTTTAACTGACACTTTTGATGAACTCAAGCAAACTGGACACACACTTACACTGACACACACAATGGACTTTTAATGGCTTTTTAACACTCATGTTTTTAACCTGTTTTTCATATCACAATGCATTTTATCTGTATGGGTTTTAAAACTTGGGAGTTTTAAACTGATGCAAAAATTTACAGATTTTAATGCAAATGTTTTATTGATGATGAAATGAATGCAGGTGAATTTTAATGATGAATGAAATGAGTGTTATTATATGTTATTATATTGCCATGAAAGCACACAGCACTTTGAAAAGAAATACCCTTTGTTGCTGAAAAAAAAAATGTGTATGACAGATGTCTGGAATGTAAACTGATTTAATAAATCATTTCGAAAGAAAAAAAAATCTGTTCTTATCAGTTTAATATCTGATATGTCCCCTATATGGGGACTACATATTAAACGGATTTTTGAACTCGGGAGTCGAAACAGGGGCTTGCTCCGTTCGCTCCACGCATTGACCCGGCACTGCAGTGCCGCCGGGAACGGTGCACCTCCTATCGCCTTGTTGAAAGAACACGTGAGTAAATAACCACGCTTTGCTCCTGCCGTAGAGGTGGGCGACGCGTTGTTTTGCAAAGTGTTTCTAAAGTAGGGGATTCCACTTCCAAAAAACAACGCACGTACGAGTCAACGTGTAGCCCATTTTCCTCCCCAACCCAACGATCGACAGCTAGCGTCCACGAGGTTCGTAAAATGTGTGTACGCTCAATGCGGTCGACGTACGAACCGTCAGGGGACGCGCACGCGCGTGGGTCCTTGCCTCCACGCCACGCGCCAGCGAGGCATACTTACCTGGCAGGGGAGACACCATGATCACGAAGGTGGTTCACCCACGGCGAGGCTCAGCCATTGCACTCCGTGCTTTGCTGACCCGTGCGAATTCCTCAAATGTGGGAATCTCGACTGCATAATTTCTGGTAGTGGGGGACTGCGTTCGCGCTCTCCCCTGATGAAGTGTTGAAAACCAAGTACCTGTGAGCGAGTTTGGCACAAGCTGTGGCCTTGACGTGTGGTTGTAGCCACTTTACAGAAGCCCAGCTTCAAACCACACCCCCCTCGACGACAGAGGACAAGCACACGTCTTAAAGCCCCAATATAAGGGCAGAGGCCACGCCCCCGGCTTGAAACCACCCCCCAAAGGTGATAAGCCACGCCCACAGCTCCAAACCACGCCGCCGCCATGGTGATAGGCCACGCCCCCAGCTTCAAGCCCCGCCCACCCGATATCAGATCTACAAGCTCATAGAGCTGTGACCTACCGGCTTGTAGATCTGCTGTTTTTCACGCCACAGGGCTTTAAGCCACCCCCCCCAGGCCGAAAGGCCACGCCCCCGGCTCCAAACCACGCCCCCAGGCCGACAGGCCACGCCCACAGAGGGGGCGGGGTCAAGGGGTCAAGGGTCAAGTGGGTCAATGCAGCCACTATGGGAAATGTTCTATCTGCAGAGGTCAACATGTGTGAATTTTTCAAAGTCCAAAAGTCACCATCTGTGAAAATGACTAAGTCCAGAAGTGAAAACGGCCAAAGATGGGCTTTTGCCCGGCTCTCCACGGGGCCCCGGGGACCCCCCGGCCCCCACCGAGGTGCCCAGCCAGATCCCAGCTAAGCCCTCTACCTGGCTCTCCATCCGAACCCGGGGACCCACCCTTAAGCGCCCCCTGAGGAGTCCAGACCCAAGCCCGCGGGCGTTAGTTCGCCTCGCCCCTGGGGATATAGCTCGTTTTTTTCCAGAGAGCCATGGCACCACAGGCCGAAGTCCGGCCGTGCAAGGGGTCCCTTATTGGGGTGCGAGAGCTGAAAAGATGCCCTGTTGAAGGCCCCCCCACGCCAAACCGGGGCGTTCATAGAGGACGCCACCGGGCCAGGTGGAAGCACAGTGACGCGCAGTTCCGTGTTCCGCAGCCCACACAAGCTTTATAAGTTGTAGCGCCCCCTAGTGCCTCTCTGAAATGTCTGTTTTTTGGGGGATTTTTTTTTTGTTGTCAATTTTTTTTGGTTTTCTGTCCATTTCAGCCCCAAAAAATAAAATTTAACATTGTAAAATGTTCAACAAGGCCACGCCCCCTATTTCACACACACACACGCACACGCACACGCACACGCGCGCGCACACACACACACACACACACACACACACACACACACACACACACACACACACATACAATTTGTGTCGTTCCAATTTGTGTCCTATTTGTCCTATTTGCCTGATCTTCTCTGTATCGTTCCAATTTGTGTCCTATTTGTCAAATGGAGTCATTATTAGGGCCTAGGGTTAGGGTTTGGGCTAGGGTAAGGGTTAGGGTTAGGGTCATAGCTAATTTCTGATAATAATGAATAACCTGACTCACAGAGTGGGGGGGGGGGGGGAGGGGGGTATTGCCATGTTGCCAGAAAGCTAAGAGCGTGCGCCGCTGAATGGTTGATCGGCGTGGCTGGCGCCTTTGCCGGCCACGGCGGAGAGAGGTCAGAATTACTCGGGTCTCTCTTCATGACGAATAAGCCTTTCGCCTTTTACTAAAGACTTCCGTGGAGAGGGACATTCATGAGTTATGCATATTTTTGGATGGCCTTGCCCTTTGGACGAGGCCGACTCAGCTGTTGAATGAAACGAGCCGTGGTATGCGGGCGTGTTTGAGGTCGAGGTAGGCGGGAGCGCATTCGTGTCACTCTGTGGCCTTAACGTCTCGTTGGAGCTACTTTACGGAAGATGACAAAGTATGAGTTGCCGCAGGAAGGCGAGCGGGCAAGACATCAGATCTACGAGGCACGCCCGCAGCTGTAAGCCACGCCCCCAAGCCGATAGGCCATGCCCGCTGCTGTAAGCCACGCCCCTAAGCCGATAAGCCGCGCCCGCAGCTGTAAGCCACGCCCAGAGCTTCACGAGGGCGACAGGTGGGTGTCACGCCGGGTGAGAATGGAATCAGCGGAGAGTGCGGGCGTTCGGGCAGTCAGTTAAGGGGTTATCGCTTCTCGGCCTTTTGGCTAAGATCAAGTGTAGTATCTGTTCTTATCAGTTTAATATCTGATATGTCCCCTATATGGGGACTACATATTAAACGGATTTTTGAACTCGGGAGTCGAAACAGGGGCTTGCTCCGTTCGCTCCACGCATTGACCCGGCACTGCAGTGCCGCCGGGAACGGTGCACCTCCTATCGCCTTGTTGAAAGAACACGTGAGTAAATAACCACGCTTTGCTCCTGCCGTAGAGGTGGGCGACGCGTTGTTTTGCAAAGTGTTTCTAAAGTAGGGGATTCCACTTCCAAAAAACAACGCACGTACGAGTCAACGTGTAGCCCATTTTCCTCCCCAACCCAACGATCGACAGCTAGCGTCCACGAGGTTCGTAAAATGTGTGTACGCTCAATGCGGTCGACGTACGAACCGTCAGGGGACGCGCACGCGCGTGGGTCCTTGCCTCCACGCCACGCGCCAGCGAGGCATACTTACCTGGCAGGGGAGACACCATGATCACGAAGGTGGTTCACCCACGGCGAGGCTCAGCCATTGCACTCCGTGCTTTGCTGACCCGTGCGAATTCCTCAAATGTGGGAATCTCGACTGCATAATTTCTGGTAGTGGGGGACTGCGTTCGCGCTCTCCCCTGATGAAGTGTTGAAAACCAAGTACCTGTGAGCGAGTTTGGCACAAGCTGTGGCCTTGACGTGTGGTTGTAGCCACTTTACAGAAGCCCAGCTTCAAACCACACCCCCCTCGACGACAGAGGACAAGCACACGTCTTAAAGCCCCAATATAAGGGCAGAGGCCACGCCCCCGGCTTGAAACCACCCCCCAAAGGTGATAAGCCACGCCCACAGCTCCAAACCACGCCGCCATGGTGATAGGCCACGCCCCCAGCTTCAAGCCCCGCCCACCGGATATCAGATCTACAAGCTCATAGAGCTGTGACCTACCGGCTTGTAGATCTGCTGTTTTTCACGCCACAGGGCTTTAAGCCACCCCCCCCCCCCCCCCCAGGCCGAAAGGCCACGCCCCCGGCTCCAAACCACGCCCCCCAGGCCACGCCCACAGAGGGGGCGGGGTCAAGGGGTCAAGGGTCAAGTGGGTCAATGCAGCCACTATGGGAAATATTCTATCTGCAGAGGTCAACATGTGTGAATTTTTCAAAGTCCAAAAGTCACCATCTGTGAAAATGACTAAGTCCAGAAGTGAAAACGGCCAAAGATGGGCTTTTGCCCGGCTCTCCACGGGGCCCCGGGGACCCCCCGGCCCCCACCGAGGTGCCCAGCCAGATCCCAGCTAAGCCCTGTACCCGGCTCTCCATCCGAACCCGGGGACCCACTCTTAAGCGCCCCCTGAGGAGTCCAGACCCAAGCCCGCGGGCGTTAGTTCGCCTCGCCCCTGGGGATATAGCTCGTTTTTTTCCAGAGAGCCATGGCACCACAGGCCGAAGTCCGGCCGTGCAAGGGCTCCCTTATTGGGGTGCGAGAGCTGAAAAGATGCCCTGTTGAAGGCCCCCCCACGCCAAACCGGGGCCTTCATAGAGGACGCCACCGGGCCAGGTGGAAGCACAGTGACGCGCAGTTCCGTGTTCGGCAGCCCACACAAGCTTTATAAGTTGTAGCGCCCCCTAGTGCCTCTCTGAAATGTCTGTTTTTTGGGGGATTTTTCTTTTGTTATCATTTTTTTTTTGTTTTCTGTCCATTTCAGCCCCCCAAAAAAAATGTAACATTGTATAATGTTCAACAAGGCCACGCCCCCTATTTCACACACACACACACACACACACACACACACACACACACACACACACACACACACACACACACACACACACACACACACACACACACACACACACACACACACACACACACACTGAATAACCTGACTCAGAGAGTGTGGGGGGTGTATTGCCATGTTGCCAGAAAGCTAAGAGCGTGCGCCGCTGAATGGTTGATCGGCGTGGCTGGCGCCTTTGCCGGCCACGGCGGAGAGAGGTCAGAATTACTCGGGTCTCTCTTCATGACGAATAAGCCTTTCGCCTTTTACTAAAGACTTCCGTGGAGAGGGACATTCATGAGTTATGCATATTTTTGGATGGCCTTGCCCTTTGGACGAGGCCGACTCAGCTGTTGAATGAAACGAGCCGTGGTATGCGGGCGTGTTTGAGGTCGAGGTAGGCGGGAGCGCCTTCGTGTCACTCTGTGGCCTTAACGTCTCGTTGGAGCTACTTTACGGAAGATGACAAAGTATGAGTTGCCGCAGGAAGGCGAGCGGGCAAGACATCAGATCTACGAGCCACGCCCGGAGCTGTAAGCCACGCCCCCAAGCCGATAGGCCACGCCCGCTGCTGTAAGCCACGCCCCTAAGCCGATAAGCCACGCCCGCAGCTGTAAGCCACGCCCACAGCTTCACGAGGGCGACAGGTGGGTGTCACGCCGGGTGAGAATGGAATCAGCGGAGAGTGCGGGCGTTCGGGCAGTCAGTTAAGGGGTTATCGCTTCTCGGCCTTTTGGCTAAGATCAAGTGGCCGAGTGGTGGATGTAACTGGAAGTTGAAAGGAGGACAGCCAAGACGAGAAGATGGGGATCCCAAGGAATGGAGTAAAGGACACGTCACGTTTCATTTGGAAGAACACGGACTTACCGTTGATGGACAGACCTACGTTTGGGAAGGAGATACTGATCAAGTTTTTTGGACTGAAAGGGGAAGATGTTTTGTGCCTGCAGGACAATCCAGTGGAAAATGGATATGATGTCACTTTCTGTCGACCAGCAATGGTCCTGAAGGTGGATAAGATCTGGAACCTGGCGAAAGGTGAGGAGCCCATGAAAAGTTTCGTTGTACAGAATTTGGACAGAATGAACTATAGGCTGGTGACATTGCACATGTATAATCCACACGTGCCTTTGGAGGTGATTGGGGATTTCTTAAAGAGGTATGCGGATGTGAAAGTGGATTCAGCCACAAAATTGATGGACACAAATGGGTTTTGGACAGGAAAGAGGAATATTCAAGTGTTTCTTAAAGAAGATGCGACAGGATATGACGGACTACTCCATCCCCCTGCCTTCTTTGCAATAGGTGCTGACAGAGGCTATCTGCACTATTACAAGCAGCCACCTTTTTGCAAGAAGTGCAGGGGGAATGGGCACAAGGAGGAGACGTGTCAATATGGAATAAGGTGCAGATTATGTTTGGCTAAAGATCATCTGGCAAAGAACTGTCCACGACCCAAGGCGTGCCACACCTGCGGGTCCAAGGACCACCTGTCCAAGGACTGCCCCGGGAGGGGTGGAGCAGGTGGTGGTGGGCCTGGGGGAGAAGGGAGTGGAACTATGCCTTCCACTCCAGCTGAGATGGGAGGCCTTAAAGGCCAACAGAAAGGTGAAGGGAAGGAGGCCGCACCAAAGGCCTCTGTGAAAAATCCGGAGAAAGGGAAGGAAGGAGCGAGGACAGGCTCTCATGCCTTCAACGGTGAAGGGGCCTTGTCTCGGATCCCTGATGGGAAAAAACAGAAAAAGGACGGAGAAATAGAGGAGGAGATGGACAGTGTTTCGGATTCCGATTCGGAAGGGAGCCGAATTGAAATGACTGGTGGGGGGTTGGATCGGTCTGAAGGGGAGGAGGTGGCGGCTTTAAGCTTCGCCTCGGACTTGCCTGTCAGACTTTTCGGTCCTGCTACGCGAGGTGGTGACGATGGGACAGCCACATGGGCAGATAGAGTGGCAAATGGAGAACCGAAATAATTAGTTGTTTGTTGTGATATGTATTGAAATGGACTCAAGATTTTTTGATGAAATGTATGATTTGACACGATTTTTGAGGCATTTGTTGCAAGGTATAAGATGTACTGCCTGAAGTTTAATAAAAAAAAATAAAAAAAAAAAAATCTGTTCTTATCAGTTTAATATCTGATATGTCCCCTATATGGGGACTACATATTAAACGGATTTTTGAACTCGGGAGTCGAAACAGGGGCTTGCTCCGTTCGCTCCACGCATTGACCCGGCACTGCAGTGCCGCCGGGAACGGTGCACCTCCTATCGCCTTGTTGAAAGAACACGTGAGTAAATAACCACGCTTTGCTCCTGCCGTAGAGGTGGGCGACGCGTTGTTTTGCAAAGTGTTTCTAAAGTAGGGGATTCCACTTCCAAAAAACAACGCACGTACGAGTCAACGTGTAGCCCATTTTCCTCCCCAACCCAACGATCGACAGCTAGCGTCCACGAGGTTCGTAAAATGTGTGTACGCTCAATGCGGTCGACGTACGAACCGTCAGGGGACGCGCACGCGCGTGGGTCCTTGCCTCCACGCCACGCGCCAGCGAGGCATACTTACCTGGCAGGGGAGACACCATGATCACGAAGGTGGTTCACCCACGGCGAGGCTCAGCCATTGCACTCCGTGCTTTGCTGACCCGTGCGAATTCCTCAAATGTGGGAATCTCGACTGCATAATTTCTGGTAGTGGGGGACTGCGTTCGCGCTCTCCCCTGATGAAGTGTTGAAAACCAAGTACCTGTGAGCGAGTTTGGCACAAGCTGTGGCCTTGACGTGTGGTTGTAGCCACTTTACAGAAGCCCAGCTTCAAACCACACCCCCCTCGACGACAGAGGACAAGCACACGTCTTAAAGCCCCAATATAAGGGCAGAGGCCACGCCCCCGGCTTGAAACCACCCCCCAAAGGTGATAAGCCACGCCCACAGCTCCAAACCACGCCGCCGCCATGGTGATAGGCCACGCCCCCAGCTTCAAGCCCCGCCCACCCGATATCAGATCTACAAGCTCATAGAGCTGTGACCTACCGGCTTGTAGATCTGCTGTTTTTCACGCCACAGGGCTTTAAGCCACCCCCCCCAGGCCGAAAGGCCACGCCCCCGGCTCCAAACCACGCCCCCAGGCCGACAGGCCACGCCCACAGAGGGGGCGGGGTCAAGGGGTCAAGGGTCAAGTGGGTCAATGCAGCCACTATGGGAAATGTTCTATCTGCAGAGGTCAACATGTGTGAATTTTTCAAAGTCCAAAAGTCACCATCTGTGAAAATGACTAAGTCCAGAAGTGAAAACGGCCAAAGATGGGCTTTTGCCCGGCTCTCCACGGGGCCCCGGGGACCCCCCGGCCCCCACCGAGGTGCCCAGCCAGATCCCAGCTAAGCCCTCTACCTGGCTCTCCATCCGAACCCGGGGACCCACCCTTAAGCGCCCCCTGAGGAGTCCAGACCCAAGCCCGCGGGCGTTAGTTCGCCTCGCCCCTGGGGATATAGCTCGTTTTTTTCCAGAGAGCCATGGCACCACAGGCCGAAGTCCGGCCGTGCAAGGGGTCCCTTATTGGGGTGCGAGAGCTGAAAAGATGCCCTGTTGAAGGCCCCCCCACGCCAAACCGGGGCGTTCATAGAGGACGCCACCGGGCCAGGTGGAAGCACAGTGACGCGCAGTTCCGTGTTCCGCAGCCCACACAAGCTTTATAAGTTGTAGCGCCCCCTAGTGCCTCTCTGAAATGTCTGTTTTTTGGGGGATTTTTTTTTTGTTGTCAATTTTTTTTGGTTTTCTGTCCATTTCAGCCCCAAAAAATAAAATTTAACATTGTAAAATGTTCAACAAGGCCACGCCCCCTATTTCACACACACACACGCACACGCACACGCACACGCGCGCGCACACACACACACACACACACACACACACACACACACACACACACACACACACATACAATTTGTGTCGTTCCAATTTGTGTCCTATTTGTCCTATTTGCCTGATCTTCTCTGTATCGTTCCAATTTGTGTCCTATTTGTCAAATGGAGTCATTATTAGGGCCTAGGGTTAGGGTTTGGGCTAGGGTAAGGGTTAGGGTTAGGGTCATAGCTAATTTCTGATAATAATGAATAACCTGACTCACAGAGTGGGGGGGGGGGGGGAGGGGGGTATTGCCATGTTGCCAGAAAGCTAAGAGCGTGCGCCGCTGAATGGTTGATCGGCGTGGCTGGCGCCTTTGCCGGCCACGGCGGAGAGAGGTCAGAATTACTCGGGTCTCTCTTCATGACGAATAAGCCTTTCGCCTTTTACTAAAGACTTCCGTGGAGAGGGACATTCATGAGTTATGCATATTTTTGGATGGCCTTGCCCTTTGGACGAGGCCGACTCAGCTGTTGAATGAAACGAGCCGTGGTATGCGGGCGTGTTTGAGGTCGAGGTAGGCGGGAGCGCATTCGTGTCACTCTGTGGCCTTAACGTCTCGTTGGAGCTACTTTACGGAAGATGACAAAGTATGAGTTGCCGCAGGAAGGCGAGCGGGCAAGACATCAGATCTACGAGGCACGCCCGCAGCTGTAAGCCACGCCCCCAAGCCGATAGGCCATGCCCGCTGCTGTAAGCCACGCCCCTAAGCCGATAAGCCGCGCCCGCAGCTGTAAGCCACGCCCAGAGCTTCACGAGGGCGACAGGTGGGTGTCACGCCGGGTGAGAATGGAATCAGCGGAGAGTGCGGGCGTTCGGGCAGTCAGTTAAGGGGTTATCGCTTCTCGGCCTTTTGGCTAAGATCAAGTGTAGTATCTGTTCTTATCAGTTTAATATCTGATATGTCCCCTATATGGGGACTACATATTAAACGGATTTTTGAACTCGGGAGTCGAAACAGGGGCTTGCTCCGTTCGCTCCACGCATTGACCCGGCACTGCAGTGCCGCCGGGAACGGTGCACCTCCTATCGCCTTGTTGAAAGAACACGTGAGTAAATAACCACGCTTTGCTCCTGCCGTAGAGGTGGGCGACGCGTTGTTTTGCAAAGTGTTTCTAAAGTAGGGGATTCCACTTCCAAAAAACAACGCACGTACGAGTCAACGTGTAGCCCATTTTCCTCCCCAACCCAACGATCGACAGCTAGCGTCCACGAGGTTCGTAAAATGTGTGTACGCTCAATGCGGTCGACGTACGAACCGTCAGGGGACGCGCACGCGCGTGGGTCCTTGCCTCCACGCCACGCGCCAGCGAGGCATACTTACCTGGCAGGGGAGACACCATGATCACGAAGGTGGTTCACCCACGGCGAGGCTCAGCCATTGCACTCCGTGCTTTGCTGACCCGTGCGAATTCCTCAAATGTGGGAATCTCGACTGCATAATTTCTGGTAGTGGGGGACTGCGTTCGCGCTCTCCCCTGATGAAGTGTTGAAAACCAAGTACCTGTGAGCGAGTTTGGCACAAGCTGTGGCCTTGACGTGTGGTTGTAGCCACTTTACAGAAGCCCAGCTTCAAACCACACCCCCCTCGACGACAGAGGACAAGCACACGTCTTAAAGCCCCAATATAAGGGCAGAGGCCACGCCCCCGGCTTGAAACCACCCCCCAAAGGTGATAAGCCACGCCCACAGCTCCAAACCACGCCGCCATGGTGATAGGCCACGCCCCCAGCTTCAAGCCCCGCCCACCGGATATCAGATCTACAAGCTCATAGAGCTGTGACCTACCGGCTTGTAGATCTGCTGTTTTTCACGCCACAGGGCTTTAAGCCACCCCCCCCCCCCCCCCCAGGCCGAAAGGCCACGCCCCCGGCTCCAAACCACGCCCCCCAGGCCACGCCCACAGAGGGGGCGGGGTCAAGGGGTCAAGGGTCAAGTGGGTCAATGCAGCCACTATGGGAAATATTCTATCTGCAGAGGTCAACATGTGTGAATTTTTCAAAGTCCAAAAGTCACCATCTGTGAAAATGACTAAGTCCAGAAGTGAAAACGGCCAAAGATGGGCTTTTGCCCGGCTCTCCACGGGGCCCCGGGGACCCCCCGGCCCCCACCGAGGTGCCCAGCCAGATCCCAGCTAAGCCCTGTACCCGGCTCTCCATCCGAACCCGGGGACCCACTCTTAAGCGCCCCCTGAGGAGTCCAGACCCAAGCCCGCGGGCGTTAGTTCGCCTCGCCCCTGGGGATATAGCTCGTTTTTTTCCAGAGAGCCATGGCACCACAGGCCGAAGTCCGGCCGTGCAAGGGCTCCCTTATTGGGGTGCGAGAGCTGAAAAGATGCCCTGTTGAAGGCCCCCCCACGCCAAACCGGGGCCTTCATAGAGGACGCCACCGGGCCAGGTGGAAGCACAGTGACGCGCAGTTCCGTGTTCGGCAGCCCACACAAGCTTTATAAGTTGTAGCGCCCCCTAGTGCCTCTCTGAAATGTCTGTTTTTTGGGGGATTTTTCTTTTGTTATCATTTTTTTTTTGTTTTCTGTCCATTTCAGCCCCCCAAAAAAAATGTAACATTGTATAATGTTCAACAAGGCCACGCCCCCTATTTCACACATACACACACACACACACACACACACACACACACACACACACACACACACACACACACACACACACACACACACACACACACACACACACACTGAATAACCTGACTCAGAGAGTGTGGGGGGTGTATTGCCATGTTGCCAGAAAGCTAAGAGCGTGCGCCGCTGAATGGTTGATCGGCGTGGCTGGCGCCTTTGCCGGCCACGGCGGAGAGAGGTCAGAATTACTCGGGTCTCTCTTCATGACGAATAAGCCTTTCGCCTTTTACTAAAGACTTCCGTGGAGAGGGACATTCATGAGTTATGCATATTTTTGGATGGCCTTGCCCTTTGGACGAGGCCGACTCAGCTGTTGAATGAAACGAGCCGTGGTATGCGGGCGTGTTTGAGGTCGAGGTAGGCGGGAGCGCCTTCGTGTCACTCTGTGGCCTTAACGTCTCGTTGGAGCTACTTTACGGAAGATGACAAAGTATGAGTTGCCGCAGGAAGGCGAGCGGGCAAGACATCAGATCTACGAGCCACGCCCGGAGCTGTAAGCCACGCCCCCAAGCCGATAGGCCACGCCCGCTGCTGTAAGCCACGCCCCTAAGCCGATAAGCCACGCCCGCAGCTGTAAGCCACGCCCACAGCTTCACGAGGGCGACAGGTGGGTGTCACGCCGGGTGAGAATGGAATCAGCGGAGAGTGCGGGCGTTCGGGCAGTCAGTTAAGGGGTTATCGCTTCTCGGCCTTTTGGCTAAGATCAAGTGGCCGAGTGGTGGATGTAACTGGAAGTTGAAAGGAGGACAGCCAAGACGAGAAGATGGGGATCCCAAGGAATGGAGTAAAGGACACGTCACGTTTCATTTGGAAGAACACGGACTTACCGTTGATGGACAGACCTACGTTTGGGAAGGAGATACTGATCAAGTTTTTTGGACTGAAAGGGGAAGATGTTTTGTGCCTGCAGGACAATCCAGTGGAAAATGGATATGATGTCACTTTCTGTCGACCAGCAATGGTCCTGAAGGTGGATAAGATCTGGAACCTGGCGAAAGGTGAGGAGCCCATGAAAAGTTTCGTTGTACAGAATTTGGACAGAATGAACTATAGGCTGGTGACATTGCACATGTATAATCCACACGTGCCTTTGGAGGTGATTGGGGATTTCTTAAAGAGGTATGCGGATGTGAAAGTGGATTCAGCCACAAAATTGATGGACACAAATGGGTTTTGGACAGGAAAGAGGAATATTCAAGTGTTTCTTAAAGAAGATGCGACAGGATATGACGGACTACTCCATCCCCCTGCCTTCTTTGCAATAGGTGCTGACAGAGGCTATCTGCACTATTACAAGCAGCCACCTTTTTGCAAGAAGTGCAGGGGGAATGGGCACAAGGAGGAGACGTGTCAATATGGAATAAGGTGCAGATTATGTTTGGCTAAAGATCATCTGGCAAAGAACTGTCCACGACCCAAGGCGTGCCACACCTGCGGGTCCAAGGACCACCTGTCCAAGGACTGCCCCGGGAGGGGTGGAGCAGGTGGTGGTGGGCCTGGGGGAGAAGGGAGTGGAACTATGCCTTCCACTCCAGCTGAGATGGGAGGCCTTAAAGGCCAACAGAAAGGTGAAGGGAAGGAGGCCGCACCAAAGGCCTCTGTGAAAAATCCGGAGAAAGGGAAGGAAGGAGCGAGGACAGGCTCTCATGCCTTCAACGGTGAAGGGGCCTTGTCTCGGATCCCTGATGGGAAAAAACAGAAAAAGGACGGAGAAATAGAGGAGGAGATGGACAGTGTTTCGGATTCCGATTCGGAAGGGAGCCGAATTGAAATGACTGGTGGGGGGTTGGATCGGTCTGAAGGGGAGGAGGTGGCGGCTTTAAGCTTCGCCTCGGACTTGCCTGTCAGACTTTTCGGTCCTGCTACGCGAGGTGGTGACGATGGGACAGCCACATGGGCAGATAGAGTGGCAAATGGAGAACCGAAATAATTAGTTGTTTGTTGTGATATGTATTGAAATGGACTCAAGATTTTTTGATGAAATGTATGATTTGACACGATTTTTGAGGCATTTGTTGCAAGGTATAAGATGTACTGCCTGAAGTTTAATAAAAAAAAATAAAAAAAAAAAAATCTGTTCTTATCAGTTTAATATCTGATATGTCCCCTATATGGGGACTACATATTAAACGGATTTTTGAACTCGGGAGTCGAAACAGGGGCTTGCTCCGTTCGCTCCACGCATTGACCCGGCACTGCAGTGCCGCCGGGAACGGTGCACCTCCTATCGCCTTGTTGAAAGAACACGTGAGTAAATAACCACGCTTTGCTCCTGCCGTAGAGGTGGGCGACGCGTTGTTTTGCAAAGTGTTTCTAAAGTAGGGGATTCCACTTCCAAAAAACAACGCACGTACGAGTCAACGTGTAGCCCATTTTCCTCCCCAACCCAACGATCGACAGCTAGCGTCCACGAGGTTCGTAAAATGTGTGTACGCTCAATGCGGTCGACGTACGAACCGTCAGGGGACGCGCACGCGCGTGGGTCCTTGCCTCCACGCCACGCGCCAGCGAGGCATACTTACCTGGCAGGGGAGACACCATGATCACGAAGGTGGTTCACCCACGGCGAGGCTCAGCCATTGCACTCCGTGCTTTGCTGACCCGTGCGAATTCCTCAAATGTGGGAATCTCGACTGCATAATTTCTGGTAGTGGGGGACTGCGTTCGCGCTCTCCCCTGATGAAGTGTTGAAAACCAAGTACCTGTGAGCGAGTTTGGCACAAGCTGTGGCCTTGACGTGTGGTTGTAGCCACTTTACAGAAGCCCAGCTTCAAACCACACCCCCCTCGACGACAGAGGACAAGCACACGTCTTAAAGCCCCAATATAAGGGCAGAGGCCACGCCCCCGGCTTGAAACCACCCCCCAAAGGTGATAAGCCACGCCCACAGCTCCAAACCACGCCGCCGCCATGGTGATAGGCCACGCCCCCAGCTTCAAGCCCCGCCCACCCGATATCAGATCTACAAGCTCATAGAGCTGTGACCTACCGGCTTGTAGATCTGCTGTTTTTCACGCCACAGGGCTTTAAGCCACCCCCCCCAGGCCGAAAGGCCACGCCCCCGGCTCCAAACCACGCCCCCAGGCCGACAGGCCACGCCCACAGAGGGGGCGGGGTCAAGGGGTCAAGGGTCAAGTGGGTCAATGCAGCCACTATGGGAAATGTTCTATCTGCAGAGGTCAACATGTGTGAATTTTTCAAAGTCCAAAAGTCACCATCTGTGAAAATGACTAAGTCCAGAAGTGAAAACGGCCAAAGATGGGCTTTTGCCCGGCTCTCCACGGGGCCCCGGGGACCCCCCGGCCCCCACCGAGGTGCCCAGCCAGATCCCAGCTAAGCCCTCTACCTGGCTCTCCATCCGAACCCGGGGACCCACCCTTAAGCGCCCCCTGAGGAGTCCAGACCCAAGCCCGCGGGCGTTAGTTCGCCTCGCCCCTGGGGATATAGCTCGTTTTTTTCCAGAGAGCCATGGCACCACAGGCCGAAGTCCGGCCGTGCAAGGGGTCCCTTATTGGGGTGCGAGAGCTGAAAAGATGCCCTGTTGAAGGCCCCCCCACGCCAAACCGGGGCGTTCATAGAGGACGCCACCGGGCCAGGTGGAAGCACAGTGACGCGCAGTTCCGTGTTCCGCAGCCCACACAAGCTTTATAAGTTGTAGCGCCCCCTAGTGCCTCTCTGAAATGTCTGTTTTTTGGGGGATTTTTTTTTTGTTGTCAATTTTTTTTGGTTTTCTGTCCATTTCAGCCCCAAAAAATAAAATTTAACATTGTAAAATGTTCAACAAGGCCACGCCCCCTATTTCACACACACACACGCACACGCACACGCACACGCGCGCGCACACACACACACACACACACACACACACACACACACACACACACACACACACATACAATTTGTGTCGTTCCAATTTGTGTCCTATTTGTCCTATTTGCCTGATCTTCTCTGTATCGTTCCAATTTGTGTCCTATTTGTCAAATGGAGTCATTATTAGGGCCTAGGGTTAGGGTTTGGGCTAGGGTAAGGGTTAGGGTTAGGGTCATAGCTAATTTCTGATAATAATGAATAACCTGACTCACAGAGTGGGGGGGGGGGGGGAGGGGGGTATTGCCATGTTGCCAGAAAGCTAAGAGCGTGCGCCGCTGAATGGTTGATCGGCGTGGCTGGCGCCTTTGCCGGCCACGGCGGAGAGAGGTCAGAATTACTCGGGTCTCTCTTCATGACGAATAAGCCTTTCGCCTTTTACTAAAGACTTCCGTGGAGAGGGACATTCATGAGTTATGCATATTTTTGGATGGCCTTGCCCTTTGGACGAGGCCGACTCAGCTGTTGAATGAAACGAGCCGTGGTATGCGGGCGTGTTTGAGGTCGAGGTAGGCGGGAGCGCATTCGTGTCACTCTGTGGCCTTAACGTCTCGTTGGAGCTACTTTACGGAAGATGACAAAGTATGAGTTGCCGCAGGAAGGCGAGCGGGCAAGACATCAGATCTACGAGGCACGCCCGCAGCTGTAAGCCACGCCCCCAAGCCGATAGGCCATGCCCGCTGCTGTAAGCCACGCCCCTAAGCCGATAAGCCGCGCCCGCAGCTGTAAGCCACGCCCAGAGCTTCACGAGGGCGACAGGTGGGTGTCACGCCGGGTGAGAATGGAATCAGCGGAGAGTGCGGGCGTTCGGGCAGTCAGTTAAGGGGTTATCGCTTCTCGGCCTTTTGGCTAAGATCAAGTGTAGTATCTGTTCTTATCAGTTTAATATCTGATATGTCCCCTATATGGGGACTACATATTAAACGGATTTTTGAACTCGGGAGTCGAAACAGGGGCTTGCTCCGTTCGCTCCACGCATTGACCCGGCACTGCAGTGCCGCCGGGAACGGTGCACCTCCTATCGCCTTGTTGAAAGAACACGTGAGTAAATAACCACGCTTTGCTCCTGCCGTAGAGGTGGGCGACGCGTTGTTTTGCAAAGTGTTTCTAAAGTAGGGGATTCCACTTCCAAAAAACAACGCACGTACGAGTCAACGTGTAGCCCATTTTCCTCCCCAACCCAACGATCGACAGCTAGCGTCCACGAGGTTCGTAAAATGTGTGTACGCTCAATGCGGTCGACGTACGAACCGTCAGGGGACGCGCACGCGCGTGGGTCCTTGCCTCCACGCCACGCGCCAGCGAGGCATACTTACCTGGCAGGGGAGACACCATGATCACGAAGGTGGTTCACCCACGGCGAGGCTCAGCCATTGCACTCCGTGCTTTGCTGACCCGTGCGAATTCCTCAAATGTGGGAATCTCGACTGCATAATTTCTGGTAGTGGGGGACTGCGTTCGCGCTCTCCCCTGATGAAGTGTTGAAAACCAAGTACCTGTGAGCGAGTTTGGCACAAGCTGTGGCCTTGAC
The DNA here is from genome assembly GCF_963454915.1 of Gymnoscopelus microlampas. Lineage (NCBI taxonomy): Eukaryota > Metazoa > Chordata > Actinopteri > Myctophiformes > Myctophidae > Gymnoscopelus > Gymnoscopelus microlampas. The sequence goes on along the minus strand of NW_028155862.1, from coordinate 683,920 downwards.
GTGTGGTTGTAGCCACTTTACAGAAGCCCAGCTTCAAACCACACCCCCCTCGACGACAGAGGACAAGCACACGTCTTAAAGCCCCAATATAAGGGCAGAGGCCACGCCCCCGGCTTGAAACCACCCCCCAAAGGTGATAAGCCACGCCCACAGCTCCAAACCACGCCGCCATGGTGATAGGCCACGCCCCCAGCTTCAAGCCCCGCCCACCGGATATCAGATCTACAAGCTCATAGAGCTGTGACCTACCGGCTTGTAGATCTGCTGTTTTTCACGCCACAGGGCTTTAAGCCACCCCCCCCCCCCCCCCCAGGCCGAAAGGCCACGCCCCCGGCTCCAAACCACGCCCCCCAGGCCACGCCCACAGAGGGGGCGGGGTCAAGGGGTCAAGGGTCAAGTGGGTCAATGCAGCCACTATGGGAAATATTCTATCTGCAGAGGTCAACATGTGTGAATTTTTCAAAGTCCAAAAGTCACCATCTGTGAAAATGACTAAGTCCAGAAGTGAAAACGGCCAAAGATGGGCTTTTGCCCGGCTCTCCACGGGGCCCCGGGGACCCCCCGGCCCCCACCGAGGTGCCCAGCCAGATCCCAGCTAAGCCCTGTACCCGGCTCTCCATCCGAACCCGGGGACCCACTCTTAAGCGCCCCCTGAGGAGTCCAGACCCAAGCCCGCGGGCGTTAGTTCGCCTCGCCCCTGGGGATATAGCTCGTTTTTTTCCAGAGAGCCATGGCACCACAGGCCGAAGTCCGGCCGTGCAAGGGCTCCCTTATTGGGGTGCGAGAGCTGAAAAGATGCCCTGTTGAAGGCCCCCCCACGCCAAACCGGGGCCTTCATAGAGGACGCCACCGGGCCAGGTGGAAGCACAGTGACGCGCAGTTCCGTGTTCGGCAGCCCACACAAGCTTTATAAGTTGTAGCGCCCCCTAGTGCCTCTCTGAAATGTCTGTTTTTTGGGGGATTTTTCTTTTGTTATCATTTTTTTTTTGTTTTCTGTCCATTTCAGCCCCCCAAAAAAAATGTAACATTGTATAATGTTCAACAAGGCCACGCCCCCTATTTCACACACACACACACACACACACACACACACACACACACACACACACACACACACACACACACACACACACACACACACACACACACACACACACACACACACACACACACACTGAATAACCTGACTCAGAGAGTGTGGGGGGTGTATTGCCATGTTGCCAGAAAGCTAAGAGCGTGCGCCGCTGAATGGTTGATCGGCGTGGCTGGCGCCTTTGCCGGCCACGGCGGAGAGAGGTCAGAATTACTCGGGTCTCTCTTCATGACGAATAAGCCTTTCGCCTTTTACTAAAGACTTCCGTGGAGAGGGACATTCATGAGTTATGCATATTTTTGGATGGCCTTGCCCTTTGGACGAGGCCGACTCAGCTGTTGAATGAAACGAGCCGTGGTATGCGGGCGTGTTTGAGGTCGAGGTAGGCGGGAGCGCCTTCGTGTCACTCTGTGGCCTTAACGTCTCGTTGGAGCTACTTTACGGAAGATGACAAAGTATGAGTTGCCGCAGGAAGGCGAGCGGGCAAGACATCAGATCTACGAGCCACGCCCGGAGCTGTAAGCCACGCCCCCAAGCCGATAGGCCACGCCCGCTGCTGTAAGCCACGCCCCTAAGCCGATAAGCCACGCCCGCAGCTGTAAGCCACGCCCACAGCTTCACGAGGGCGACAGGTGGGTGTCACGCCGGGTGAGAATGGAATCAGCGGAGAGTGCGGGCGTTCGGGCAGTCAGTTAAGGGGTTATCGCTTCTCGGCCTTTTGGCTAAGATCAAGTGGCCGAGTGGTGGATGTAACTGGAAGTTGAAAGGAGGACAGCCAAGACGAGAAGATGGGGATCCCAAGGAATGGAGTAAAGGACACGTCACGTTTCATTTGGAAGAACACGGACTTACCGTTGATGGACAGACCTACGTTTGGGAAGGAGATACTGATCAAGTTTTTTGGACTGAAAGGGGAAGATGTTTTGTGCCTGCAGGACAATCCAGTGGAAAATGGATATGATGTCACTTTCTGTCGACCAGCAATGGTCCTGAAGGTGGATAAGATCTGGAACCTGGCGAAAGGTGAGGAGCCCATGAAAAGTTTCGTTGTACAGAATTTGGACAGAATGAACTATAGGCTGGTGACATTGCACATGTATAATCCACACGTGCCTTTGGAGGTGATTGGGGATTTCTTAAAGAGGTATGCGGATGTGAAAGTGGATTCAGCCACAAAATTGATGGACACAAATGGGTTTTGGACAGGAAAGAGGAATATTCAAGTGTTTCTTAAAGAAGATGCGACAGGATATGACGGACTACTCCATCCCCCTGCCTTCTTTGCAATAGGTGCTGACAGAGGCTATCTGCACTATTACAAGCAGCCACCTTTTTGCAAGAAGTGCAGGGGGAATGGGCACAAGGAGGAGACGTGTCAATATGGAATAAGGTGCAGATTATGTTTGGCTAAAGATCATCTGGCAAAGAACTGTCCACGACCCAAGGCGTGCCACACCTGCGGGTCCAAGGACCACCTGTCCAAGGACTGCCCCGGGAGGGGTGGAGCAGGTGGTGGTGGGCCTGGGGGAGAAGGGAGTGGAACTATGCCTTCCACTCCAGCTGAGATGGGAGGCCTTAAAGGCCAACAGAAAGGTGAAGGGAAGGAGGCCGCACCAAAGGCCTCTGTGAAAAATCCGGAGAAAGGGAAGGAAGGAGCGAGGACAGGCTCTCATGCCTTCAACGGTGAAGGGGCCTTGTCTCGGATCCCTGATGGGAAAAAACAGAAAAAGGACGGAGAAATAGAGGAGGAGATGGACAGTGTTTCGGATTCCGATTCGGAAGGGAGCCGAATTGAAATGACTGGTGGGGGGTTGGATCGGTCTGAAGGGGAGGAGGTGGCGGCTTTAAGCTTCGCCTCGGACTTGCCTGTCAGACTTTTCGGTCCTGCTACGCGAGGTGGTGACGATGGGACAGCCACATGGGCAGATAGAGTGGCAAATGGAGAACCGAAATAATTAGTTGTTTGTTGTGATATGTATTGAAATGGACTCAAGATTTTTTGATGAAATGTATGATTTGACACGATTTTTGAGGCATTTGTTGCAAGGTATAAGATGTACTGCCTGAAGTTTAATAAAAAAAAATAAAAAAAAAAAAATCTGTTCTTATCAGTTTAATATCTGATATGTCCCCTATATGGGGACTACATATTAAACGGATTTTTGAACTCGGGAGTCGAAACAGGGGCTTGCTCCGTTCGCTCCACGCATTGACCCGGCACTGCAGTGCCGCCGGGAACGGTGCACCTCCTATCGCCTTGTTGAAAGAACACGTGAGTAAATAACCACGCTTTGCTCCTGCCGTAGAGGTGGGCGACGCGTTGTTTTGCAAAGTGTTTCTAAAGTAGGGGATTCCACTTCCAAAAAACAACGCACGTACGAGTCAACGTGTAGCCCATTTTCCTCCCCAACCCAACGATCGACAGCTAGCGTCCACGAGGTTCGTAAAATGTGTGTACGCTCAATGCGGTCGACGTACGAACCGTCAGGGGACGCGCACGCGCGTGGGTCCTTGCCTCCACGCCACGCGCCAGCGAGGCATACTTACCTGGCAGGGGAGACACCATGATCACGAAGGTGGTTCACCCACGGCGAGGCTCAGCCATTGCACTCCGTGCTTTGCTGACCCGTGCGAATTCCTCAAATGTGGGAATCTCGACTGCATAATTTCTGGTAGTGGGGGACTGCGTTCGCGCTCTCCCCTGATGAAGTGTTGAAAACCAAGTACCTGTGAGCGAGTTTGGCACAAGCTGTGGCCTTGACGTGTGGTTGTAGCCACTTTACAGAAGCCCAGCTTCAAACCACACCCCCCTCGACGACAGAGGACAAGCACACGTCTTAAAGCCCCAATATAAGGGCAGAGGCCACGCCCCCGGCTTGAAACCACCCCCCAAAGGTGATAAGCCACGCCCACAGCTCCAAACCACGCCGCCGCCATGGTGATAGGCCACGCCCCCAGCTTCAAGCCCCGCCCACCCGATATCAGATCTACAAGCTCATAGAGCTGTGACCTACCGGCTTGTAGATCTGCTGTTTTTCACGCCACAGGGCTTTAAGCCACCCCCCCCAGGCCGAAAGGCCACGCCCCCGGCTCCAAACCACGCCCCCAGGCCGACAGGCCACGCCCACAGAGGGGGCGGGGTCAAGGGGTCAAGGGTCAAGTGGGTCAATGCAGCCACTATGGGAAATGTTCTATCTGCAGAGGTCAACATGTGTGAATTTTTCAAAGTCCAAAAGTCACCATCTGTGAAAATGACTAAGTCCAGAAGTGAAAACGGCCAAAGATGGGCTTTTGCCCGGCTCTCCACGGGGCCCCGGGGACCCCCCGGCCCCCACCGAGGTGCCCAGCCAGATCCCAGCTAAGCCCTCTACCTGGCTCTCCATCCGAACCCGGGGACCCACCCTTAAGCGCCCCCTGAGGAGTCCAGACCCAAGCCCGCGGGCGTTAGTTCGCCTCGCCCCTGGGGATATAGCTCGTTTTTTTCCAGAGAGCCATGGCACCACAGGCCGAAGTCCGGCCGTGCAAGGGGTCCCTTATTGGGGTGCGAGAGCTGAAAAGATGCCCTGTTGAAGGCCCCCCCACGCCAAACCGGGGCGTTCATAGAGGACGCCACCGGGCCAGGTGGAAGCACAGTGACGCGCAGTTCCGTGTTCCGCAGCCCACACAAGCTTTATAAGTTGTAGCGCCCCCTAGTGCCTCTCTGAAATGTCTGTTTTTTGGGGGATTTTTTTTTTGTTGTCAATTTTTTTTGGTTTTCTGTCCATTTCAGCCCCAAAAAATAAAATTTAACATTGTAAAATGTTCAACAAGGCCACGCCCCCTATTTCACACACACACACGCACACGCACACGCACACGCGCGCGCACACACACACACACACACACACACACACACACACACACACACACACACACACATACAATTTGTGTCGTTCCAATTTGTGTCCTATTTGTCCTATTTGCCTGATCTTCTCTGTATCGTTCCAATTTGTGTCCTATTTGTCAAATGGAGTCATTATTAGGGCCTAGGGTTAGGGTTTGGGCTAGGGTAAGGGTTAGGGTTAGGGTCATAGCTAATTTCTGATAATAATGAATAACCTGACTCACAGAGTGGGGGGGGGGGGGGAGGGGGGTATTGCCATGTTGCCAGAAAGCTAAGAGCGTGCGCCGCTGAATGGTTGATCGGCGTGGCTGGCGCCTTTGCCGGCCACGGCGGAGAGAGGTCAGAATTACTCGGGTCTCTCTTCATGACGAATAAGCCTTTCGCCTTTTACTAAAGACTTCCGTGGAGAGGGACATTCATGAGTTATGCATATTTTTGGATGGCCTTGCCCTTTGGACGAGGCCGACTCAGCTGTTGAATGAAACGAGCCGTGGTATGCGGGCGTGTTTGAGGTCGAGGTAGGCGGGAGCGCATTCGTGTCACTCTGTGGCCTTAACGTCTCGTTGGAGCTACTTTACGGAAGATGACAAAGTATGAGTTGCCGCAGGAAGGCGAGCGGGCAAGACATCAGATCTACGAGGCACGCCCGCAGCTGTAAGCCACGCCCCCAAGCCGATAGGCCATGCCCGCTGCTGTAAGCCACGCCCCTAAGCCGATAAGCCGCGCCCGCAGCTGTAAGCCACGCCCAGAGCTTCACGAGGGCGACAGGTGGGTGTCACGCCGGGTGAGAATGGAATCAGCGGAGAGTGCGGGCGTTCGGGCAGTCAGTTAAGGGGTTATCGCTTCTCGGCCTTTTGGCTAAGATCAAGTGTAGTATCTGTTCTTATCAGTTTAATATCTGATATGTCCCCTATATGGGGACTACATATTAAACGGATTTTTGAACTCGGGAGTCGAAACAGGGGCTTGCTCCGTTCGCTCCACGCATTGACCCGGCACTGCAGTGCCGCCGGGAACGGTGCACCTCCTATCGCCTTGTTGAAAGAACACGTGAGTAAATAACCACGCTTTGCTCCTGCCGTAGAGGTGGGCGACGCGTTGTTTTGCAAAGTGTTTCTAAAGTAGGGGATTCCACTTCCAAAAAACAACGCACGTACGAGTCAACGTGTAGCCCATTTTCCTCCCCAACCCAACGATCGACAGCTAGCGTCCACGAGGTTCGTAAAATGTGTGTACGCTCAATGCGGTCGACGTACGAACCGTCAGGGGACGCGCACGCGCGTGGGTCCTTGCCTCCACGCCACGCGCCAGCGAGGCATACTTACCTGGCAGGGGAGACACCATGATCACGAAGGTGGTTCACCCACGGCGAGGCTCAGCCATTGCACTCCGTGCTTTGCTGACCCGTGCGAATTCCTCAAATGTGGGAATCTCGACTGCATAATTTCTGGTAGTGGGGGACTGCGTTCGCGCTCTCCCCTGATGAAGTGTTGAAAACCAAGTACCTGTGAGCGAGTTTGGCACAAGCTGTGGCCTTGACGTGTGGTTGTAGCCACTTTACAGAAGCCCAGCTTCAAACCACACCCCCCTCGACGACAGAGGACAAGCACACGTCTTAAAGCCCCAATATAAGGGCAGAGGCCACGCCCCCGGCTTGAAACCACCCCCCAAAGGTGATAAGCCACGCCCACAGCTCCAAACCACGCCGCCATGGTGATAGGCCACGCCCCCAGCTTCAAGCCCCGCCCACCGGATATCAGATCTACAAGCTCATAGAGCTGTGACCTACCGGCTTGTAGATCTGCTGTTTTTCACGCCACAGGGCTTTAAGCCACCCCCCCCCCCCCCCCCAGGCCGAAAGGCCACGCCCCCGGCTCCAAACCACGCCCCCCAGGCCACGCCCACAGAGGGGGCGGGGTCAAGGGGTCAAGGGTCAAGTGGGTCAATGCAGCCACTATGGGAAATATTCTATCTGCAGAGGTCAACATGTGTGAATTTTTCAAAGTCCAAAAGTCACCATCTGTGAAAATGACTAAGTCCAGAAGTGAAAACGGCCAAAGATGGGCTTTTGCCCGGCTCTCCACGGGGCCCCGGGGACCCCCCGGCCCCCACCGAGGTGCCCAGCCAGATCCCAGCTAAGCCCTGTACCCGGCTCTCCATCCGAACCCGGGGACCCACTCTTAAGCGCCCCCTGAGGAGTCCAGACCCAAGCCCGCGGGCGTTAGTTCGCCTCGCCCCTGGGGATATAGCTCGTTTTTTTCCAGAGAGCCATGGCACCACAGGCCGAAGTCCGGCCGTGCAAGGGCTCCCTTATTGGGGTGCGAGAGCTGAAAAGATGCCCTGTTGAAGGCCCCCCCACGCCAAACCGGGGCCTTCATAGAGGACGCCACCGGGCCAGGTGGAAGCACAGTGACGCGCAGTTCCGTGTTCGGCAGCCCACACAAGCTTTATAAGTTGTAGCGCCCCCTAGTGCCTCTCTGAAATGTCTGTTTTTTGGGGGATTTTTCTTTTGTTATCATTTTTTTTTTGTTTTCTGTCCATTTCAGCCCCCCAAAAAAAATGTAACATTGTATAATGTTCAACAAGGCCACGCCCCCTATTTCACACACACACACACACACACACACACACACACACACACACACACACACACACACACACACACACACACACACACACACACACACACACTGAATAACCTGACTCAGAGAGTGTGGGGGGTGTATTGCCATGTTGCCAGAAAGCTAAGAGCGTGCGCCGCTGAATGGTTGATCGGCGTGGCTGGCGCCTTTGCCGGCCACGGCGGAGAGAGGTCAGAATTACTCGGGTCTCTCTTCATGACGAATAAGCCTTTCGCCTTTTACTAAAGACTTCCGTGGAGAGGGACATTCATGAGTTATGCATATTTTTGGATGGCCTTGCCCTTTGGACGAGGCCGACTCAGCTGTTGAATGAAACGAGCCGTGGTATGCGGGCGTGTTTGAGGTCGAGGTAGGCGGGAGCGCCTTCGTGTCACTCTGTGGCCTTAACGTCTCGTTGGAGCTACTTTACGGAAGATGACAAAGTATGAGTTGCCGCAGGAAGGCGAGCGGGCAAGACATCAGATCTACGAGCCACGCCCGGAGCTGTAAGCCACGCCCCCAAGCCGATAGGCCACGCCCGCTGCTGTAAGCCACGCCCCTAAGCCGATAAGCCACGCCCGCAGCTGTAAGCCACGCCCACAGCTTCACGAGGGCGACAGGTGGGTGTCACGCCGGGTGAGAATGGAATCAGCGGAGAGTGCGGGCGTTCGGGCAGTCAGTTAAGGGGTTATCGCTTCTCGGCCTTTTGGCTAAGATCAAGTGGCCGAGTGGTGGATGTAACTGGAAGTTGAAAGGAGGACAGCCAAGACGAGAAGATGGGGATCCCAAGGAATGGAGTAAAGGACACGTCACGTTTCATTTGGAAGAACACGGACTTACCGTTGATGGACAGACCTACGTTTGGGAAGGAGATACTGATCAAGTTTTTTGGACTGAAAGGGGAAGATGTTTTGTGCCTGCAGGACAATCCAGTGGAAAATGGATATGATGTCACTTTCTGTCGACCAGCAATGGTCCTGAAGGTGGATAAGATCTGGAACCTGGCGAAAGGTGAGGAGCCCATGAAAAGTTTCGTTGTACAGAATTTGGACAGAATGAACTATAGGCTGGTGACATTGCACATGTATAATCCACACGTGCCTTTGGAGGTGATTGGGGATTTCTTAAAGAGGTATGCGGATGTGAAAGTGGATTCAGCCACAAAATTGATGGACACAAATGGGTTTTGGACAGGAAAGAGGAATATTCAAGTGTTTCTTAAAGAAGATGCGACAGGATATGACGGACTACTCCATCCCCCTGCCTTCTTTGCAATAGGTGCTGACAGAGGCTATCTGCACTATTACAAGCAGCCACCTTTTTGCAAGAAGTGCAGGGGGAATGGGCACAAGGAGGAGACGTGTCAATATGGAATAAGGTGCAGATTATGTTTGGCTAAAGATCATCTGGCAAAGAACTGTCCACGACCCAAGGCGTGCCACACCTGCGGGTCCAAGGACCACCTGTCCAAGGACTGCCCCGGGAGGGGTGGAGCAGGTGGTGGTGGGCCTGGGGGAGAAGGGAGTGGAACTATGCCTTCCACTCCAGCTGAGATGGGAGGCCTTAAAGGCCAACAGAAAGGTGAAGGGAAGGAGGCCGCACCAAAGGCCTCTGTGAAAAATCCGGAGAAAGGGAAGGAAGGAGCGAGGACAGGCTCTCATGCCTTCAACGGTGAAGGGGCCTTGTCTCGGATCCCTGATGGGAAAAAACAGAAAAAGGACGGAGAAATAGAGGAGGAGATGGACAGTGTTTCGGATTCCGATTCGGAAGGGAGCCGAATTGAAATGACTGGTGGGGGGTTGGATCGGTCTGAAGGGGAGGAGGTGGCGGCTTTAAGCTTCGCCTCGGACTTGCCTGTCAGACTTTTCGGTCCTGCTACGCGAGGTGGTGACGATGGGACAGCCACATGGGCAGATAGAGTGGCAAATGGAGAACCGAAATAATTAGTTGTTTGTTGTGATATGTATTGAAATGGACTCAAGATTTTTTGATGAAATGTATGATTTGACACGATTTTTGAGGCATTTGTTGCAAGGTATAAGATGTACTGCCTGAAGTTTAATAAAAAAAAATAAAAATAAAAAAATCTGTTCTTATCAGTTTAATATCTGATATGTCCCCTATATGGGGACTACATATTAAACGGATTTTTGAACTCGGGAGTCGAAACAGGGGCTTGCTCCGTTCGCTCCACGCATTGACCCGGCACTGCAGTGCCGCCGGGAACGGTGCACCTCCTATCGCCTTGTTGAAAGAACACGTGAGTAAATAACCACGCTTTGCTCCTGCCGTAGAGGTGGGCGACGCGTTGTTTTGCAAAGTGTTTCTAAAGTAGGGGATTCCACTTCCAAAAAACAACGCACGTACGAGTCAACGTGTAGCCCATTTTCCTCCCCAACCCAACGATCGACAGCTAGCGTCCACGAGGTTCGTAAAATGTGTGTACGCTCAATGCGGTCGACGTACGAACCGTCAGGGGACGCGCACGCGCGTGGGTCCTTGCCTCCACGCCACGCGCCAGCGAGGCATACTTACCTGGCAGGGGAGACACCATGATCACGAAGGTGGTTCACCCACGGCGAGGCTCAGCCATTGCACTCCGTGCTTTGCTGACCCGTGCGAATTCCTCAAATGTGGGAATCTCGACTGCATAATTTCTGGTAGTGGGGGACTGCGTTCGCGCTCTCCCCTGATGAAGTGTTGAAAACCAAGTACCTGTGAGCGAGTTTGGCACAAGCTGTGGCCTTGACGTGTGGTTGTAGCCACTTTACAGAAGCCCAGCTTCAAACCACACCCCCCTCGACGACAGAGGACAAGCACACGTCTTAAAGCCCCAATATAAGGGCAGAGGCCACGCCCCCGGCTTGAAACCACCCCCCAAAGGTGATAAGCCACGCCCACAGCTCCAAACCACGCCGCCGCCATGGTGATAGGCCACGCCCCCAGCTTCAAGCCCCGCCCACCCGATATCAGATCTACAAGCTCATAGAGCTGTGACCTACCGGCTTGTAGATCTGCTGTTTTTCACGCCACAGGGCTTTAAGCCACCCCCCCCAGGCCGAAAGGCCACGCCCCCGGCTCCAAACCACGCCCCCAGGCCGACAGGCCACGCCCACAGAGGGGGCGGGGTCAAGGGGTCAAGGGTCAAGTGGGTCAATGCAGCCACTATGGGAAATGTTCTATCTGCAGAGGTCAACATGTGTGAATTTTTCAAAGTCCAAAAGTCACCATCTGTGAAAATGACTAAGTCCAGAAGTGAAAACGGCCAAAGATGGGCTTTTGCCCGGCTCTCCACGGGGCCCCGGGGACCCCCCGGCCCCCACCGAGGTGCCCAGCCAGATCCCAGCTAAGCCCTCTACCTGGCTCTCCATCCGAACCCGGGGACCCACCCTTAAGCGCCCCCTGAGGAGTCCAGACCCAAGCCCGCGGGCGTTAGTTCGCCTCGCCCCTGGGGATATAGCTCGTTTTTTTCCAGAGAGCCATGGCACCACAGGCCGAAGTCCGGCCGTGCAAGGGGTCCCTTATTGGGGTGCGAGAGCTGAAAAGATGCCCTGTTGAAGGCCCCCCCACGCCAAACCGGGGCGTTCATAGAGGACGCCACCGGGCCAGGTGGAAGCACAGTGACGCGCAGTTCCGTGTTCCGCAGCCCACACAAGCTTTATAAGTTGTAGCGCCCCCTAGTGCCTCTCTGAAATGTCTGTTTTTTGGGGGATTTTTTTTTTGTTGTCAATTTTTTTTGGTTTTCTGTCCATTTCAGCCCCAAAAAATAAAATTTAACATTGTAAAATGTTCAACAAGGCCACGCCCCCTATTTCACACACACACACGCACACGCACACGCACACGCGCGCGCACACACACACACACACACACACACACACACACACACACACACACACACACACATACAATTTGTGTCGTTCCAATTTGTGTCCTATTTGTCCTATTTGCCTGATCTTCTCTGTATCGTTCCAATTTGTGTCCTATTTGTCAAATGGAGTCATTATTAGGGCCTAGGGTTAGGGTTTGGGCTAGGGTAAGGGTTAGGGTTAGGGTCATAGCTAATTTCTGATAATAATGAATAACCTGACTCACAGAGTGGGGGGGGGGGGGGAGGGGGGTATTGCCATGTTGCCAGAAAGCTAAGAGCGTGCGCCGCTGAATGGTTGATCGGCGTGGCTGGCGCCTTTGCCGGCCACGGCGGAGAGAGGTCAGAATTACTCGGGTCTCTCTTCATGACGAATAAGCCTTTCGCCTTTTACTAAAGACTTCCGTGGAGAGGGACATTCATGAGTTATGCATATTTTTGGATGGCCTTGCCCTTTGGACGAGGCCGACTCAGCTGTTGAATGAAACGAGCCGTGGTATGCGGGCGTGTTTGAGGTCGAGGTAGGCGGGAGCGCATTCGTGTCACTCTGTGGCCTTAACGTCTCGTTGGAGCTACTTTACGGAAGATGACAAAGTATGAGTTGCCGCAGGAAGGCGAGCGGGCAAGACATCAGATCTACGAGGCACGCCCGCAGCTGTAAGCCACGCCCCCAAGCCGATAGGCCATGCCCGCTGCTGTAAGCCACGCCCCTAAGCCGATAAGCCGCGCCCGCAGCTGTAAGCCACGCCCAGAGCTTCACGAGGGCGACAGGTGGGTGTCACGCCGGGTGAGAATGGAATCAGCGGAGAGTGCGGGCGTTCGGGCAGTCAGTTAAGGGGTTATCGCTTCTCGGCCTTTTGGCTAAGATCAAGTGTAGTATCTGTTCTTATCAGTTTAATATCTGATATGTCCCCTATATGGGGACTACATATTAAACGGATTTTTGAACTCGGGAGTCGAAACAGGGGCTTGCTCCGTTCGCTCCACGCATTGACCCGGCACTGCAGTGCCGCCGGGAACGGTGCACCTCCTATCGCCTTGTTGAAAGAACACGTGAGTAAATAACCACGCTTTGCTCCTGCCGTAGAGGTGGGCGACGCGTTGTTTTGCAAAGTGTTTCTAAAGTAGGGGATTCCACTTCCAAAAAACAACGCACGTACGAGTCAACGTGTAGCCCATTTTCCTCCCCAACCCAACGATCGACAGCTAGCGTCCACGAGGTTCGTAAAATGTGTGTACGCTCAATGCGGTCGACGTACGAACCGTCAGGGGACGCGCACGCGCGTGGGTCCTTGCCTCCACGCCACGCGCCAGCGAGGCATACTTACCTGGCAGGGGAGACACCATGATCACGAAGGTGGTTCACCCACGGCGAGGCTCAGCCATTGCACTCCGTGCTTTGCTGACCCGTGCGAATTCCTCAAATGTGGGAATCTCGACTGCATAATTTCTGGTAGTGGGGGACTGCGTTCGCGCTCTCCCCTGATGAAGTGTTGAAAACCAAGTACCTGTGAGCGAGTTTGGCACAAGCTGTGGCCTTGACGTGTGGTTGTAGCCACTTTACAGAAGCCCAGCTTCAAACCACACCCCCCTCGACGACAGAGGACAAGCACACGTCTTAAAGCCCCAATATAAGGGCAGAGGCCACGCCCCCGGCTTGAAACCACCCCCCAAAGGTGATAAGCCACGCCCACAGCTCCAAACCACGCCGCCATGGTGATAGGCCACGCCCCCAGCTTCAAGCCCCGCCCACCGGATATCAGATCTACAAGCTCATAGAGCTGTGACCTACCGGCTTGTAGATCTGCTGTTTTTCACGCCACAGGGCTTTAAGCCACCCCCCCCCCCCCCCCCAGGCCGAAAGGCCACGCCCCCGGCTCCAAACCACGCCCCCCAGGCCACGCCCACAGAGGGGGCGGGGTCAAGGGGTCAAGGGTCAAGTGGGTCAATGCAGCCACTATGGGAAATATTCTATCTGCAGAGGTCAACATGTGTGAATTTTTCAAAGTCCAAAAGTCACCATCTGTGAAAATGACTAAGTCCAGAAGTGAAAACGGCCAAAGATGGGCTTTTGCCCGGCTCTCCACGGGGCCCCGGGGACCCCCCGGCCCCCACCGAGGTGCCCAGCCAGATCCCAGCTAAGCCCTGTACCCGGCTCTCCATCCGAACCCGGGGACCCACTCTTAAGCGCCCCCTGAGGAGTCCAGACCCAAGCCCGCGGGCGTTAGTTCGCCTCGCCCCTGGGGATATAGCTCGTTTTTTTCCAGAGAGCCATGGCACCACAGGCCGAAGTCCGGCCGTGCAAGGGCTCCCTTATTGGGGTGCGAGAGCTGAAAAGATGCCCTGTTGAAGGCCCCCCCACGCCAAACCGGGGCCTTCATAGAGGACGCCACCGGGCCAGGTGGAAGCACAGTGACGCGCAGTTCCGTGTTCGGCAGCCCACACAAGCTTTATAAGTTGTAGCGCCCCCTAGTGCCTCTCTGAAATGTCTGTTTTTTGGGGGATTTTTCTTTTGTTATCATTTTTTTTTTGTTTTCTGTCCATTTCAGCCCCCCAAAAAAAATGTAACATTGTATAATGTTCAACAAGGCCACGCCCCCTATTTCACACATACACACACACACACACACACACACACACACACACACACACACACACACACACACACACACACACACACACACACACACACACACACACACACACACACACACACACACTGAATAACCTGACTCAGAGAGTGTGGGGGGTGTATTGCCATGTTGCCAGAAAGCTAAGAGCGTGCGCCGCTGAATGGTTGATCGGCGTGGCTGGCGCCTTTGCCGGCCACGGCGGAGAGAGGTCAGAATTACTCGGGTCTCTCTTCATGACGAATAAGCCTTTCGCCTTTTACTAAAGACTTCCGTGGAGAGGGACATTCATGAGTTATGCATATTTTTGGATGGCCTTGCCCTTTGGACGAGGCCGACTCAGCTGTTGAATGAAACGAGCCGTGGTATGCGGGCGTGTTTGAGGTCGAGGTAGGCGGGAGCGCCTTCGTGTCACTCTGTGGCCTTAACGTCTCGTTGGAGCTACTTTACGGAAGATGACAAAGTATGAGTTGCCGCAGGAAGGCGAGCGGGCAAGACATCAGATCTACGAGCCACGCCCGGAGCTGTAAGCCACGCCCCCAAGCCGATAGGCCACGCCCGCTGCTGTAAGCCACGCCCCTAAGCCGATAAGCCACGCCCGCAGCTGTAAGCCACGCCCACAGCTTCACGAGGGCGACAGGTGGGTGTCACGCCGGGTGAGAATGGAATCAGCGGAGAGTGCGGGCGTTCGGGCAGTCAGTTAAGGGGTTATCGCTTCTCGGCCTTTTGGCTAAGATCAAGTGGCCGAGTGGTGGATGTAACTGGAAGTTGAAAGGAGGACAGCCAAGACGAGAAGATGGGGATCCCAAGGAATGGAGTAAAGGACACGTCACGTTTCATTTGGAAGAACACGGACTTACCGTTGATGGACAGACCTACGTTTGGGAAGGAGATACTGATCAAGTTTTTTGGACTGAAAGGGGAAGATGTTTTGTGCCTGCAGGACAATCCAGTGGAAAATGGATATGATGTCACTTTCTGTCGACCAGCAATGGTCCTGAAGGTGGATAAGATCTGGAACCTGGCGAAAGGTGAGGAGCCCATGAAAAGTTTCGTTGTACAGAATTTGGACAGAATGAACTATAGGCTGGTGACATTGCACATGTATAATCCACACGTGCCTTTGGAGGTGATTGGGGATTTCTTAAAGAGGTATGCGGATGTGAAAGTGGATTCAGCCACAAAATTGATGGACACAAATGGGTTTTGGACAGGAAAGAGGAATATTCAAGTGTTTCTTAAAGAAGATGCGACAGGATATGACGGACTACTCCATCCCCCTGCCTTCTTTGCAATAGGTGCTGACAGAGGCTATCTGCACTATTACAAGCAGCCACCTTTTTGCAAGAAGTGCAGGGGGAATGGGCACAAGGAGGAGACGTGTCAATATGGAATAAGGTGCAGATTATGTTTGGCTAAAGATCATCTGGCAAAGAACTGTCCACGACCCAAGGCGTGCCACACCTGCGGGTCCAAGGACCACCTGTCCAAGGACTGCCCCGGGAGGGGTGGAGCAGGTGGTGGTGGGCCTGGGGGAGAAGGGAGTGGAACTATGCCTTCCACTCCAGCTGAGATGGGAGGCCTTAAAGGCCAACAGAAAGGTGAAGGGAAGGAGGCCGCACCAAAGGCCTCTGTGAAAAATCCGGAGAAAGGGAAGGAAGGAGCGAGGACAGGCTCTCATGCCTTCAACGGTGAAGGGGCCTTGTCTCGGATCCCTGATGGGAAAAAACAGAAAAAGGACGGAGAAATAGAGGAGGAGATGGACAGTGTTTCGGATTCCGATTCGGAAGGGAGCCGAATTGAAATGACTGGTGGGGGGTTGGATCGGTCTGAAGGGGAGGAGGTGGCGGCTTTAAGCTTCGCCTCGGACTTGCCTGTCAGACTTTTCGGTCCTGCTACGCGAGGTGGTGACGATGGGACAGCCACATGGGCAGATAGAGTGGCAAATGGAGAACCGAAATAATTAGTTGTTTGTTGTGATATGTATTGAAATGGACTCAAGATTTTTTGATGAAATGTATGATTTGACACGATTTTTGAGGCATTTGTTGCAAGGTATAAGATGTACTGCCTGAAGTTTAATAAAAAAAAAAAAAAAAAAAAAAATCTGTTCTTATCAGTTTAATATCTGATATGTCCCCTATATGGGGACTACATATTAAACGGATTTTTGAACTCGGGAGTCGAAACAGGGGCTTGCTCCGTTCGCTCCACGCATTGACCCGGCACTGCAGTGCCGCCGGGAACGGTGCACCTCCTATCGCCTTGTTGAAAGAACACGTGAGTAAATAACCACGCTTTGCTCCTGCCGTAGAGGTGGGCGACGCGTTGTTTTGCAAAGTGTTTCTAAAGTAGGGGATTCCACTTCCAAAAAACAACGCACGTACGAGTCAACGTGTAGCCCATTTTCCTCCCCAACCCAACGATCGACAGCTAGCGTCCACGAGGTTCGTAAAATGTGTGTACGCTCAATGCGGTCGACGTACGAACCGTCAGGGGACGCGCACGCGCGTGGGTCCTTGCCTCCACGCCACGCGCCAGCGAGGCATACTTACCTGGCAGGGGAGACACCATGATCACGAAGGTGGTTCACCCACGGCGAGGCTCAGCCATTGCACTCCGTGCTTTGCTGACCCGTGCGAATTCCTCAAATGTGGGAATCTCGACTGCATAATTTCTGGTAGTGGGGGACTGCGTTCGCGCTCTCCCCTGATGAAGTGTTGAAAACCAAGTACCTGTGAGCGAGTTTGGCACAAGCTGTGGCCTTGACGTGTGGTTGTAGCCACTTTACAGAAGCCCAGCTTCAAACCACACCCCCCTCGACGACAGAGGACAAGCACACGTCTTAAAGCCCCAATATAAGGGCAGAGGCCACGCCCCCGGCTTGAAACCACCCCCCAAAGGTGATAAGCCACGCCCACAGCTCCAAACCACGCCGCCGCCATGGTGATAGGCCACGCCCCCAGCTTCAAGCCCCGCCCACCCGATATCAGATCTACAAGCTCATAGAGCTGTGACCTACCGGCTTGTAGATCTGCTGTTTTTCACGCCACAGGGCTTTAAGCCACCCCCCCCAGGCCGAAAGGCCACGCCCCCGGCTCCAAACCACGCCCCCAGGCCGACAGGCCACGCCCACAGAGGGGGCGGGGTCAAGGGGTCAAGGGTCAAGTGGGTCAATGCAGCCACTATGGGAAATGTTCTATCTGCAGAGGTCAACATGTGTGAATTTTTCAAAGTCCAAAAGTCACCATCTGTGAAAATGACTAAGTCCAGAAGTGAAAACGGCCAAAGATGGGCTTTTGCCCGGCTCTCCACGGGGCCCCGGGGACCCCCCGGCCCCCACCGAGGTGCCCAGCCAGATCCCAGCTAAGCCCTCTACCTGGCTCTCCATCCGAACCCGGGGACCCACCCTTAAGCGCCCCCTGAGGAGTCCAGACCCAAGCCCGCGGGCGTTAGTTCGCCTCGCCCCTGGGGATATAGCTCGTTTTTTTCCAGAGAGCCATGGCACCACAGGCCGAAGTCCGGCCGTGCAAGGGGTCCCTTATTGGGGTGCGAGAGCTGAAAAGATGCCCTGTTGAAGGCCCCCCCACGCCAAACCGGGGCGTTCATAGAGGACGCCACCGGGCCAGGTGGAAGCACAGTGACGCGCAGTTCCGTGTTCCGCAGCCCACACAAGCTTTATAAGTTGTAGCGCCCCCTAGTGCCTCTCTGAAATGTCTGTTTTTTGGGGGATTTTTTTTTTGTTGTCAATTTTTTTTGGTTTTCTGTCCATTTCAGCCCCAAAAAATAAAATTTAACATTGTAAAATGTTCAACAAGGCCACGCCCCCTATTTCACACACACACACGCACACGCACACGCACACGCGCGCGCACACACACACACACACACACACACACACACACACACACACACACACACACACATACAATTTGTGTCGTTCCAATTTGTGTCCTATTTGTCCTATTTGCCTGATCTTCTCTGTATCGTTCCAATTTGTGTCCTATTTGTCAAATGGAGTCATTATTAGGGCCTAGGGTTAGGGTTTGGGCTAGGGTAAGGGTTAGGGTTAGGGTCATAGCTAATTTCTGATAATAATGAATAACCTGACTCACAGAGTGGGGGGGGGGGGGGAGGGGGGTATTGCCATGTTGCCAGAAAGCTAAGAGCGTGCGCCGCTGAATGGTTGATCGGCGTGGCTGGCGCCTTTGCCGGCCACGGCGGAGAGAGGTCAGAATTACTCGGGTCTCTCTTCATGACGAATAAGCCTTTCGCCTTTTACTAAAGACTTCCGTGGAGAGGGACATTCATGAGTTATGCATATTTTTGGATGGCCTTGCCCTTTGGACGAGGCCGACTCAGCTGTTGAATGAAACGAGCCGTGGTATGCGGGCGTGTTTGAGGTCGAGGTAGGCGGGAGCGCATTCGTGTCACTCTGTGGCCTTAACGTCTCGTTGGAGCTACTTTACGGAAGATGACAAAGTATGAGTTGCCGCAGGAAGGCGAGCGGGCAAGACATCAGATCTACGAGGCACGCCCGCAGCTGTAAGCCACGCCCCCAAGCCGATAGGCCATGCCCGCTGCTGTAAGCCACGCCCCTAAGCCGATAAGCCGCGCCCGCAGCTGTAAGCCACGCCCAGAGCTTCACGAGGGCGACAGGTGGGTGTCACGCCGGGTGAGAATGGAATCAGCGGAGAGTGCGGGCGTTCGGGCAGTCAGTTAAGGGGTTATCGCTTCTCGGCCTTTTGGCTAAGATCAAGTGTAGTATCTGTTCTTATCAGTTTAATATCTGATATGTCCCCTATATGGGGACTACATATTAAACGGATTTTTGAACTCGGGAGTCGAAACAGGGGCTTGCTCCGTTCGCTCCACGCATTGACCCGGCACTGCAGTGCCGCCGGGAACGGTGCACCTCCTATCGCCTTGTTGAAAGAACACGTGAGTAAATAACCACGCTTTGCTCCTGCCGTAGAGGTGGGCGACGCGTTGTTTTGCAAAGTGTTTCTAAAGTAGGGGATTCCACTTCCAAAAAACAACGCACGTACGAGTCAACGTGTAGCCCATTTTCCTCCCCAACCCAACGATCGACAGCTAGCGTCCACGAGGTTCGTAAAATGTGTGTACGCTCAATGCGGTCGACGTACGAACCGTCAGGGGACGCGCACGCGCGTGGGTCCTTGCCTCCACGCCACGCGCCAGCGAGGCATACTTACCTGGCAGGGGAGACACCATGATCACGAAGGTGGTTCACCCACGGCGAGGCTCAGCCATTGCACTCCGTGCTTTGCTGACCCGTGCGAATTCCTCAAATGTGGGAATCTCGACTGCATAATTTCTGGTAGTGGGGGACTGCGTTCGCGCTCTCCCCTGATGAAGTGTTGAAAACCAAGTACCTGTGAGCGAGTTTGGCACAAGCTGTGGCCTTGACGTGTGGTTGTAGCCACTTTACAGAAGCCCAGCTTCAAACCACACCCCCCTCGACGACAGAGGACAAGCACACGTCTTAAAGCCCCAATATAAGGGCAGAGGCCACGCCCCCGGCTTGAAACCACCCCCCAAAGGTGATAAGCCACGCCCACAGCTCCAAACCACGCCGCCATGGTGATAGGCCACGCCCCCAGCTTCAAGCCCCGCCCACCGGATATCAGATCTACAAGCTCATAGAGCTGTGACCTACCGGCTTGTAGATCTGCTGTTTTTCACGCCACAGGGCTTTAAGCCACCCCCCCCCCCCCCCCCAGGCCGAAAGGCCACGCCCCCGGCTCCAAACCACGCCCCCCAGGCCACGCCCACAGAGGGGGCGGGGTCAAGGGGTCAAGGGTCAAGTGGGTCAATGCAGCCACTATGGGAAATATTCTATCTGCAGAGGTCAACATGTGTGAATTTTTCAAAGTCCAAAAGTCACCATCTGTGAAAATGACTAAGTCCAGAAGTGAAAACGGCCAAAGATGGGCTTTTGCCCGGCTCTCCACGGGGCCCCGGGGACCCCCCGGCCCCCACCGAGGTGCCCAGCCAGATCCCAGCTAAGCCCTGTACCCGGCTCTCCATCCGAACCCGGGGACCCACTCTTAAGCGCCCCCTGAGGAGTCCAGACCCAAGCCCGCGGGCGTTAGTTCGCCTCGCCCCTGGGGATATAGCTCGTTTTTTTCCAGAGAGCCATGGCACCACAGGCCGAAGTCCGGCCGTGCAAGGGCTCCCTTATTGGGGTGCGAGAGCTGAAAAGATGCCCTGTTGAAGGCCCCCCCACGCCAAACCGGGGCCTTCATAGAGGACGCCACCGGGCCAGGTGGAAGCACAGTGACGCGCAGTTCCGTGTTCGGCAGCCCACACAAGCTTTATAAGTTGTAGCGCCCCCTAGTGCCTCTCTGAAATGTCTGTTTTTTGGGGGATTTTTCTTTTGTTATCATTTTTTTTTTGTTTTCTGTCCATTTCAGCCCCCCAAAAAAAATGTAACATTGTATAATGTTCAACAAGGCCACGCCCCCTATTTCACACATACACACACACACACACACACACACACACACACACACACACACACACACACACACACACACACACACACACACACACACACACACACACACACACACACACACACACACACTGAATAACCTGACTCAGAGAGTGTGGGGGGTGTATTGCCATGTTGCCAGAAAGCTAAGAGCGTGCGCCGCTGAATGGTTGATCGGCGTGGCTGGCGCCTTTGCCGGCCACGGCGGAGAGAGGTCAGAATTACTCGGGTCTCTCTTCATGACGAATAAGCCTTTCGCCTTTTACTAAAGACTTCCGTGGAGAGGGACATTCATGAGTTATGCATATTTTTGGATGGCCTTGCCCTTTGGACGAGGCCGACTCAGCTGTTGAATGAAACGAGCCGTGGTATGCGGGCGTGTTTGAGGTCGAGGTAGGCGGGAGCGCCTTCGTGTCACTCTGTGGCCTTAACGTCTCGTTGGAGCTACTTTACGGAAGATGACAAAGTATGAGTTGCCGCAGGAAGGCGAGCGGGCAAGACATCAGATCTACGAGCCACGCCCGGAGCTGTAAGCCACGCCCCCAAGCCGATAGGCCACGCCCGCTGCTGTAAGCCACGCCCCTAAGCCGATAAGCCACGCCCGCAGCTGTAAGCCACGCCCACAGCTTCACGAGGGCGACAGGTGGGTGTCACGCCGGGTGAGAATGGAATCAGCGGAGAGTGCGGGCGTTCGGGCAGTCAGTTAAGGGGTTATCGCTTCTCGGCCTTTTGGCTAAGATCAAGTGGCCGAGTGGTGGATGTAACTGGAAGTTGAAAGGAGGACAGCCAAGACGAGAAGATGGGGATCCCAAGGAATGGAGTAAAGGACACGTCACGTTTCATTTGGAAGAACACGGACTTACCGTTGATGGACAGACCTACGTTTGGGAAGGAGATACTGATCAAGTTTTTTGGACTGAAAGGGGAAGATGTTTTGTGCCTGCAGGACAATCCAGTGGAAAATGGATATGATGTCACTTTCTGTCGACCAGCAATGGTCCTGAAGGTGGATAAGATCTGGAACCTGGCGAAAGGTGAGGAGCCCATGAAAAGTTTCGTTGTACAGAATTTGGACAGAATGAACTATAGGCTGGTGACATTGCACATGTATAATCCACACGTGCCTTTGGAGGTGATTGGGGATTTCTTAAAGAGGTATGCGGATGTGAAAGTGGATTCAGCCACAAAATTGATGGACACAAATGGGTTTTGGACAGGAAAGAGGAATATTCAAGTGTTTCTTAAAGAAGATGCGACAGGATATGACGGACTACTCCATCCCCCTGCCTTCTTTGCAATAGGTGCTGACAGAGGCTATCTGCACTATTACAAGCAGCCACCTTTTTGCAAGAAGTGCAGGGGGAATGGGCACAAGGAGGAGACGTGTCAATATGGAATAAGGTGCAGATTATGTTTGGCTAAAGATCATCTGGCAAAGAACTGTCCACGACCCAAGGCGTGCCACACCTGCGGGTCCAAGGACCACCTGTCCAAGGACTGCCCCGGGAGGGGTGGAGCAGGTGGTGGTGGGCCTGGGGGAGAAGGGAGTGGAACTATGCCTTCCACTCCAGCTGAGATGGGAGGCCTTAAAGGCCAACAGAAAGGTGAAGGGAAGGAGGCCGCACCAAAGGCCTCTGTGAAAAATCCGGAGAAAGGGAAGGAAGGAGCGAGGACAGGCTCTCATGCCTTCAACGGTGAAGGGGCCTTGTCTCGGATCCCTGATGGGAAAAAACAGAAAAAGGACGGAGAAATAGAGGAGGAGATGGACAGTGTTTCGGATTCCGATTCGGAAGGGAGCCGAATTGAAATGACTGGTGGGGGGTTGGATCGGTCTGAAGGGGAGGAGGTGGCGGCTTTAAGCTTCGCCTCGGACTTGCCTGTCAGACTTTTCGGTCCTGCTACGCGAGGTGGTGACGATGGGACAGCCACATGGGCAGATAGAGTGGCAAATGGAGAACCGAAATAATTAGTTGTTTGTTGTGATATGTATTGAAATGGACTCAAGATTTTTTGATGAAATGTATGATTTGACACGATTTTTGAGGCATTTGTTGCAAGGTATAAGATGTACTGCCTGAAGTTTAATAAAAAAAAAAAAAAAAAAAAAAATCTGTTCTTATCAGTTTAATATCTGATATGTCCCCTATATGGGGACTACATATTAAACGGATTTTTGAACTCGGGAGTCGAAACAGGGGCTTGCTCCGTTCGCTCCACGCATTGACCCGGCACTGCAGTGCCGCCGGGAACGGTGCACCTCCTATCGCCTTGTTGAAAGAACACGTGAGTAAATAACCACGCTTTGCTCCTGCCGTAGAGGTGGGCGACGCGTTGTTTTGCAAAGTGTTTCTAAAGTAGGGGATTCCACTTCCAAAAAACAACGCACGTACGAGTCAACGTGTAGCCCATTTTCCTCCCCAACCCAACGATCGACAGCTAGCGTCCACGAGGTTCGTAAAATGTGTGTACGCTCAATGCGGTCGACGTACGAACCGTCAGGGGACGCGCACGCGCGTGGGTCCTTGCCTCCACGCCACGCGCCAGCGAGGCATACTTACCTGGCAGGGGAGACACCATGATCACGAAGGTGGTTCACCCACGGCGAGGCTCAGCCATTGCACTCCGTGCTTTGCTGACCCGTGCGAATTCCTCAAATGTGGGAATCTCGACTGCATAATTTCTGGTAGTGGGGGACTGCGTTCGCGCTCTCCCCTGATGAAGTGTTGAAAACCAAGTACCTGTGAGCGAGTTTGGCACAAGCTGTGGCCTTGACGTGTGGTTGTAGCCACTTTACAGAAGCCCAGCTTCAAACCACACCCCCCTCGACGACAGAGGACAAGCACACGTCTTAAAGCCCCAATATAAGGGCAGAGGCCACGCCCCCGGCTTGAAACCACCCCCCAAAGGTGATAAGCCACGCCCACAGCTCCAAACCACGCCGCCGCCATGGTGATAGGCCACGCCCCCAGCTTCAAGCCCCGCCCACCCGATATCAGATCTACAAGCTCATAGAGCTGTGACCTACCGGCTTGTAGATCTGCTGTTTTTCACGCCACAGGGCTTTAAGCCACCCCCCCCAGGCCGAAAGGCCACGCCCCCGGCTCCAAACCACGCCCCCAGGCCGACAGGCCACGCCCACAGAGGGGGCGGGGTCAAGGGGTCAAGGGTCAAGTGGGTCAATGCAGCCACTATGGGAAATGTTCTATCTGCAGAGGTCAACATGTGTGAATTTTTCAAAGTCCAAAAGTCACCATCTGTGAAAATGACTAAGTCCAGAAGTGAAAACGGCCAAAGATGGGCTTTTGCCCGGCTCTCCACGGGGCCCCGGGGACCCCCCGGCCCCCACCGAGGTGCCCAGCCAGATCCCAGCTAAGCCCTCTACCTGGCTCTCCATCCGAACCCGGGGACCCACCCTTAAGCGCCCCCTGAGGAGTCCAGACCCAAGCCCGCGGGCGTTAGTTCGCCTCGCCCCTGGGGATATAGCTCGTTTTTTTCCAGAGAGCCATGGCACCACAGGCCGAAGTCCGGCCGTGCAAGGGGTCCCTTATTGGGGTGCGAGAGCTGAAAAGATGCCCTGTTGAAGGCCCCCCCACGCCAAACCGGGGCGTTCATAGAGGACGCCACCGGGCCAGGTGGAAGCACAGTGACGCGCAGTTCCGTGTTCCGCAGCCCACACAAGCTTTATAAGTTGTAGCGCCCCCTAGTGCCTCTCTGAAATGTCTGTTTTTTGGGGGATTTTTTTTTTGTTGTCAATTTTTTTTGGTTTTCTGTCCATTTCAGCCCCAAAAAATAAAATTTAACATTGTAAAATGTTCAACAAGGCCACGCCCCCTATTTCACACACACACACGCACACGCACACGCACACGCGCGCGCACACACACACACACACACACACACACACACACACACACACACACACACACACATACAATTTGTGTCGTTCCAATTTGTGTCCTATTTGTCCTATTTGCCTGATCTTCTCTGTATCGTTCCAATTTGTGTCCTATTTGTCAAATGGAGTCATTATTAGGGCCTAGGGTTAGGGTTTGGGCTAGGGTAAGGGTTAGGGTTAGGGTCATAGCTAATTTCTGATAATAATGAATAACCTGACTCACAGAGTGGGGGGGGGGGGGGAGGGGGGTATTGCCATGTTGCCAGAAAGCTAAGAGCGTGCGCCGCTGAATGGTTGATCGGCGTGGCTGGCGCCTTTGCCGGCCACGGCGGAGAGAGGTCAGAATTACTCGGGTCTCTCTTCATGACGAATAAGCCTTTCGCCTTTTACTAAAGACTTCCGTGGAGAGGGACATTCATGAGTTATGCATATTTTTGGATGGCCTTGCCCTTTGGACGAGGCCGACTCAGCTGTTGAATGAAACGAGCCGTGGTATGCGGGCGTGTTTGAGGTCGAGGTAGGCGGGAGCGCATTCGTGTCACTCTGTGGCCTTAACGTCTCGTTGGAGCTACTTTACGGAAGATGACAAAGTATGAGTTGCCGCAGGAAGGCGAGCGGGCAAGACATCAGATCTACGAGGCACGCCCGCAGCTGTAAGCCACGCCCCCAAGCCGATAGGCCATGCCCGCTGCTGTAAGCCACGCCCCTAAGCCGATAAGCCGCGCCCGCAGCTGTAAGCCACGCCCAGAGCTTCACGAGGGCGACAGGTGGGTGTCACGCCGGGTGAGAATGGAATCAGCGGAGAGTGCGGGCGTTCGGGCAGTCAGTTAAGGGGTTATCGCTTCTCGGCCTTTTGGCTAAGATCAAGTGTAGTATCTGTTCTTATCAGTTTAATATCTGATATGTCCCCTATATGGGGACTACATATTAAACGGATTTTTGAACTCGGGAGTCGAAACAGGGGCTTGCTCCGTTCGCTCCACGCATTGACCCGGCACTGCAGTGCCGCCGGGAACGGTGCACCTCCTATCGCCTTGTTGAAAGAACACGTGAGTAAATAACCACGCTTTGCTCCTGCCGTAGAGGTGGGCGACGCGTTGTTTTGCAAAGTGTTTCTAAAGTAGGGGATTCCACTTCCAAAAAACAACGCACGTACGAGTCAACGTGTAGCCCATTTTCCTCCCCAACCCAACGATCGACAGCTAGCGTCCACGAGGTTCGTAAAATGTGTGTACGCTCAATGCGGTCGACGTACGAACCGTCAGGGGACGCGCACGCGCGTGGGTCCTTGCCTCCACGCCACGCGCCAGCGAGGCATACTTACCTGGCAGGGGAGACACCATGATCACGAAGGTGGTTCACCCACGGCGAGGCTCAGCCATTGCACTCCGTGCTTTGCTGACCCGTGCGAATTCCTCAAATGTGGGAATCTCGACTGCATAATTTCTGGTAGTGGGGGACTGCGTTCGCGCTCTCCCCTGATGAAGTGTTGAAAACCAAGTACCTGTGAGCGAGTTTGGCACAAGCTGTGGCCTTGACGTGTGGTTGTAGCCACTTTACAGAAGCCCAGCTTCAAACCACACCCCCCTCGACGACAGAGGACAAGCACACGTCTTAAAGCCCCAATATAAGGGCAGAGGCCACGCCCCCGGCTTGAAACCACCCCCCAAAGGTGATAAGCCACGCCCACAGCTCCAAACCACGCCGCCATGGTGATAGGCCACGCCCCCAGCTTCAAGCCCCGCCCACCGGATATCAGATCTACAAGCTCATAGAGCTGTGACCTACCGGCTTGTAGATCTGCTGTTTTTCACGCCACAGGGCTTTAAGCCACCCCCCCCCCCCCCCCCAGGCCGAAAGGCCACGCCCCCGGCTCCAAACCACGCCCCCCAGGCCACGCCCACAGAGGGGGCGGGGTCAAGGGGTCAAGGGTCAAGTGGGTCAATGCAGCCACTATGGGAAATATTCTATCTGCAGAGGTCAACATGTGTGAATTTTTCAAAGTCCAAAAGTCACCATCTGTGAAAATGACTAAGTCCAGAAGTGAAAACGGCCAAAGATGGGCTTTTGCCCGGCTCTCCACGGGGCCCCGGGGACCCCCCGGCCCCCACCGAGGTGCCCAGCCAGATCCCAGCTAAGCCCTGTACCCGGCTCTCCATCCGAACCCGGGGACCCACTCTTAAGCGCCCCCTGAGGAGTCCAGACCCAAGCCCGCGGGCGTTAGTTCGCCTCGCCCCTGGGGATATAGCTCGTTTTTTTCCAGAGAGCCATGGCACCACAGGCCGAAGTCCGGCCGTGCAAGGGCTCCCTTATTGGGGTGCGAGAGCTGAAAAGATGCCCTGTTGAAGGCCCCCCCACGCCAAACCGGGGCCTTCATAGAGGACGCCACCGGGCCAGGTGGAAGCACAGTGACGCGCAGTTCCGTGTTCGGCAGCCCACACAAGCTTTATAAGTTGTAGCGCCCCCTAGTGCCTCTCTGAAATGTCTGTTTTTTGGGGGATTTTTCTTTTGTTATCATTTTTTTTTTGTTTTCTGTCCATTTCAGCCCCCCAAAAAAAATGTAACATTGTATAATGTTCAACAAGGCCACGCCCCCTATTTCACACATACACACACACACACACACACACACACACACACACACACACACACACACACACACACACACACACACACACACACACACACACACACACACACACACACACACACACACACTGAATAACCTGACTCAGAGAGTGTGGGGGGTGTATTGCCATGTTGCCAGAAAGCTAAGAGCGTGCGCCGCTGAATGGTTGATCGGCGTGGCTGGCGCCTTTGCCGGCCACGGCGGAGAGAGGTCAGAATTACTCGGGTCTCTCTTCATGACGAATAAGCCTTTCGCCTTTTACTAAAGACTTCCGTGGAGAGGGACATTCATGAGTTATGCATATTTTTGGATGGCCTTGCCCTTTGGACGAGGCCGACTCAGCTGTTGAATGAAACGAGCCGTGGTATGCGGGCGTGTTTGAGGTCGAGGTAGGCGGGAGCGCCTTCGTGTCACTCTGTGGCCTTAACGTCTCGTTGGAGCTACTTTACGGAAGATGACAAAGTATGAGTTGCCGCAGGAAGGCGAGCGGGCAAGACATCAGATCTACGAGCCACGCCCGGAGCTGTAAGCCACGCCCCCAAGCCGATAGGCCACGCCCGCTGCTGTAAGCCACGCCCCTAAGCCGATAAGCCACGCCCGCAGCTGTAAGCCACGCCCACAGCTTCACGAGGGCGACAGGTGGGTGTCACGCCGGGTGAGAATGGAATCAGCGGAGAGTGCGGGCGTTCGGGCAGTCAGTTAAGGGGTTATCGCTTCTCGGCCTTTTGGCTAAGATCAAGTGGCCGAGTGGTGGATGTAACTGGAAGTTGAAAGGAGGACAGCCAAGACGAGAAGATGGGGATCCCAAGGAATGGAGTAAAGGACACGTCACGTTTCATTTGGAAGAACACGGACTTACCGTTGATGGACAGACCTACGTTTGGGAAGGAGATACTGATCAAGTTTTTTGGACTGAAAGGGGAAGATGTTTTGTGCCTGCAGGACAATCCAGTGGAAAATGGATATGATGTCACTTTCTGTCGACCAGCAATGGTCCTGAAGGTGGATAAGATCTGGAACCTGGCGAAAGGTGAGGAGCCCATGAAAAGTTTCGTTGTACAGAATTTGGACAGAATGAACTATAGGCTGGTGACATTGCACATGTATAATCCACACGTGCCTTTGGAGGTGATTGGGGATTTCTTAAAGAGGTATGCGGATGTGAAAGTGGATTCAGCCACAAAATTGATGGACACAAATGGGTTTTGGACAGGAAAGAGGAATATTCAAGTGTTTCTTAAAGAAGATGCGACAGGATATGACGGACTACTCCATCCCCCTGCCTTCTTTGCAATAGGTGCTGACAGAGGCTATCTGCACTATTACAAGCAGCCACCTTTTTGCAAGAAGTGCAGGGGGAATGGGCACAAGGAGGAGACGTGTCAATATGGAATAAGGTGCAGATTATGTTTGGCTAAAGATCATCTGGCAAAGAACTGTCCACGACCCAAGGCGTGCCACACCTGCGGGTCCAAGGACCACCTGTCCAAGGACTGCCCCGGGAGGGGTGGAGCAGGTGGTGGTGGGCCTGGGGGAGAAGGGAGTGGAACTATGCCTTCCACTCCAGCTGAGATGGGAGGCCTTAAAGGCCAACAGAAAGGTGAAGGGAAGGAGGCCGCACCAAAGGCCTCTGTGAAAAATCCGGAGAAAGGGAAGGAAGGAGCGAGGACAGGCTCTCATGCCTTCAACGGTGAAGGGGCCTTGTCTCGGATCCCTGATGGGAAAAAACAGAAAAAGGACGGAGAAATAGAGGAGGAGATGGACAGTGTTTCGGATTCCGATTCGGAAGGGAGCCGAATTGAAATGACTGGTGGGGGGTTGGATCGGTCTGAAGGGGAGGAGGTGGCGGCTTTAAGCTTCGCCTCGGACTTGCCTGTCAGACTTTTCGGTCCTGCTACGCGAGGTGGTGACGATGGGACAGCCACATGGGCAGATAGAGTGGCAAATGGAGAACCGAAATAATTAGTTGTTTGTTGTGATATGTATTGAAATGGACTCAAGATTTTTTGATGAAATGTATGATTTGACACGATTTTTGAGGCATTTGTTGCAAGGTATAAGATGTACTGCCTGAAGTTTAATAAAAAAAAAAAAAAAAAAAAAAATCTGTTCTTATCAGTTTAATATCTGATATGTCCCCTATATGGGGACTACATATTAAACGGATTTTTGAACTCGGGAGTCGAAACAGGGGCTTGCTCCGTTCGCTCCACGCATTGACCCGGCACTGCAGTGCCGCCGGGAACGGTGCACCTCCTATCGCCTTGTTGAAAGAACACGTGAGTAAATAACCACGCTTTGCTCCTGCCGTAGAGGTGGGCGACGCGTTGTTTTGCAAAGTGTTTCTAAAGTAGGGGATTCCACTTCCAAAAAACAACGCACGTACGAGTCAACGTGTAGCCCATTTTCCTCCCCAACCCAACGATCGACAGCTAGCGTCCACGAGGTTCGTAAAATGTGTGTACGCTCAATGCGGTCGACGTACGAACCGTCAGGGGACGCGCACGCGCGTGGGTCCTTGCCTCCACGCCACGCGCCAGCGAGGCATACTTACCTGGCAGGGGAGACACCATGATCACGAAGGTGGTTCACCCACGGCGAGGCTCAGCCATTGCACTCCGTGCTTTGCTGACCCGTGCGAATTCCTCAAATGTGGGAATCTCGACTGCATAATTTCTGGTAGTGGGGGACTGCGTTCGCGCTCTCCCCTGATGAAGTGTTGAAAACCAAGTACCTGTGAGCGAGTTTGGCACAAGCTGTGGCCTTGACGTGTGGTTGTAGCCACTTTACAGAAGCCCAGCTTCAAACCACACCCCCCTCGACGACAGAGGACAAGCACACGTCTTAAAGCCCCAATATAAGGGCAGAGGCCACGCCCCCGGCTTGAAACCACCCCCCAAAGGTGATAAGCCACGCCCACAGCTCCAAACCACGCCGCCGCCATGGTGATAGGCCACGCCCCCAGCTTCAAGCCCCGCCCACCCGATATCAGATCTACAAGCTCATAGAGCTGTGACCTACCGGCTTGTAGATCTGCTGTTTTTCACGCCACAGGGCTTTAAGCCACCCCCCCCAGGCCGAAAGGCCACGCCCCCGGCTCCAAACCACGCCCCCAGGCCGACAGGCCACGCCCACAGAGGGGGCGGGGTCAAGGGGTCAAGGGTCAAGTGGGTCAATGCAGCCACTATGGGAAATGTTCTATCTGCAGAGGTCAACATGTGTGAATTTTTCAAAGTCCAAAAGTCACCATCTGTGAAAATGACTAAGTCCAGAAGTGAAAACGGCCAAAGATGGGCTTTTGCCCGGCTCTCCACGGGGCCCCGGGGACCCCCCGGCCCCCACCGAGGTGCCCAGCCAGATCCCAGCTAAGCCCTCTACCTGGCTCTCCATCCGAACCCGGGGACCCACCCTTAAGCGCCCCCTGAGGAGTCCAGACCCAAGCCCGCGGGCGTTAGTTCGCCTCGCCCCTGGGGATATAGCTCGTTTTTTTCCAGAGAGCCATGGCACCACAGGCCGAAGTCCGGCCGTGCAAGGGGTCCCTTATTGGGGTGCGAGAGCTGAAAAGATGCCCTGTTGAAGGCCCCCCCACGCCAAACCGGGGCGTTCATAGAGGACGCCACCGGGCCAGGTGGAAGCACAGTGACGCGCAGTTCCGTGTTCCGCAGCCCACACAAGCTTTATAAGTTGTAGCGCCCCCTAGTGCCTCTCTGAAATGTCTGTTTTTTGGGGGATTTTTTTTTTGTTGTCAATTTTTTTTGGTTTTCTGTCCATTTCAGCCCCAAAAAATAAAATTTAACATTGTAAAATGTTCAACAAGGCCACGCCCCCTATTTCACACACACACACGCACACGCACACGCACACGCGCGCGCACACACACACACACACACACACACACACACACACACACACACACACACACACATACAATTTGTGTCGTTCCAATTTGTGTCCTATTTGTCCTATTTGCCTGATCTTCTCTGTATCGTTCCAATTTGTGTCCTATTTGTCAAATGGAGTCATTATTAGGGCCTAGGGTTAGGGTTTGGGCTAGGGTAAGGGTTAGGGTTAGGGTCATAGCTAATTTCTGATAATAATGAATAACCTGACTCACAGAGTGGGGGGGGGGGGGGAGGGGGGTATTGCCATGTTGCCAGAAAGCTAAGAGCGTGCGCCGCTGAATGGTTGATCGGCGTGGCTGGCGCCTTTGCCGGCCACGGCGGAGAGAGGTCAGAATTACTCGGGTCTCTCTTCATGACGAATAAGCCTTTCGCCTTTTACTAAAGACTTCCGTGGAGAGGGACATTCATGAGTTATGCATATTTTTGGATGGCCTTGCCCTTTGGACGAGGCCGACTCAGCTGTTGAATGAAACGAGCCGTGGTATGCGGGCGTGTTTGAGGTCGAGGTAGGCGGGAGCGCATTCGTGTCACTCTGTGGCCTTAACGTCTCGTTGGAGCTACTTTACGGAAGATGACAAAGTATGAGTTGCCGCAGGAAGGCGAGCGGGCAAGACATCAGATCTACGAGGCACGCCCGCAGCTGTAAGCCACGCCCCCAAGCCGATAGGCCATGCCCGCTGCTGTAAGCCACGCCCCTAAGCCGATAAGCCGCGCCCGCAGCTGTAAGCCACGCCCAGAGCTTCACGAGGGCGACAGGTGGGTGTCACGCCGGGTGAGAATGGAATCAGCGGAGAGTGCGGGCGTTCGGGCAGTCAGTTAAGGGGTTATCGCTTCTCGGCCTTTTGGCTAAGATCAAGTGTAGTATCTGTTCTTATCAGTTTAATATCTGATATGTCCCCTATATGGGGACTACATATTAAACGGATTTTTGAACTCGGGAGTCGAAACAGGGGCTTGCTCCGTTCGCTCCACGCATTGACCCGGCACTGCAGTGCCGCCGGGAACGGTGCACCTCCTATCGCCTTGTTGAAAGAACACGTGAGTAAATAACCACGCTTTGCTCCTGCCGTAGAGGTGGGCGACGCGTTGTTTTGCAAAGTGTTTCTAAAGTAGGGGATTCCACTTCCAAAAAACAACGCACGTACGAGTCAACGTGTAGCCCATTTTCCTCCCCAACCCAACGATCGACAGCTAGCGTCCACGAGGTTCGTAAAATGTGTGTACGCTCAATGCGGTCGACGTACGAACCGTCAGGGGACGCGCACGCGCGTGGGTCCTTGCCTCCACGCCACGCGCCAGCGAGGCATACTTACCTGGCAGGGGAGACACCATGATCACGAAGGTGGTTCACCCACGGCGAGGCTCAGCCATTGCACTCCGTGCTTTGCTGACCCGTGCGAATTCCTCAAATGTGGGAATCTCGACTGCATAATTTCTGGTAGTGGGGGACTGCGTTCGCGCTCTCCCCTGATGAAGTGTTGAAAACCAAGTACCTGTGAGCGAGTTTGGCACAAGCTGTGGCCTTGACGTGTGGTTGTAGCCACTTT
This sequence comes from Gymnoscopelus microlampas, assembly GCF_963454915.1. NCBI lineage: Eukaryota > Metazoa > Chordata > Actinopteri > Myctophiformes > Myctophidae > Gymnoscopelus > Gymnoscopelus microlampas. Next base: position 651,335 of record NW_028155862.1, on the reverse strand, counting down.
ACAGAAGCCCAGCTTCAAACCACACCCCCCTCGACGACAGAGGACAAGCACACGTCTTAAAGCCCCAATATAAGGGCAGAGGCCACGCCCCCGGCTTGAAACCACCCCCCAAAGGTGATAAGCCACGCCCACAGCTCCAAACCACGCCGCCATGGTGATAGGCCACGCCCCCAGCTTCAAGCCCCGCCCACCGGATATCAGATCTACAAGCTCATAGAGCTGTGACCTACCGGCTTGTAGATCTGCTGTTTTTCACGCCACAGGGCTTTAAGCCACCCCCCCCCCCCCCCCCAGGCCGAAAGGCCACGCCCCCGGCTCCAAACCACGCCCCCCAGGCCACGCCCACAGAGGGGGCGGGGTCAAGGGGTCAAGGGTCAAGTGGGTCAATGCAGCCACTATGGGAAATATTCTATCTGCAGAGGTCAACATGTGTGAATTTTTCAAAGTCCAAAAGTCACCATCTGTGAAAATGACTAAGTCCAGAAGTGAAAACGGCCAAAGATGGGCTTTTGCCCGGCTCTCCACGGGGCCCCGGGGACCCCCCGGCCCCCACCGAGGTGCCCAGCCAGATCCCAGCTAAGCCCTGTACCCGGCTCTCCATCCGAACCCGGGGACCCACTCTTAAGCGCCCCCTGAGGAGTCCAGACCCAAGCCCGCGGGCGTTAGTTCGCCTCGCCCCTGGGGATATAGCTCGTTTTTTTCCAGAGAGCCATGGCACCACAGGCCGAAGTCCGGCCGTGCAAGGGCTCCCTTATTGGGGTGCGAGAGCTGAAAAGATGCCCTGTTGAAGGCCCCCCCACGCCAAACCGGGGCCTTCATAGAGGACGCCACCGGGCCAGGTGGAAGCACAGTGACGCGCAGTTCCGTGTTCGGCAGCCCACACAAGCTTTATAAGTTGTAGCGCCCCCTAGTGCCTCTCTGAAATGTCTGTTTTTTGGGGGATTTTTCTTTTGTTATCATTTTTTTTTTGTTTTCTGTCCATTTCAGCCCCCCAAAAAAAATGTAACATTGTATAATGTTCAACAAGGCCACGCCCCCTATTTCACACATACACACACACACACACACACACACACACACACACACACACACACACACACACACACACACACACACACACACACACACACACACACACACACACACACACACACACACACTGAATAACCTGACTCAGAGAGTGTGGGGGGTGTATTGCCATGTTGCCAGAAAGCTAAGAGCGTGCGCCGCTGAATGGTTGATCGGCGTGGCTGGCGCCTTTGCCGGCCACGGCGGAGAGAGGTCAGAATTACTCGGGTCTCTCTTCATGACGAATAAGCCTTTCGCCTTTTACTAAAGACTTCCGTGGAGAGGGACATTCATGAGTTATGCATATTTTTGGATGGCCTTGCCCTTTGGACGAGGCCGACTCAGCTGTTGAATGAAACGAGCCGTGGTATGCGGGCGTGTTTGAGGTCGAGGTAGGCGGGAGCGCCTTCGTGTCACTCTGTGGCCTTAACGTCTCGTTGGAGCTACTTTACGGAAGATGACAAAGTATGAGTTGCCGCAGGAAGGCGAGCGGGCAAGACATCAGATCTACGAGCCACGCCCGGAGCTGTAAGCCACGCCCCCAAGCCGATAGGCCACGCCCGCTGCTGTAAGCCACGCCCCTAAGCCGATAAGCCACGCCCGCAGCTGTAAGCCACGCCCACAGCTTCACGAGGGCGACAGGTGGGTGTCACGCCGGGTGAGAATGGAATCAGCGGAGAGTGCGGGCGTTCGGGCAGTCAGTTAAGGGGTTATCGCTTCTCGGCCTTTTGGCTAAGATCAAGTGGCCGAGTGGTGGATGTAACTGGAAGTTGAAAGGAGGACAGCCAAGACGAGAAGATGGGGATCCCAAGGAATGGAGTAAAGGACACGTCACGTTTCATTTGGAAGAACACGGACTTACCGTTGATGGACAGACCTACGTTTGGGAAGGAGATACTGATCAAGTTTTTTGGACTGAAAGGGGAAGATGTTTTGTGCCTGCAGGACAATCCAGTGGAAAATGGATATGATGTCACTTTCTGTCGACCAGCAATGGTCCTGAAGGTGGATAAGATCTGGAACCTGGCGAAAGGTGAGGAGCCCATGAAAAGTTTCGTTGTACAGAATTTGGACAGAATGAACTATAGGCTGGTGACATTGCACATGTATAATCCACACGTGCCTTTGGAGGTGATTGGGGATTTCTTAAAGAGGTATGCGGATGTGAAAGTGGATTCAGCCACAAAATTGATGGACACAAATGGGTTTTGGACAGGAAAGAGGAATATTCAAGTGTTTCTTAAAGAAGATGCGACAGGATATGACGGACTACTCCATCCCCCTGCCTTCTTTGCAATAGGTGCTGACAGAGGCTATCTGCACTATTACAAGCAGCCACCTTTTTGCAAGAAGTGCAGGGGGAATGGGCACAAGGAGGAGACGTGTCAATATGGAATAAGGTGCAGATTATGTTTGGCTAAAGATCATCTGGCAAAGAACTGTCCACGACCCAAGGCGTGCCACACCTGCGGGTCCAAGGACCACCTGTCCAAGGACTGCCCCGGGAGGGGTGGAGCAGGTGGTGGTGGGCCTGGGGGAGAAGGGAGTGGAACTATGCCTTCCACTCCAGCTGAGATGGGAGGCCTTAAAGGCCAACAGAAAGGTGAAGGGAAGGAGGCCGCACCAAAGGCCTCTGTGAAAAATCCGGAGAAAGGGAAGGAAGGAGCGAGGACAGGCTCTCATGCCTTCAACGGTGAAGGGGCCTTGTCTCGGATCCCTGATGGGAAAAAACAGAAAAAGGACGGAGAAATAGAGGAGGAGATGGACAGTGTTTCGGATTCCGATTCGGAAGGGAGCCGAATTGAAATGACTGGTGGGGGGTTGGATCGGTCTGAAGGGGAGGAGGTGGCGGCTTTAAGCTTCGCCTCGGACTTGCCTGTCAGACTTTTCGGTCCTGCTACGCGAGGTGGTGACGATGGGACAGCCACATGGGCAGATAGAGTGGCAAATGGAGAACCGAAATAATTAGTTGTTTGTTGTGATATGTATTGAAATGGACTCAAGATTTTTTGATGAAATGTATGATTTGACACGATTTTTGAGGCATTTGTTGCAAGGTATAAGATGTACTGCCTGAAGTTTAATAAAAAAAAAAAAAAAAAAAAAAATCTGTTCTTATCAGTTTAATATCTGATATGTCCCCTATATGGGGACTACATATTAAACGGATTTTTGAACTCGGGAGTCGAAACAGGGGCTTGCTCCGTTCGCTCCACGCATTGACCCGGCACTGCAGTGCCGCCGGGAACGGTGCACCTCCTATCGCCTTGTTGAAAGAACACGTGAGTAAATAACCACGCTTTGCTCCTGCCGTAGAGGTGGGCGACGCGTTGTTTTGCAAAGTGTTTCTAAAGTAGGGGATTCCACTTCCAAAAAACAACGCACGTACGAGTCAACGTGTAGCCCATTTTCCTCCCCAACCCAACGATCGACAGCTAGCGTCCACGAGGTTCGTAAAATGTGTGTACGCTCAATGCGGTCGACGTACGAACCGTCAGGGGACGCGCACGCGCGTGGGTCCTTGCCTCCACGCCACGCGCCAGCGAGGCATACTTACCTGGCAGGGGAGACACCATGATCACGAAGGTGGTTCACCCACGGCGAGGCTCAGCCATTGCACTCCGTGCTTTGCTGACCCGTGCGAATTCCTCAAATGTGGGAATCTCGACTGCATAATTTCTGGTAGTGGGGGACTGCGTTCGCGCTCTCCCCTGATGAAGTGTTGAAAACCAAGTACCTGTGAGCGAGTTTGGCACAAGCTGTGGCCTTGACGTGTGGTTGTAGCCACTTTACAGAAGCCCAGCTTCAAACCACACCCCCCTCGACGACAGAGGACAAGCACACGTCTTAAAGCCCCAATATAAGGGCAGAGGCCACGCCCCCGGCTTGAAACCACCCCCCAAAGGTGATAAGCCACGCCCACAGCTCCAAACCACGCCGCCATGGTGATAGGCCACGCCCCCAGCTTCAAGCCCCGCCCACCGGATATCAGATCTACAAGCTCATAGAGCTGTGACCTACCGGCTTGTAGATCTGCTGTTTTTCACGCCACAGGGCTTTAAGCCACCCCCCCCCCCCCCCCAGGCCGAAAGGCCACGCCCCCGGCTCCAAACCACGCCCCCCAGGCCACGCCCACAGAGGGGGCGGGGTCAAGGGGTCAAGGGTCAAGTGGGTCAATGCAGCCACTATGGGAAATGTTCTATCTGCAGAGGTCAACATGTGTGAATTTTTCAAAGTCCAAAAGTCACCATCTGTGAAAATGACTAAGTCCAGAAGTGAAAACGGCCAAAGATGGGCTTTTGCCCGGCTCTCCACGGGGCCCCGGGGACCCCCCGGCCCCCACCGAGGTGCCCAGCCAGATCCCAGCTAAGCCCTCTACCTGGCTCTCCATCCGAACCCGGGGACCCACCCTTAAGCGCCCCCTGAGGAGTCCAGACCCAAGCCCGCGGGCGTTAGTTCGCCTCGCCCCTGGGGATATAGCTCGTTTTTTTCCAGAGAGCCATGGCACCACAGGCCGAAGTCCGGCCGTGCAAGGGGTCCCTTATTGGGGTGCGAGAGCTGAAAAGATGCCCTGTTGAAGGCCCCCCCACGCCAAACCGGGGCGTTCATAGAGGACGCCACCGGGCCAGGTGGAAGCACAGTGACGCGCAGTTCCGTGTTCCGCAGCCCACACAAGCTTTATAAGTTGTAGCGCCCCCTAGTGCCTCTCTGAAATGTCTGTTTTTTGGGGGATTTTTTTTTTGTTGTCAATTTTTTTTGGTTTTCTGTCCATTTCAGCCCCAAAAAATAAAATTTAACATTGTAAAATGTTCAACAAGGCCACGCCCCCTATTTCACACACACACACGCACACGCACACGCACACGCGCGCGCACACACACACACACACACACACACACACACACACACACACACACACACACACATACAATTTGTGTCGTTCCAATTTGTGTCCTATTTGTCCTATTTGCCTGATCTTCTCTGTATCGTTCCAATTTGTGTCCTATTTGTCAAATGGAGTCATTATTAGGGCCTAGGGTTAGGGTTTGGGCTAGGGTAAGGGTTAGGGTTAGGGTCATAGCTAATTTCTGATAATAATGAATAACCTGACTCACAGAGTGGGGGGGGGGGGGGGAGGGGGGTATTGCCATGTTGCCAGAAAGCTAAGAGCGTGCGCCGCTGAATGGTTGATCGGCGTGGCTGGCGCCTTTGCCGGCCACGGCGGAGAGAGGTCAGAATTACTCGGGTCTCTCTTCATGACGAATAAGCCTTTCGCCTTTTACTAAAGACTTCCGTGGAGAGGGACATTCATGAGTTATGCATATTTTTGGATGGCCTTGCCCTTTGGACGAGGCCGACTCAGCTGTTGAATGAAACGAGCCGTGGTATGCGGGCGTGTTTGAGGTCGAGGTAGGCGGGAGCGCATTCGTGTCACTCTGTGGCCTTAACGTCTCGTTGGAGCTACTTTACGGAAGATGACAAAGTATGAGTTGCCGCAGGAAGGCGAGCGGGCAAGACATCAGATCTACGAGGCACGCCCGCAGCTGTAAGCCACGCCCCCAAGCCGATAGGCCATGCCCGCTGCTGTAAGCCACGCCCCTAAGCCGATAAGCCGCGCCCGCAGCTGTAAGCCACGCCCAGAGCTTCACGAGGGCGACAGGTGGGTGTCACGCCGGGTGAGAATGGAATCAGCGGAGAGTGCGGGCGTTCGGGCAGTCAGTTAAGGGGTTATCGCTTCTCGGCCTTTTGGCTAAGATCAAGTGTAGTATCTGTTCTTATCAGTTTAATATCTGATATGTCCCCTATATGGGGACTACATATTAAACGGATTTTTGAACTCGGGAGTCGAAACAGGGGCTTGCTCCGTTCGCTCCACGCATTGACCCGGCACTGCAGTGCCGCCGGGAACGGTGCACCTCCTATCGCCTTGTTGAAAGAACACGTGAGTAAATAACCACGCTTTGCTCCTGCCGTAGAGGTGGGCGACGCGTTGTTTTGCAAAGTGTTTCTAAAGTAGGGGATTCCACTTCCAAAAAACAACGCACGTACGAGTCAACGTGTAGCCCATTTTCCTCCCCAACCCAACGATCGACAGCTAGCGTCCACGAGGTTCGTAAAATGTGTGTACGCTCAATGCGGTCGACGTACGAACCGTCAGGGGACGCGCACGCGCGTGGGTCCTTGCCTCCACGCCACGCGCCAGCGAGGCATACTTACCTGGCAGGGGAGACACCATGATCACGAAGGTGGTTCACCCACGGCGAGGCTCAGCCATTGCACTCCGTGCTTTGCTGACCCGTGCGAATTCCTCAAATGTGGGAATCTCGACTGCATAATTTCTGGTAGTGGGGGACTGCGTTCGCGCTCTCCCCTGATGAAGTGTTGAAAACCAAGTACCTGTGAGCGAGTTTGGCACAAGCTGTGGCCTTGACGTGTGGTTGTAGCCACTTTACAGAAGCCCAGCTTCAAACCACACCCCCCTCGACGACAGAGGACAAGCACACGTCTTAAAGCCCCAATATAAGGGCAGAGGCCACGCCCCCGGCTTGAAACCACCCCCCAAAGGTGATAAGCCACGCCCACAGCTCCAAACCACGCCGCCATGGTGATAGGCCACGCCCCCAGCTTCAAGCCCCGCCCACCGGATATCAGATCTACAAGCTCATAGAGCTGTGACCTACCGGCTTGTAGATCTGCTGTTTTTCACGCCACAGGGCTTTAAGCCACCCCCCCCCCCCCCCCCAGGCCGAAAGGCCACGCCCCCGGCTCCAAACCACGCCCCCCAGGCCACGCCCACAGAGGGGGCGGGGTCAAGGGGTCAAGGGTCAAGTGGGTCAATGCAGCCACTATGGGAAATATTCTATCTGCAGAGGTCAACATGTGTGAATTTTTCAAAGTCCAAAAGTCACCATCTGTGAAAATGACTAAGTCCAGAAGTGAAAACGGCCAAAGATGGGCTTTTGCCCGGCTCTCCACGGGGCCCCGGGGACCCCCCGGCCCCCACCGAGGTGCCCAGCCAGATCCCAGCTAAGCCCTGTACCCGGCTCTCCATCCGAACCCGGGGACCCACTCTTAAGCGCCCCCTGAGGAGTCCAGACCCAAGCCCGCGGGCGTTAGTTCGCCTCGCCCCTGGGGATATAGCTCGTTTTTTTCCAGAGAGCCATGGCACCACAGGCCGAAGTCCGGCCGTGCAAGGGCTCCCTTATTGGGGTGCGAGAGCTGAAAAGATGCCCTGTTGAAGGCCCCCCCACGCCAAACCGGGGCCTTCATAGAGGACGCCACCGGGCCAGGTGGAAGCACAGTGACGCGCAGTTCCGTGTTCGGCAGCCCACACAAGCTTTATAAGTTGTAGCGCCCCCTAGTGCCTCTCTGAAATGTCTGTTTTTTGGGGGATTTTTCTTTTGTTATCATTTTTTTTTTGTTTTCTGTCCATTTCAGCCCCCCAAAAAAAATGTAACATTGTATAATGTTCAACAAGGCCACGCCCCCTATTTCACACATACACACACACACACACACACACACACACACACACACACACACACACACACACACACACACACACACACACACACACACACACACACACACACACACACACACACACACACACACACACTGAATAACCTGACTCAGAGAGTGTGGGGGGTGTATTGCCATGTTGCCAGAAAGCTAAGAGCGTGCGCCGCTGAATGGTTGATCGGCGTGGCTGGCGCCTTTGCCGGCCACGGCGGAGAGAGGTCAGAATTACTCGGGTCTCTCTTCATGACGAATAAGCCTTTCGCCTTTTACTAAAGACTTCCGTGGAGAGGGACATTCATGAGTTATGCATATTTTTGGATGGCCTTGCCCTTTGGACGAGGCCGACTCAGCTGTTGAATGAAACGAGCCGTGGTATGCGGGCGTGTTTGAGGTCGAGGTAGGCGGGAGCGCCTTCGTGTCACTCTGTGGCCTTAACGTCTCGTTGGAGCTACTTTACGGAAGATGACAAAGTATGAGTTGCCGCAGGAAGGCGAGCGGGCAAGACATCAGATCTACGAGCCACGCCCGGAGCTGTAAGCCACGCCCCCAAGCCGATAGGCCACGCCCGCTGCTGTAAGCCACGCCCCTAAGCCGATAAGCCACGCCCGCAGCTGTAAGCCACGCCCACAGCTTCACGAGGGCGACAGGTGGGTGTCACGCCGGGTGAGAATGGAATCAGCGGAGAGTGCGGGCGTTCGGGCAGTCAGTTAAGGGGTTATCGCTTCTCGGCCTTTTGGCTAAGATCAAGTGGCCGAGTGGTGGATGTAACTGGAAGTTGAAAGGAGGACAGCCAAGACGAGAAGATGGGGATCCCAAGGAATGGAGTAAAGGACACGTCACGTTTCATTTGGAAGAACACGGACTTACCGTTGATGGACAGACCTACGTTTGGGAAGGAGATACTGATCAAGTTTTTTGGACTGAAAGGGGAAGATGTTTTGTGCCTGCAGGACAATCCAGTGGAAAATGGATATGATGTCACTTTCTGTCGACCAGCAATGGTCCTGAAGGTGGATAAGATCTGGAACCTGGCGAAAGGTGAGGAGCCCATGAAAAGTTTCGTTGTACAGAATTTGGACAGAATGAACTATAGGCTGGTGACATTGCACATGTATAATCCACACGTGCCTTTGGAGGTGATTGGGGATTTCTTAAAGAGGTATGCGGATGTGAAAGTGGATTCAGCCACAAAATTGATGGACACAAATGGGTTTTGGACAGGAAAGAGGAATATTCAAGTGTTTCTTAAAGAAGATGCGACAGGATATGACGGACTACTCCATCCCCCTGCCTTCTTTGCAATAGGTGCTGACAGAGGCTATCTGCACTATTACAAGCAGCCACCTTTTTGCAAGAAGTGCAGGGGGAATGGGCACAAGGAGGAGACGTGTCAATATGGAATAAGGTGCAGATTATGTTTGGCTAAAGATCATCTGGCAAAGAACTGTCCACGACCCAAGGCGTGCCACACCTGCGGGTCCAAGGACCACCTGTCCAAGGACTGCCCCGGGAGGGGTGGAGCAGGTGGTGGTGGGCCTGGGGGAGAAGGGAGTGGAACTATGCCTTCCACTCCAGCTGAGATGGGAGGCCTTAAAGGCCAACAGAAAGGTGAAGGGAAGGAGGCCGCACCAAAGGCCTCTGTGAAAAATCCGGAGAAAGGGAAGGAAGGAGCGAGGACAGGCTCTCATGCCTTCAACGGTGAAGGGGCCTTGTCTCGGATCCCTGATGGGAAAAAACAGAAAAAGGACGGAGAAATAGAGGAGGAGATGGACAGTGTTTCGGATTCCGATTCGGAAGGGAGCCGAATTGAAATGACTGGTGGGGGGTTGGATCGGTCTGAAGGGGAGGAGGTGGCGGCTTTAAGCTTCGCCTCGGACTTGCCTGTCAGACTTTTCGGTCCTGCTACGCGAGGTGGTGACGATGGGACAGCCACATGGGCAGATAGAGTGGCAAATGGAGAACCGAAATAATTAGTTGTTTGTTGTGATATGTATTGAAATGGACTCAAGATTTTTTGATGAAATGTATGATTTGACACGATTTTTGAGGCATTTGTTGCAAGGTATAAGATGTACTGCCTGAAGTTTAATAAAAAAAAAAAAAAAAAAAAAAATCTGTTCTTATCAGTTTAATATCTGATATGTCCCCTATATGGGGACTACATATTAAACGGATTTTTGAACTCGGGAGTCGAAACAGGGGCTTGCTCCGTTCGCTCCACGCATTGACCCGGCACTGCAGTGCCGCCGGGAACGGTGCACCTCCTATCGCCTTGTTGAAAGAACACGTGAGTAAATAACCACGCTTTGCTCCTGCCGTAGAGGTGGGCGACGCGTTGTTTTGCAAAGTGTTTCTAAAGTAGGGGATTCCACTTCCAAAAAACAACGCACGTACGAGTCAACGTGTAGCCCATTTTCCTCCCCAACCCAACGATCGACAGCTAGCGTCCACGAGGTTCGTAAAATGTGTGTACGCTCAATGCGGTCGACGTACGAACCGTCAGGGGACGCGCACGCGCGTGGGTCCTTGCCTCCACGCCACGCGCCAGCGAGGCATACTTACCTGGCAGGGGAGACACCATGATCACGAAGGTGGTTCACCCACGGCGAGGCTCAGCCATTGCACTCCGTGCTTTGCTGACCCGTGCGAATTCCTCAAATGTGGGAATCTCGACTGCATAATTTCTGGTAGTGGGGGACTGCGTTCGCGCTCTCCCCTGATGAAGTGTTGAAAACCAAGTACCTGTGAGCGAGTTTGGCACAAGCTGTGGCCTTGACGTGTGGTTGTAGCCACTTTACAGAAGCCCAGCTTCAAACCACACCCCCCTCGACGACAGAGGACAAGCACACGTCTTAAAGCCCCAATATAAGGGCAGAGGCCACGCCCCCGGCTTGAAACCACCCCCCAAAGGTGATAAGCCACGCCCACAGCTCCAAACCACGCCGCCGCCATGGTGATAGGCCACGCCCCCAGCTTCAAGCCCCGCCCACCCGATATCAGATCTACAAGCTCATAGAGCTGTGACCTACCGGCTTGTAGATCTGCTGTTTTTCACGCCACAGGGCTTTAAGCCACCCCCCCCAGGCCGAAAGGCCACGCCCCCGGCTCCAAACCACGCCCCCAGGCCGACAGGCCACGCCCACAGAGGGGGCGGGGTCAAGGGGTCAAGGGTCAAGTGGGTCAATGCAGCCACTATGGGAAATGTTCTATCTGCAGAGGTCAACATGTGTGAATTTTTCAAAGTCCAAAAGTCACCATCTGTGAAAATGACTAAGTCCAGAAGTGAAAACGGCCAAAGATGGGCTTTTGCCCGGCTCTCCACGGGGCCCCGGGGACCCCCCGGCCCCCACCGAGGTGCCCAGCCAGATCCCAGCTAAGCCCTCTACCTGGCTCTCCATCCGAACCCGGGGACCCACCCTTAAGCGCCCCCTGAGGAGTCCAGACCCAAGCCCGCGGGCGTTAGTTCGCCTCGCCCCTGGGGATATAGCTCGTTTTTTTCCAGAGAGCCATGGCACCACAGGCCGAAGTCCGGCCGTGCAAGGGGTCCCTTATTGGGGTGCGAGAGCTGAAAAGATGCCCTGTTGAAGGCCCCCCCACGCCAAACCGGGGCGTTCATAGAGGACGCCACCGGGCCAGGTGGAAGCACAGTGACGCGCAGTTCCGTGTTCCGCAGCCCACACAAGCTTTATAAGTTGTAGCGCCCCCTAGTGCCTCTCTGAAATGTCTGTTTTTTGGGGGATTTTTTTTTTGTTATCATTTTTTTTTGGTTTTCTGTCCATTTCAGCCCCAAAAAATAAAATTTAACATTGTAAAATGTTCAACAAGGCCACGCCCCCTATTTCACACACACACACGCACACGCACACGCGCGCGCGCGCGCGCACACACACACACACACACACACACACACACACACACACACACACACACACACATACAATTGGTGTCGTTCCAATTTGTGTCCTATTTGTCCTATTTGCCTGATCTTCTCTGTATCGTTCCAATTTGTGTCCTATTTGTCAAATGGAGTCATTATTAGGGCCTAGGGTTAGGGTTTGGGCTAGGGTAAGGGTTAGGGTTAGGGTCATAGCTAATTTCTGATAATAATGAATAACCTGACTCACAGAGTGGGGGGGGGGGAGGGGGGTTTGCCATGTTGCCAGAAAGCTAAGAGCGTGCGCCGCTGAATGGTTGATCGGCGTGGCTGGCGCCTTTGCCGGCCACGGCGGAGAGAGGTCAGAATTACTCGGGTCTCTCTTCATGACGAATAAGCCTTTCGCCTTTTACTAAAGACTTCCGTGGAGAGGGACATTCATGAGTTATGCATATTTTTGGATGGTCTTGCCCTTTGGACGAGGCCGACTCAGCTGTTGAATGAAACGAGCCGTGGTATGCGGGCGTGTTTGAGGTCGAGGTAGGCGGGAGCGCATTCGTGTCACTCTGTGGCCTTAACGTCTCGTTGGAGCTACTTTACGGAAGATGACAAAGTATGAGTTGCCGCAGGAAGGCGAGCGGGCAAGACATCAGATCTACGAGCCACGCCCGCAGCTGTAAGCCACGCCCCCAAGCCGATAGGCCACGCCCGCTGCTGTAAGCCACGCCCCTAAGCCGATAAGCCGCGCCCGCAGCTGTAAGCCACGCCCAGAGCTTCACGAGGGCGACAGGTGGGTGTCACGCCGGGTGAGAATGGAATCAGCGGAGAGTGCGGGCGTTCGGGCAGTCAGTTAAGGGGTTATCGCTTCTCGGCCTTTTGGCTAAGATCAAGTGTAGTATCTGTTCTTATCAGTTTAACATCTGATATGTCCCCTATATGGGGACTACATATTAAACGGATTTTTGAACTCGGGAGTCGAAACAGGGGCTTGCTCCGTTCGCTCCACGCATTGACCCGGCACTGCAGTGCCGCCGGGAACGGTGCACCTCCTATCGCCTTGTTGAAAGAACACGTGAGTAAATAACCACGCTTTGCTCCTGCCGTAGAGGTGGGCGACGCGTTGTTTTGCAAAGTGTTTCTAAAGTAGGGGATTCCACTTCCAAAAAACAACGCATGTACGAGTCAACGTGTAGCCCATTTTCCTCCCCAACCCAACGATCGACAGCTAGCGTCCACGAGGTTCGTAAAATGTGTGTCCGCTCAATGCGGTCGACGTACGAACCGTCAGGGGACGCGCACGCGCGTGGGTCCTTGCCTCCACGCCACGCGCCAGCGAGGCATACTTACCTGGCAGGGGAGACACCATGATCACGAAGGTGGTTCACCCACGGCGAGGCTCAGCCATTGCACTCCGTGCTTTGCTGACCCGTGCGAATTCCTCAAATGTGGGAATCTCGACTGCATAATTTCTGGTAGTGGGGGACTGCGTTCGCGCTCTCCCCTGATGAAGTGTTGAAAACCAAGTACCTGTGAGCGAGTTTGGCACAAGCTGTGGCCTTGACGTGTGGTTGTAGCCACTTTACAGAAGCCCAGCTTCAAACCACACCCCCCTCGACGACAGAGGACAAGCACACGTCTTAAAGCCCCAATATAAGGGCAGAGGCCACGCCCCCGGCTTGAAACCACCCCCCAAAGGTGATAAGCCACGCCCACAGCTCCAAACCACGCCGCCGCCATGGTGATAGGCCACGCCCCCAGCTTCAAGCCCCGCCCACCCGATATCAGATCTACAAGCTCATAGAGCTGTGACCTACCGGCTTGTAGATCTGCTGTTTTTCACGCCACAGGGCTTTAAGCCACCCCCCCCAGGCCGAAAGGCCACGCCCCCGGCTCCAAACCACGCCCCCAGGCCGACAGGCCACGCCCACAGAGGGGGCGGGGTCAAGGGGTCAAGGGTCAAGTGGGTCAATGCAGCCACTATGGGAAATGTTCTATCTGCAGAGGTCAACATGTGTGAATTTTTCAAAGTCCAAAAGTCACCATCTGTGAAAATGACTAAGTCCAGAAGTGAAAACGGCCAAAGATGGGCTTTTGCCCGGCTCTCCACGGGGCCCCGGGGACCCCCCGGCCCCCACCGAGGTGCCCAGCCAGATCCCAGCTAAGCCCTCTACCTGGCTCTCCATCCGAACCCGGGGACCCACCCTTAAGCGCCCCCTGAGGAGTCCAGACCCAAGCCCGCGGGCGTTAGTTCGCCTCGCCCCTGGGGATATAGCTCGTTTTTTTCCAGAGAGCCATGGCACCACAGGCCGAAGTCCGGCCGTGCAAGGGGTCCCTTATTGGGGTGCGAGAGCTGAAAAGATGCCCTGTTGAAGGCCCCCCCACGCCAAACCGGGGCGTTCATAGAGGACGCCACCGGGCCAGGTGGAAGCACAGTGACGCGCAGTTCCGTGTTCCGCAGCCCACACAAGCTTTATAAGTTGTAGCGCCCCCTAGTGCCTCTCTGAAATGTCTGTTTTTTGGGGGATTTTTTTTTTGTTATCATTTTTTTTTGGTTTTCTGTCCATTTCAGCCCCAAAAAATAAAATTTAACATTGTAAAATGTTCAACAAGGCCACGCCCCCTATTTCACACACACACACGCACACGCACACGCGCGCGCGCGCGCGCACACACACACACACACACACACACACACACACACACACACACACACACACACATACAATTGGTGTCGTTCCAATTTGTGTCCTATTTGTCCTATTTGCCTGATCTTCTCTGTATCGTTCCAATTTGTGTCCTATTTGTCAAATGGAGTCATTATTAGGGCCTAGGGTTAGGGTTTGGGCTAGGGTAAGGGTTAGGGTTAGGGTCATAGCTAATTTCTGATAATAATGAATAACCTGACTCACAGAGTGGGGGGGGGGGAGGGGGGTTTGCCATGTTGCCAGAAAGCTAAGAGCGTGCGCCGCTGAATGGTTGATCGGCGTGGCTGGCGCCTTTGCCGGCCACGGCGGAGAGAGGTCAGAATTACTCGGGTCTCTCTTCATGACGAATAAGCCTTTCGCCTTTTACTAAAGACTTCCGTGGAGAGGGACATTCATGAGTTATGCATATTTTTGGATGGTCTTGCCCTTTGGACGAGGCCGACTCAGCTGTTGAATGAAACGAGCCGTGGTATGCGGGCGTGTTTGAGGTCGAGGTAGGCGGGAGCGCATTCGTGTCACTCTGTGGCCTTAACGTCTCGTTGGAGCTACTTTACGGAAGATGACAAAGTATGAGTTGCCGCAGGAAGGCGAGCGGGCAAGACATCAGATCTACGAGCCACGCCCGCAGCTGTAAGCCACGCCCCCAAGCCGATAGGCCACGCCCGCTGCTGTAAGCCACGCCCCTAAGCCGATAAGCCGCGCCCGCAGCTGTAAGCCACGCCCAGAGCTTCACGAGGGCGACAGGTGGGTGTCACGCCGGGTGAGAATGGAATCAGCGGAGAGTGCGGGCGTTCGGGCAGTCAGTTAAGGGGTTATCGCTTCTCGGCCTTTTGGCTAAGATCAAGTGTAGTATCTGTTCTTATCAGTTTAACATCTGATATGTCCCCTATATGGGGACTACATATTAAACGGATTTTTGAACTCGGGAGTCGAAACAGGGGCTTGCTCCGTTCGCTCCACGCATTGACCCGGCACTGCAGTGCCGCCGGGAACGGTGCACCTCCTATCGCCTTGTTGAAAGAACACGTGAGTAAATAACCACGCTTTGCTCCTGCCGTAGAGGTGGGCGACGCGTTGTTTTGCAAAGTGTTTCTAAAGTAGGGGATTCCACTTCCAAAAAACAACGCATGTACGAGTCAACGTGTAGCCCATTTTCCTCCCCAACCCAACGATCGACAGCTAGCGTCCACGAGGTTCGTAAAATGTGTGTCCGCTCAATGCGGTCGACGTACGAACCGTCAGGGGACGCGCACGCGCGTGGGTCCTTGCCTCCACGCCACGCGCCAGCGAGGCATACTTACCTGGCAGGGGAGACACCATGATCACGAAGGTGGTTCACCCACGGCGAGGCTCAGCCATTGCACTCCGTGCTTTGCTGACCCGTGCGAATTCCTCAAATGTGGGAATCTCGACTGCATAATTTCTGGTAGTGGGGGACTGCGTTCGCGCTCTCCCCTGATGAAGTGTTGAAAACCAAGTACCTGTGAGCGAGTTTGGCACAAGCTGTGGCCTTGACGTGTGGTTGTAGCCACTTTACAGAAGCCCAGCTTCAAACCACACCCCCCTCGACGACAGAGGACAAGCACACGTCTTAAAGCCCCAATATAAGGGCAGAGGCCACGCCCCCGGCTTGAAACCACCCCCCAAAGGTGATAAGCCACGCCCACAGCTCCAAACCACGCCGCCGCCATGGTGATAGGCCACGCCCCCAGCTTCAAGCCCCGCCCACCCGATATCAGATCTACAAGCTCATAGAGCTGTGACCTACCGGCTTGTAGATCTGCTGTTTTTCACGCCACAGGGCTTTAAGCCACCCCCCCCAGGCCGAAAGGCCACGCCCCCGGCTCCAAACCACGCCCCCAGGCCGACAGGCCACGCCCACAGAGGGGGCGGGGTCAAGGGGTCAAGGGTCAAGTGGGTCAATGCAGCCACTATGGGAAATGTTCTATCTGCAGAGGTCAACATGTGTGAATTTTTCAAAGTCCAAAAGTCACCATCTGTGAAAATGACTAAGTCCAGAAGTGAAAACGGCCAAAGATGGGCTTTTGCCCGGCTCTCCACGGGGCCCCGGGGACCCCCCGGCCCCCACCGAGGTGCCCAGCCAGATCCCAGCTAAGCCCTCTACCTGGCTCTCCATCCGAACCCGGGGACCCACCCTTAAGCGCCCCCTGAGGAGTCCAGACCCAAGCCCGCGGGCGTTAGTTCGCCTCGCCCCTGGGGATATAGCTCGTTTTTTTCCAGAGAGCCATGGCACCACAGGCCGAAGTCCGGCCGTGCAAGGGGTCCCTTATTGGGGTGCGAGAGCTGAAAAGATGCCCTGTTGAAGGCCCCCCCACGCCAAACCGGGGCGTTCATAGAGGACGCCACCGGGCCAGGTGGAAGCACAGTGACGCGCAGTTCCGTGTTCCGCAGCCCACACAAGCTTTATAAGTTGTAGCGCCCCCTAGTGCCTCTCTGAAATGTCTGTTTTTTGGGGGATTTTTTTTTTGTTATCATTTTTTTTTGGTTTTCTGTCCATTTCAGCCCCAAAAAATAAAATTTAACATTGTAAAATGTTCAACAAGGCCACGCCCCCTATTTCACACACACACACGCACACGCACACGCGCGCGCGCGCGCACACACACACACACACACACACACACACACACACACACACACACACACACACACATACAATTGGTGTCGTTCCAATTTGTGTCCTATTTGTCCTATTTGCCTGATCTTCTCTGTATCGTTCCAATTTGTGTCCTATTTGTCAAATGGAGTCATTATTAGGGCCTAGGGTTAGGGTTTGGGCTAGGGTAAGGGTTAGGGTTAGGGTCATAGCTAATTTCTGATAATAATGAATAACCTGACTCACAGAGTGGGGGGGGGGGAGGGGGGTTTGCCATGTTGCCAGAAAGCTAAGAGCGTGCGCCGCTGAATGGTTGATCGGCGTGGCTGGCGCCTTTGCCGGCCACGGCGGAGAGAGGTCAGAATTACTCGGGTCTCTCTTCATGACGAATAAGCCTTTCGCCTTTTACTAAAGACTTCCGTGGAGAGGGACATTCATGAGTTATGCATATTTTTGGATGGTCTTGCCCTTTGGACGAGGCCGACTCAGCTGTTGAATGAAACGAGCCGTGGTATGCGGGCGTGTTTGAGGTCGAGGTAGGCGGGAGCGCATTCGTGTCACTCTGTGGCCTTAACGTCTCGTTGGAGCTACTTTACGGAAGATGACAAAGTATGAGTTGCCGCAGGAAGGCGAGCGGGCAAGACATCAGATCTACGAGCCACGCCCGCAGCTGTAAGCCACGCCCCCAAGCCGATAGGCCACGCCCGCTGCTGTAAGCCACGCCCCTAAGCCGATAAGCCGCGCCCGCAGCTGTAAGCCACGCCCAGAGCTTCACGAGGGCGACAGGTGGGTGTCACGCCGGGTGAGAATGGAATCAGCGGAGAGTGCGGGCGTTCGGGCAGTCAGTTAAGGGGTTATCGCTTCTCGGCCTTTTGGCTAAGATCAAGTGTAGTATCTGTTCTTATCAGTTTAATATCTGATATGTCCCCTATATGGGGACTACATATTAAACGGATTTTTGAACTCGGGAGTCGAAACAGGGGCTTGCTCCGTTCGCTCCACGCATTGACCCGGCACTGCAGTGCCGCCGGGAACGGTGCACCTCCTATCGCCTTGTTGAAAGAACACGTGAGTAAATAACCACGCTTTGCTCCTGCCGTAGAGGTGGGCGACGCGTTGTTTTGCAAAGTGTTTCTAAAGTAGGGGATTCCACTTCCAAAAAACAACGCATGTACGAGTCAACGTGTAGCCCATTTTCCTCCCCAACCCAACGATCGACAGCTAGCGTCCACGAGGTTCGTAAAATGTGTGTCCGCTCAATGCGGTCGACGTACGAACCGTCAGGGGACGCGCACGCGCGTGGGTCCTTGCCTCCACGCCACGCGCCAGCGAGGCATACTTACCTGGCAGGGGAGACACCATGATCACGAAGGTGGTTCACCCACGGCGAGGCTCAGCCATTGCACTCCGTGCTTTGCTGACCCGTGCGAATTCCTCAAATGTGGGAATCTCGACTGCATAATTTCTGGTAGTGGGGGACTGCGTTCGCGCTCTCCCCTGATGAAGTGTTGAAAACCAAGTACCTGTGAGCGAGTTTGGCACAAGCTGTGGCCTTGACGTGTGGTTGTAGCCACTTTACAGAAGCCCAGCTTCAAACCACACCCCCCTCGACGACAGAGGACAAGCACACGTCTTAAAGCCCCAATATAAGGGCAGAGGCCACGCCCCCGGCTTGAAACCACCCCCCAAAGGTGATAAGCCACGCCCACAGCTCCAAACCACGCCGCCGCCATGGTGATAGGCCACGCCCCCAGCTTCAAGCCCCGCCCACCCGATATCAGATCTACAAGCTCATAGAGCTGTGACCTACCGGCTTGTAGATCTGCTGTTTTTCACGCCACAGGGCTTTAAGCCACCCCCCCCAGGCCGAAAGGCCACGCCCCCGGCTCCAAACCACGCCCCCAGGCCGACAGGCCACGCCCACAGAGGGGGCGGGGTCAAGGGGTCAAGGGTCAAGTGGGTCAATGCAGCCACTATGGGAAATGTTCTATCTGCAGAGGTCAACATGTGTGAATTTTTCAAAGTCCAAAAGTCACCATCTGTGAAAATGACTAAGTCCAGAAGTGAAAACGGCCAAAGATGGGCTTTTGCCCGGCTCTCCACGGGGCCCCGGGGACCCCCCGGCCCCCACCGAGGTGCCCAGCCAGATCCCAGCTAAGCCCTCTACCTGGCTCTCCATCCGAACCCGGGGACCCACCCTTAAGCGCCCCCTGAGGAGTCCAGACCCAAGCCCGCGGGCGTTAGTTCGCCTCGCCCCTGGGGATATAGCTCGTTTTTTTCCAGAGAGCCATGGCACCACAGGCCGAAGTCCGGCCGTGCAAGGGGTCCCTTATTGGGGTGCGAGAGCTGAAAAGATGCCCTGTTGAAGGCCCCCCCACGCCAAACCGGGGCGTTCATAGAGGACGCCACCGGGCCAGGTGGAAGCACAGTGACGCGCAGTTCCGTGTTCCGCAGCCCACACAAGCTTTATAAGTTGTAGCGCCCCCTAGTGCCTCTCTGAAATGTCTGTTTTTTGGGGGATTTTTTTTTTGTTATCATTTTTTTTTGGTTTTCTGTCCATTTCAGCCCCAAAAAATAAAATTTAACATTGTAAAATGTTCAACAAGGCCACGCCCCCTATTTCACACACACACACGCACACGCACACGCGCGCGCGCGCGCACACACACACACACACACACACACACACACACACACACACACACACACACACACATACAATTGGTGTCGTTCCAATTTGTGTCCTATTTGTCCTATTTGCCTGATCTTCTCTGTATCGTTCCAATTTGTGTCCTATTTGTCAAATGGAGTCATTATTAGGGCCTAGGGTTAGGGTTTGGGCTAGGGTAAGGGTTAGGGTTAGGGTCATAGCTAATTTCTGATAATAATGAATAACCTGACTCACAGAGTGGGGGGGGGGGAGGGGGGTTTGCCATGTTGCCAGAAAGCTAAGAGCGTGCGCCGCTGAATGGTTGATCGGCGTGGCTGGCGCCTTTGCCGGCCACGGCGGAGAGAGGTCAGAATTACTCGGGTCTCTCTTCATGACGAATAAGCCTTTCGCCTTTTACTAAAGACTTCCGTGGAGAGGGACATTCATGAGTTATGCATATTTTTGGATGGTCTTGCCCTTTGGACGAGGCCGACTCAGCTGTTGAATGAAACGAGCCGTGGTATGCGGGCGTGTTTGAGGTCGAGGTAGGCGGGAGCGCATTCGTGTCACTCTGTGGCCTTAACGTCTCGTTGGAGCTACTTTACGGAAGATGACAAAGTATGAGTTGCCGCAGGAAGGCGAGCGGGCAAGACATCAGATCTACGAGCCACGCCCGCAGCTGTAAGCCACGCCCCCAAGCCGATAGGCCACGCCCGCTGCTGTAAGCCACGCCCCTAAGCCGATAAGCCGCGCCCGCAGCTGTAAGCCACGCCCAGAGCTTCACGAGGGCGACAGGTGGGTGTCACGCCGGGTGAGAATGGAATCAGCGGAGAGTGCGGGCGTTCGGGCAGTCAGTTAAGGGGTTATCGCTTCTCGGCCTTTTGGCTAAGATCAAGTGTAGTATCTGTTCTTATCAGTTTAACATCTGATATGTCCCCTATATGGGGACTACATATTAAACGGATTTTTGAACTCGGGAGTCGAAACAGGGGCTTGCTCCGTTCGCTCCACGCATTGACCCGGCACTGCAGTGCCGCCGGGAACGGTGCACCTCCTATCGCCTTGTTG
This sequence comes from Gymnoscopelus microlampas, assembly GCF_963454915.1. Classification (NCBI taxonomy): domain Eukaryota; kingdom Metazoa; phylum Chordata; class Actinopteri; order Myctophiformes; family Myctophidae; genus Gymnoscopelus; species Gymnoscopelus microlampas. The sequence goes on along the minus strand of NW_028155862.1, from coordinate 630,831 downwards.
AAAGAACACGTGAGTAAATAACCACGCTTTGCTCCTGCCGTAGAGGTGGGCGACGCGTTGTTTTGCAAAGTGTTTCTAAAGTAGGGGATTCCACTTCCAAAAAACAACGCATGTACGAGTCAACGTGTAGCCCATTTTCCTCCCCAACCCAACGATCGACAGCTAGCGTCCACGAGGTTCGTAAAATGTGTGTCCGCTCAATGCGGTCGACGTACGAACCGTCAGGGGACGCGCACGCGCGTGGGTCCTTGCCTCCACGCCACGCGCCAGCGAGGCATACTTACCTGGCAGGGGAGACACCATGATCACGAAGGTGGTTCACCCACGGCGAGGCTCAGCCATTGCACTCCGTGCTTTGCTGACCCGTGCGAATTCCTCAAATGTGGGAATCTCGACTGCATAATTTCTGGTAGTGGGGGACTGCGTTCGCGCTCTCCCCTGATGAAGTGTTGAAAACCAAGTACCTGTGAGCGAGTTTGGCACAAGCTGTGGCCTTGACGTGTGGTTGTAGCCACTTTACAGAAGCCCAGCTTCAAACCACACCCCCCTCGACGACAGAGGACAAGCACACGTCTTAAAGCCCCAATATAAGGGCAGAGGCCACGCCCCCGGCTTGAAACCACCCCCCAAAGGTGATAAGCCACGCCCACAGCTCCAAACCACGCCGCCGCCATGGTGATAGGCCACGCCCCCAGCTTCAAGCCCCGCCCACCCGATATCAGATCTACAAGCTCATAGAGCTGTGACCTACCGGCTTGTAGATCTGCTGTTTTTCACGCCACAGGGCTTTAAGCCACCCCCCCCAGGCCGAAAGGCCACGCCCCCGGCTCCAAACCACGCCCCCAGGCCGACAGGCCACGCCCACAGAGGGGGCGGGGTCAAGGGGTCAAGGGTCAAGTGGGTCAATGCAGCCACTATGGGAAATGTTCTATCTGCAGAGGTCAACATGTGTGAATTTTTCAAAGTCCAAAAGTCACCATCTGTGAAAATGACTAAGTCCAGAAGTGAAAACGGCCAAAGATGGGCTTTTGCCCGGCTCTCCACGGGGCCCCGGGGACCCCCCGGCCCCCACCGAGGTGCCCAGCCAGATCCCAGCTAAGCCCTCTACCTGGCTCTCCATCCGAACCCGGGGACCCACCCTTAAGCGCCCCCTGAGGAGTCCAGACCCAAGCCCGCGGGCGTTAGTTCGCCTCGCCCCTGGGGATATAGCTCGTTTTTTTCCAGAGAGCCATGGCACCACAGGCCGAAGTCCGGCCGTGCAAGGGGTCCCTTATTGGGGTGCGAGAGCTGAAAAGATGCCCTGTTGAAGGCCCCCCCACGCCAAACCGGGGCGTTCATAGAGGACGCCACCGGGCCAGGTGGAAGCACAGTGACGCGCAGTTCCGTGTTCCGCAGCCCACACAAGCTTTATAAGTTGTAGCGCCCCCTAGTGCCTCTCTGAAATGTCTGTTTTTTGGGGGATTTTTTTTTTGTTATCATTTTTTTTTGGTTTTCTGTCCATTTCAGCCCCAAAAAATAAAATTTAACATTGTAAAATGTTCAACAAGGCCACGCCCCCTATTTCACACACACACACGCACACGCACACGCGCGCGCGCGCGCACACACACACACACACACACACACACACACACACACACACACACACACACACACATACAATTGGTGTCGTTCCAATTTGTGTCCTATTTGTCCTATTTGCCTGATCTTCTCTGTATCGTTCCAATTTGTGTCCTATTTGTCAAATGGAGTCATTATTAGGGCCTAGGGTTAGGGTTTGGGCTAGGGTAAGGGTTAGGGTTAGGGTCATAGCTAATTTCTGATAATAATGAATAACCTGACTCACAGAGTGGGGGGGGGGGAGGGGGGTTTGCCATGTTGCCAGAAAGCTAAGAGCGTGCGCCGCTGAATGGTTGATCGGCGTGGCTGGCGCCTTTGCCGGCCACGGCGGAGAGAGGTCAGAATTACTCGGGTCTCTCTTCATGACGAATAAGCCTTTCGCCTTTTACTAAAGACTTCCGTGGAGAGGGACATTCATGAGTTATGCATATTTTTGGATGGTCTTGCCCTTTGGACGAGGCCGACTCAGCTGTTGAATGAAACGAGCCGTGGTATGCGGGCGTGTTTGAGGTCGAGGTAGGCGGGAGCGCATTCGTGTCACTCTGTGGCCTTAACGTCTCGTTGGAGCTACTTTACGGAAGATGACAAAGTATGAGTTGCCGCAGGAAGGCGAGCGGGCAAGACATCAGATCTACGAGCCACGCCCGCAGCTGTAAGCCACGCCCCCAAGCCGATAGGCCACGCCCGCTGCTGTAAGCCACGCCCCTAAGCCGATAAGCCGCGCCCGCAGCTGTAAGCCACGCCCAGAGCTTCACGAGGGCGACAGGTGGGTGTCACGCCGGGTGAGAATGGAATCAGCGGAGAGTGCGGGCGTTCGGGCAGTCAGTTAAGGGGTTATCGCTTCTCGGCCTTTTGGCTAAGATCAAGTGTAGTATCTGTTCTTATCAGTTTAACATCTGATATGTCCCCTATATGGGGACTACATATTAAACGGATTTTTGAACTCGGGAGTCGAAACAGGGGCTTGCTCCGTTCGCTCCACGCATTGACCCGGCACTGCAGTGCCGCCGGGAACGGTGCACCTCCTATCGCCTTGTTGAAAGAACACGTGAGTAAATAACCACGCTTTGCTCCTGCCGTAGAGGTGGGCGACGCGTTGTTTTGCAAAGTGTTTCTAAAGTAGGGGATTCCACTTCCAAAAAACAACGCATGTACGAGTCAACGTGTAGCCCATTTTCCTCCCCAACCCAACGATCGACAGCTAGCGTCCACGAGGTTCGTAAAATGTGTGTCCGCTCAATGCGGTCGACGTACGAACCGTCAGGGGACGCGCACGCGCGTGGGTCCTTGCCTCCACGCCACGCGCCAGCGAGGCATACTTACCTGGCAGGGGAGACACCATGATCACGAAGGTGGTTCACCCACGGCGAGGCTCAGCCATTGCACTCCGTGCTTTGCTGACCCGTGCGAATTCCTCAAATGTGGGAATCTCGACTGCATAATTTCTGGTAGTGGGGGACTGCGTTCGCGCTCTCCCCTGATGAAGTGTTGAAAACCAAGTACCTGTGAGCGAGTTTGGCACAAGCTGTGGCCTTGACGTGTGGTTGTAGCCACTTTACAGAAGCCCAGCTTCAAACCACACCCCCCTCGACGACAGAGGACAAGCACACGTCTTAAAGCCCCAATATAAGGGCAGAGGCCACGCCCCCGGCTTGAAACCACCCCCCAAAGGTGATAAGCCACGCCCACAGCTCCAAACCACGCCGCCGCCATGGTGATAGGCCACGCCCCCAGCTTCAAGCCCCGCCCACCCGATATCAGATCTACAAGCTCATAGAGCTGTGACCTACCGGCTTGTAGATCTGCTGTTTTTCACGCCACAGGGCTTTAAGCCACCCCCCCCAGGCCGAAAGGCCACGCCCCCGGCTCCAAACCACGCCCCCAGGCCGACAGGCCACGCCCACAGAGGGGGCGGGGTCAAGGGGTCAAGGGTCAAGTGGGTCAATGCAGCCACTATGGGAAATGTTCTATCTGCAGAGGTCAACATGTGTGAATTTTTCAAAGTCCAAAAGTCACCATCTGTGAAAATGACTAAGTCCAGAAGTGAAAACGGCCAAAGATGGGCTTTTGCCCGGCTCTCCACGGGGCCCCGGGGACCCCCCGGCCCCCACCGAGGTGCCCAGCCAGATCCCAGCTAAGCCCTCTACCTGGCTCTCCATCCGAACCCGGGGACCCACCCTTAAGCGCCCCCTGAGGAGTCCAGACCCAAGCCCGCGGGCGTTAGTTCGCCTCGCCCCTGGGGATATAGCTCGTTTTTTTCCAGAGAGCCATGGCACCACAGGCCGAAGTCCGGCCGTGCAAGGGGTCCCTTATTGGGGTGCGAGAGCTGAAAAGATGCCCTGTTGAAGGCCCCCCCACGCCAAACCGGGGCGTTCATAGAGGACGCCACCGGGCCAGGTGGAAGCACAGTGACGCGCAGTTCCGTGTTCCGCAGCCCACACAAGCTTTATAAGTTGTAGCGCCCCCTAGTGCCTCTCTGAAATGTCTGTTTTTTGGGGGATTTTTTTTTTGTTATCATTTTTTTTTGGTTTTCTGTCCATTTCAGCCCCAAAAAATAAAATTTAACATTGTAAAATGTTCAACAAGGCCACGCCCCCTATTTCACACACACACACGCACACGCACACGCGCGCGCGCGCGCACACACACACACACACACACACACACACACACACACACACACACACACACACACATACAATTGGTGTCGTTCCAATTTGTGTCCTATTTGTCCTATTTGCCTGATCTTCTCTGTATCGTTCCAATTTGTGTCCTATTTGTCAAATGGAGTCATTATTAGGGCCTAGGGTTAGGGTTTGGGCTAGGGTAAGGGTTAGGGTTAGGGTCATAGCTAATTTCTGATAATAATGAATAACCTGACTCACAGAGTGGGGGGGGGGGAGGGGGGTTTGCCATGTTGCCAGAAAGCTAAGAGCGTGCGCCGCTGAATGGTTGATCGGCGTGGCTGGCGCCTTTGCCGGCCACGGCGGAGAGAGGTCAGAATTACTCGGGTCTCTCTTCATGACGAATAAGCCTTTCGCCTTTTACTAAAGACTTCCGTGGAGAGGGACATTCATGAGTTATGCATATTTTTGGATGGTCTTGCCCTTTGGACGAGGCCGACTCAGCTGTTGAATGAAACGAGCCGTGGTATGCGGGCGTGTTTGAGGTCGAGGTAGGCGGGAGCGCATTCGTGTCACTCTGTGGCCTTAACGTCTCGTTGGAGCTACTTTACGGAAGATGACAAAGTATGAGTTGCCGCAGGAAGGCGAGCGGGCAAGACATCAGATCTACGAGCCACGCCCGCAGCTGTAAGCCACGCCCCCAAGCCGATAGGCCACGCCCGCTGCTGTAAGCCACGCCCCTAAGCCGATAAGCCGCGCCCGCAGCTGTAAGCCACGCCCAGAGCTTCACGAGGGCGACAGGTGGGTGTCACGCCGGGTGAGAATGGAATCAGCGGAGAGTGCGGGCGTTCGGGCAGTCAGTTAAGGGGTTATCGCTTCTCGGCCTTTTGGCTAAGATCAAGTGTAGTATCTGTTCTTATCAGTTTAATATCTGATATGTCCCCTATATGGGGACTACATATTAAACGGATTTTTGAACTCGGGAGTCGAAACAGGGGCTTGCTCCGTTCGCTCCACGCATTGACCCGGCACTGCAGTGCCGCCGGGAACGGTGCACCTCCTATCGCCTTGTTGAAAGAACACGTGAGTAAATAACCACGCTTTGCTCCTGCCGTAGAGGTGGGCGACGCGTTGTTTTGCAAAGTGTTTCTAAAGTAGGGGATTCCACTTCCAAAAAACAACGCATGTACGAGTCAACGTGTAGCCCATTTTCCTCCCCAACCCAACGATCGACAGCTAGCGTCCACGAGGTTCGTAAAATGTGTGTCCGCTCAATGCGGTCGACGTACGAACCGTCAGGGGACGCGCACGCGCGTGGGTCCTTGCCTCCACGCCACGCGCCAGCGAGGCATACTTACCTGGCAGGGGAGACACCATGATCACGAAGGTGGTTCACCCACGGCGAGGCTCAGCCATTGCACTCCGTGCTTTGCTGACCCGTGCGAATTCCTCAAATGTGGGAATCTCGACTGCATAATTTCTGGTAGTGGGGGACTGCGTTCGCGCTCTCCCCTGATGAAGTGTTGAAAACCAAGTACCTGTGAGCGAGTTTGGCACAAGCTGTGGCCTTGACGTGTGGTTGTAGCCACTTTACAGAAGCCCAGCTTCAAACCACACCCCCCTCGACGACAGAGGACAAGCACACGTCTTAAAGCCCCAATATAAGGGCAGAGGCCACGCCCCCGGCTTGAAACCACCCCCCAAAGGTGATAAGCCACGCCCACAGCTCCAAACCACGCCGCCGCCATGGTGATAGGCCACGCCCCCAGCTTCAAGCCCCGCCCACCCGATATCAGATCTACAAGCTCATAGAGCTGTGACCTACCGGCTTGTAGATCTGCTGTTTTTCACGCCACAGGGCTTTAAGCCACCCCCCCCAGGCCGAAAGGCCACGCCCCCGGCTCCAAACCACGCCCCCAGGCCGACAGGCCACGCCCACAGAGGGGGCGGGGTCAAGGGGTCAAGGGTCAAGTGGGTCAATGCAGCCACTATGGGAAATGTTCTATCTGCAGAGGTCAACATGTGTGAATTTTTCAAAGTCCAAAAGTCACCATCTGTGAAAATGACTAAGTCCAGAAGTGAAAACGGCCAAAGATGGGCTTTTGCCCGGCTCTCCACGGGGCCCCGGGGACCCCCCGGCCCCCACCGAGGTGCCCAGCCAGATCCCAGCTAAGCCCTCTACCTGGCTCTCCATCCGAACCCGGGGACCCACCCTTAAGCGCCCCCTGAGGAGTCCAGACCCAAGCCCGCGGGCGTTAGTTCGCCTCGCCCCTGGGGATATAGCTCGTTTTTTTCCAGAGAGCCATGGCACCACAGGCCGAAGTCCGGCCGTGCAAGGGGTCCCTTATTGGGGTGCGAGAGCTGAAAAGATGCCCTGTTGAAGGCCCCCCCACGCCAAACCGGGGCGTTCATAGAGGACGCCACCGGGCCAGGTGGAAGCACAGTGACGCGCAGTTCCGTGTTCCGCAGCCCACACAAGCTTTATAAGTTGTAGCGCCCCCTAGTGCCTCTCTGAAATGTCTGTTTTTTGGGGGATTTTTTTTTTGTTATCATTTTTTTTTGGTTTTCTGTCCATTTCAGCCCCAAAAAATAAAATTTAACATTGTAAAATGTTCAACAAGGCCACGCCCCCTATTTCACACACACACACGCACACGCACACGCGCGCGCGCGCGCACACACACACACACACACACACACACACACACACACACACACACACACACACACATACAATTGGTGTCGTTCCAATTTGTGTCCTATTTGTCCTATTTGCCTGATCTTCTCTGTATCGTTCCAATTTGTGTCCTATTTGTCAAATGGAGTCATTATTAGGGCCTAGGGTTAGGGTTTGGGCTAGGGTAAGGGTTAGGGTTAGGGTCATAGCTAATTTCTGATAATAATGAATAACCTGACTCACAGAGTGGGGGGGGGGGAGGGGGGTTTGCCATGTTGCCAGAAAGCTAAGAGCGTGCGCCGCTGAATGGTTGATCGGCGTGGCTGGCGCCTTTGCCGGCCACGGCGGAGAGAGGTCAGAATTACTCGGGTCTCTCTTCATGACGAATAAGCCTTTCGCCTTTTACTAAAGACTTCCGTGGAGAGGGACATTCATGAGTTATGCATATTTTTGGATGGTCTTGCCCTTTGGACGAGGCCGACTCAGCTGTTGAATGAAACGAGCCGTGGTATGCGGGCGTGTTTGAGGTCGAGGTAGGCGGGAGCGCATTCGTGTCACTCTGTGGCCTTAACGTCTCGTTGGAGCTACTTTACGGAAGATGACAAAGTATGAGTTGCCGCAGGAAGGCGAGCGGGCAAGACATCAGATCTACGAGCCACGCCCGCAGCTGTAAGCCACGCCCCCAAGCCGATAGGCCACGCCCGCTGCTGTAAGCCACGCCCCTAAGCCGATAAGCCGCGCCCGCAGCTGTAAGCCACGCCCAGAGCTTCACGAGGGCGACAGGTGGGTGTCACGCCGGGTGAGAATGGAATCAGCGGAGAGTGCGGGCGTTCGGGCAGTCAGTTAAGGGGTTATCGCTTCTCGGCCTTTTGGCTAAGATCAAGTGTAGTATCTGTTCTTATCAGTTTAATATCTGATATGTCCCCTATATGGGGACTACATATTAAACGGATTTTTGAACTCGGGAGTCGAAACAGGGGCTTGCTCCGTTCGCTCCACGCATTGACCCGGCACTGCAGTGCCGCCGGGAACGGTGCACCTCCTATCGCCTTGTTGAAAGAACACGTGAGTAAATAACCACGCTTTGCTCCTGCCGTAGAGGTGGGCGACGCGTTGTTTTGCAAAGTGTTTCTAAAGTAGGGGATTCCACTTCCAAAAAACAACGCATGTACGAGTCAACGTGTAGCCCATTTTCCTCCCCAACCCAACGATCGACAGCTAGCGTCCACGAGGTTCGTAAAATGTGTGTCCGCTCAATGCGGTCGACGTACGAACCGTCAGGGGACGCGCACGCGCGTGGGTCCTTGCCTCCACGCCACGCGCCAGCGAGGCATACTTACCTGGCAGGGGAGACACCATGATCACGAAGGTGGTTCACCCACGGCGAGGCTCAGCCATTGCACTCCGTGC